>NC_140004.1:7622068-7932068 GCF_964263955.1 Coregonus lavaretus
TATAATTTAGCCACAGAGGATCAATATCGTTTTTTTAAATAGCCGAGCTGTGGATGTAGCCCAATAACCAGGCATAGTCTACAGTTGGGAACGCGCAGCAAATCTGTCAGTAAACAAACAGCATGCAGACAATAGGCCTTTCGCAATATTTCAAATACAATAGTGGGAAAACACAGGTTGGAAAGCAAATGGCTCCTGCTGAAAAGAGAAGACTCTAATCTGTCTGCTGCAGGCTACCAAAATATTTGATCAACTTCCAAATATTGTTTTACAAAGTAAAACAAGAGAGAGATAGGCTTTTGGCAAGAGCTCCACCTGGGCCATCACCAAGGAGGGAGCTGCGCATCATTGGGTGAGTCAGTGAAACTGGAAAGCATTTTTAGGACTATCATTTTCTCCTCATATTGTAGCCTACAGTATGTCTCCAAACACCTAGGCCTAGGCTATTGATGGATGGATTCAAGACAAGGTCGTTTTCATTGATCTCAGTTTGTCAGCGTCAAAGTAGTCTGTCATTACGATCATTTGTGCGGTATTAAGAAAGATTCTGCCAAAGTCTCCTGTCATGTAAATTGATGTAGAATTGCATGAAATGTGTTTATAAAAGGCCACATTTTTCCCGGACCTTAGGCTTCTAAAAATTTTCCCCATGTGTGCCTCTACTCTACTGCTCTATGCCACTATGCAAATGAAACTATATGTATGCAATACAAATTAAGCACTGGGTATTGGTCCTCTTCCACCCAGTCTGTCTTCCAGGTAAAAGCGATTAGCCACATCCTGCCTGAAATCTAATTACCTTCAGTCTGGGAGGCCCCGCGGGACACAGCTACACAGGCAGAGGGACAGGGGATGACCCTGTTCCCCCAGATTACACCACCAAACCAGGCTAAACTACACAGGGTGACCTGGGGACTGCCAGGTCTCACCATGCTTGCGGGAGCATTAGCCAAAGTGCTAGCCACAAGGGGCTCTGTCATCCAATCAAGCAACATTCTTGATGTGGATGTCTGTGCATTTATGTAACAGGGTTGACTGTAACAGGTTTGACTATTTATTCTGAAATCAGACATACATCCCCTTGTGACAGGAGGAATGGAAGCTGAGTGGCAATTGAATGCAAGCTTCACAAAAAAAATGACATTGTTTAAACATTTCTAGCTTATGTATGGGTAACAGGGTTGATTTGCTATGCTCGACCAGCTCAGTTTTCCACCTCAAAAGAACAGAAAATGGGCAAAAAAGAAGAAGAACCAGCTCACCTGCTTTTACTCAATGATGTGACTATTAGATGTTCCATGTTTATTTACAAAAAAATATTTCAAAAGGAATAATTTCACCATATTAAAACAAGAGTAACAAGTTGACCTTAAAAGGAGGGACAGATGTAAATAAATCACGAATCACATTAAATAAATAATAATCTTCAGAAATGACTTGTCAAAGCAACAAAATAACTAGGGTGAAACTGAGAAATATGTGTAACCACTTCTAAAGAGTAAGTTGTGGAATGAACAGTGGTGCTGTCATCAGGATTGAGATGTTGATATCCCTCCATGCCCTGGGAAAGAGAGAGAATGGAAGGAGGGGGTAGAAGGACTTATATATAGCGAAAGAGAAGTCTAAAGGATGCAGAGAATAAGAGTGGGAATGAGAGATTAGAGAGAGAGGGATACAGAGGAATGGAGAGTCAGAGAGAGAGAGAGACCCCATACTTTAACGATGACAGCTTCTTCATCCTAGAGGGGGAGATCAACCATTTCCAGGCCCAGGGACATGTACTAGTCTATGGGACCAAAATGCCAGAACTCGACAAGAACCTGACACTCTCAGCACACAGGGGGACAAACACCTACCTGGAGGTGACAGCATTCCCTCCCAAATATGCCCCCCTAGACACAACTATGACAAAACAACCAACAGAAACGTCTCTGTCGCACACTGGGTCTGTACATAGTCAATGGTACATTTCGAGGAGACTCCTATGGTAGGTACACCTATAGCTCATCTCTTGGCAGTAGTACTGTAGAATACTTTATCACTGACCTCAACCCAGAGTCTCTCAGAGCGTTCACAGTCAGCCCACTGACACCCCAAAATCACAGTCTACTTGCAAAACATTTTTTATCCCTTTATATACCGAAACAGTATATTTGACCTCTCAGCTTTCCTATCAAATCTAAAAAATATCTAGCGGACAACCTAAGAAAATTAATAACAATGACAAATGTTTTGAGGAAGAAAGCAAAAACCTAAGAAAGAAATTGAGAAACCTATCAAACCAAAAACACAGAGACCCAGAGAACCTGAGCCTACGCCTTCACTACGGTGAATAACTAAAACAATACAGAAAAACACTATGGAAAAAGAAGGAACAGCATGTCAGAAATCAGCTCAATGTAATTCAAGAATCCATAGAATCTAAGCACTTCTGGGAATATTGGAACACACTAAACAAACAACAACATGAAGATGTATCTATCTAAAAGGGAGATGTATGGGTTAATCACTTCTCCAATCTTTTTGGCTCAATAACAAAGAACAAACAGCTAAACATATCCATGATCAAATACAAATCTTAGAATCAATTATTAAAGACTACCAGAACTGTCATATCTGTCGTGGATGTGGTGGAGGAGTCAAGCGCAGGAAGCAGAGGTAGTCCAACAAGACTTTAATAATGTCCCAAAACAAGAGTACAAGCCCCGACCTCGAAAACACGGAGAGGTGAGGAACAATACGCACACGCGTAAAACACTCCAAAAGGGAAAAATGACACGGAAACACAAACACGTATCAAAACCACGGAGCAACGGACAACCACACACAACTACCCTAGAATAATGCATGGAACTTATAAGACAAGTAATCAACTCTAAAACAAACACAGGTGTGACAGACAGACAAAAGCAATGGAACACAGAAACATAGAGCGGTGGCAGCTAGTACTCCGGGGACGGCGAACGCCGAAGCCTGCCCGAACCAGGAGGAGGAGCAGCCTCGGCCGAAACCGTGACAGTACCCCCCCCTTGACGCGCGGCTCCAGCCGCGCGCCGACCCCGGCCTCGGGGACGGCCAGGAGGACACGGACCCGGGCGCGTGGGATGCCCATGGTGAAACTCCGTCAGGAGGGATGGATCTAGTATGTCCCTCCTGGGCACCCAGCACCGTTCCTCCGGACCGTACCCCTCCCACTCCACGAGATACTGGAGACCACTCCTCCGGCGTCTCGAGTCCAAGATGGTCCGGACTCTGTACGCCGGGACCCCCTCGATGTCCAAAGGGGGCGGAGGGGTCTCTCCTATCTCCTCCTCTTGGAGTGGGCCAGCTACCACCGGCCTGAGAAGAGACACATGGAACGAGGGGTTAATATTTTTATACTCTATAGGCAGTTGTAATCTGTAACACACCTCGTTCAATCTTCTCAGGACTTTGAAGGGCCCCACAAACCGCCGACCCAGCTTCCGGCAGGGCAGGCGGAGGGGCAGGTTTCGAGTCGAGAGCCAGACTCGATCTCCCGGTGCGTACACCGGTGCCTCACTGCGGTGACGGTCGGCGCTCGCCTTTTGGTGACGGATGGCACGCTGCAGATGGACATGGGCAGCGTCCCACGTCTCCTCCGAGCGCCGAATCCACTCGTCCACCGCAGGGGCCTCGGTCTGGCTCTCGTGCCACGGTGCCAGGACCGGCTGATACCCTAAAATACACTGGAAAGGTGTTAATCCGGTGGAGGAGTGGCGGAGAGAGTTCTGGGCCATCTCTGCCCAGGGGATATACCTCGACCACTCCTCCGGCCGGTCCCGGCAGTAGGACCTCAAAAACCTACCCACATCCTGGTTCACACGTTCAACCTGCCCATTGCTCTCTGGGTGGTACCCCGAGGTAAGGCTAACCGAGACCCCCAGGCGTTCCATGAAAGCCCCCCAGACTCTGGAGGTGAACTGGGGACCTCGGTCAGACACAATATCCTCGGGGACCCCATAGTGCCGGAACACATGGGTAAAGAGAGCCTCAGCGGTTTGTAGGGCAGTAGGGAGACCCGGCATGGGAAGGAGACGACAGGCTTTAGAAAACCGATCCACAACGACCAATATGGTGGTACTCCCCTGGGAGGGAGGTAGGTCAGTTACGAAATCTACCGAGAGGTGGGACCATGGTCGTTGTGGAACGGGCAGGGGATGTAGCTTACCCCTGGGCAAATGTCTAGGCGCCTTATACTGGGCACACACAGAGCAGGAGGAGACATAAACCCTCACATCCCTAGCTAACGTTGGCCACCAGTATTTCATGCTAAGACAGTGCACGGTCCGGCCAATACCTGGATGTCCAGAGGAGGGTGATGTATGAGCCCAATAAATAAGACGATCGCGGACCTCGAGCGGAACGTACGTCCGCCCCACAGGACACTCGGGGGGAGTAGGGTCGGTACGCAGTGCCCGCTCGATTTCCGTATCGACCTCCCATACTACCGGAGCCACCAAACAAGATTCCGGCAATATGGAAGTAGGCTCGTTGGACCTCTCCTCCGTGTCATACCGCCGGGACAGTGCGTCTGCCTTAACATTCTGGGACCCTGGGATGTATGTGATTTTAAAGACAAACCTGGTTAGGAACATATTCCACCTAGCCTGACGAGGGTTCAATCTCCTAGCTGCCCGGATGTATTCCAGGTTACGGTGATCAGTCAGAATGAGAAAAGGGTGTTGAGCCCCCTCAAGCCAATGCCTCCACACCTTTAGGGCTTGGACTATGGCTAACAACTCCCTGTCCCCGACATCATAGTTACGCTCCGCCGAGCTGAGCTTCTTCGAGTAGAAAGCACAGGGGCGGAGTTTAGGTGGCGCGCCGGACCGCTGTGAGAGGACTGCCCCAATACCGGTCTCGGACGCGTCTACCTCAACCTGGAATGGTAAAGAGGGATCCGGATGCGCCAGCACCGGAGCCGAGGTGAACAGGTTCTTAAGCTTGATAAATGCCCTGTCCGCCTCAGCCGACCACCGCAAGCGAACCGGACCCCCCTTTAGCAGGGACGTAATGGGAGCTGCAACCTGTCCAAAACCCCGAATAAACCTCCGGTAGTAATTAGCAAAACCCAAGAACTGCTGCACCTCTTTTACAGTGGTTGGAGTTTGCCAATTACGCACGGCCGATACCCGGTCTACCTCTATCTCCACACCAGCTGAAGACAACCGATAACCCAAAAAGGAGACGGACTCCTGGAAGAACAGGCATTTCTCTGCCTTGACATACAGGTCATGCTCCAACAGTCGTCTCAATACTCGGCGCACCTGGGCTACATGCTCGGCTCGTGTAGAAGAGTACACCAGGATGTCGTCGATGTACACTACTACACCCTGCCCATGCATGTCCCGGAAAATCTCGTCAACAAAGGATTGGAAGACTGACGGAGCATTCATTAACCCGTATGGCATGACGAGATACTCGTAATGACCCGAGGTGGTGCTAAATGCTGTCTTCCATTCATCCCCCTCCCTAATGCGCACCAGATTGTACGCGCTCCTGAGATCCAACTTTGTGAAGAATCGCGCTCCGCGTAATGACTCCGTCATCGTCGCAATCAGTGGCAGTGGGTAGCTGTATTTAACTGTAATCTGATTGAGACTACGATAATCAATACACGGGCGCAATCCCCCGTCCTTCTTCTTCACAAAGAAGAAACTCGAGGAGACTGGGGAAGTAGAGGGCCGTATGTATCCCTGTGCCAAGGACTCGGCTATGTATGTCTCCATAGTCGCTGTCTCCTCTTGAGACAGGGGATACACATGACTCCGAGGAAGAGCCGCTCCTGTTTGGAGATTTATCGCACAGTCCCCCTGTCTATGAGGAGGTAGCCGTGCTGCCCTCGATTTGCTAAACACGAGTGCTAAATCCTCATACTCGGGGGGAATGCGCAGTGCGGGCACTTGGTTCGGACTCTCTACCGAGGTCGCCCCTACGGAAACACCTAGACATCTCCCTACACACTGAGCAGACCACTCCATAAGAGCCCTCTGTTGCCACGCTATAGTAGGATCATGGGTGCTTAACCAGGGAAGTCCCAACACCACGGGATACGCAGGAGAGTCAATCAGATAAAACTGAATGCTCTCCTCATGACCCCCCTGCGTCGTCATAGTCAGTGGTGCTGTGACCTCCCTGATCAGACCCGACCCCAACGGCCGGCTGTCTAGTGCGTGGACAGGAAATGGATTGTCTACCGGCAGAAGGGGAATCCTTAACCTATTACAAAATGCCCGATCAATAAAATTCCCAGCTGCGCCTGAATCTACTAGCGCCTTATGCTGGGAATGAGGTGCCGCCTGTGGAAACCTCACAGGAATACTCATGTGACCAACAGAGAGCTCTGGGTGAGTGGGGCGTCTACTCACCTGAAATGACTCCCCAGTGCGTTGCCTGTTGTCACCTCCCCTAGGAGACCCTCCCCAGCACCTGGCCGCAGTGTGTCCTCCACGACCGCAGGTGGTGCAGTGGATGGCCCCCCTCGGGTTCCCCCTCCTCCTCTCTCTAGCGCCAGCACCCCCTAGCTCCATGGGAATCGGCTCGGGGGCGCTGGAGGGTGGACTGGACGACCCCCACTCGGGACGTCCGCGGGTAGCCAGCAGGGTATCCAGACGGATGGAAACGTCCACCAACTGGTCGAAGTTTAGGTTGGTGTCCCTGCAGGCCAGCTCCCTACGAACGTCCTCGCGTAGACTACATCGGTACTGGTCGATGAGGGCCCTCTCATTCCACCCCGCATCCGCTGCTAGTGTCCGGAACTCCAGTGAGAACTCCTGTGCGCTCCTCTTCCCCTGTCGGAGGTGGAATAGACGCTCTCCCGCCGCTTTCCCCTCAGGAGGATGATCGAAAACAGTCCGGAAGCGGCGAGAGAACTCCGCGTAGGTGATGGTAGCGGCGTCTATTCCCCTCCATTCAGCGTTGGCCCATTCCAACGCTTTGCCGGAGAGACAGGAGATGAGGGCGGAGACGCTCTCGTATCCCGAGGGCGCCGGGTGTATAGTGGCAAGGTACAGTTCTACCTGCAGGAGAAATCCCTGACACCCGGCTGCAGAACCGTCATATGCCCTCGGGAGTGAGAGCCGAATGCCACTGGGTTCCGGTACTGAGAGAGGAGGACTGGCCGTTGGTGATGTGATGTTGTAAAAGTCCTCAGTGTTCACCAAACGGCGCAGGGTGTTGGACACCTTGTCCATAGCGGTCCCGATTTGCTGGATCATGGCGTCCTGGAAATTTAGCCGTTCCAGCAGCGATTCGGGAGATGCCGCTGATCCTGCTGACTCCATGATGGTGTGTGGTTCTGTCATATCTGTCGTGGATGTGGTGGAGGAGTCAAGCGCAGGAAGCAGAGGTAGTCCAACAAGACTTTAATAATGTCCCAAAACAAGAGTACAAGCCCCGACCTCGAAAACACGGAGAGGTGAGGAACAATACGCACACGCGTAAAACACTCCAAAAGGGAAAAATGACACGGAAACACAAACACGTATCAAAACCACGGAGCAACGGACAACCACACACAACTACCCTAGAATAATGCATGGAACTTATAAGACAAGTAATCAACTCTAAAACAAACACAGGTGTGACAGACAGACAAAAGCAATGGAACACAGAAACATAGAGCGGTGGCAGCTAGTACTCCGGGGACGGCGAACGCCGAAGCCTGCCCGAACCAGGAGGAGGAGCAGCCTCGGCCGAAACCGTGACAAGAACACACTGGATTCTCCAATTGCATTGAATGAACTACAGGACAAAATACAAACCCTCCAGCCCAAAAAGGCCTGTGGTGTTGATGGAATCCTAAATGAAATGATTAAATATACAGACCACAAATTCCAATTGGCTATACTTAAACTCTTTAACATCCACCTCAGCTCTGGCATCTTCCCCAATATTTGGAACCAAGGACTGATCACCCCAATTCACAAAAGCTGACCCCAATAACTACCGTGGGATATGCGTCAACAGCAACCTTGGGATAATCCTCTGCATTATCATTAACAGAAGACTCGTACATTTCCTCAGTGAAAACAATGTACTGAGTCAAATTGGCTTTATACCAAATTACCATACGACAGACCATGTATTCACCCTGCACACCCTAATTGACAAACAAAAAACCAAAACAAAGGCAAAGTCTTCTCATGCTTTGTTGATTTCAAAACAGCTTTAGACTCAATTTGGCATGAGGGTCTGCTATACAAATTGATGGAAAGCGGTGTTGGGGTAAAACATACGACATTATAAAATCCATGTACATAAACAACAAACATTTCCTTCCACAGGGCCGTGGGGTGAGAGAGGGATGCAGCTTGAGCCCCACCCTCTTCAACATTTATATCAACGAATTGGTGAGGGCACTAGAACAGTCTGCAGCACCTTGACTTACCCTAATAGAATCTGAAGTCAAACATCTACTGTTTGCTGATGAGCTAGTGCTTCTGTCCCCAACCAAAGAGGGTCTACATCAGCACCTAGATCTTCTGCACAGATTCTGTCAAACCTGGTTGGATCTAGATCAGTAAATATCAGTAAGACCAAAATAATGGTGTTCCAAAACGATCCAGTTGTCAGGACCTAAAATACAAATTCCATCTAGACACCATTGCCCTAGAGCACACAAAAAACTATACCTACCTCGGCCTAAACATCAGCACCACAGGTAACTTCCACAAAGCTGTGAACGATCTGAGAGACAAGGCAAGAAGGGCCTTCTATGCCATCAAAAGGAACATAAAATTCGACATCCCAATTAGGATCTGTCTAAAAAATACTTGAATCAGTTATAGATTCATTGCCCTTTATGGTTGTGAGGTCTGGGGTCCACTCACCAACCAAGAATTCACAAAATGGGACAAACACCAAATTGAGACTCTGCATGCAGAATTCAGCAAAAACACACTATGTGTACAATGTAAAACACCAAATAATGCATGCAGAGCAGAATTAGGCTGATACCCGCTAATTATCAAAATCCAGAAAAGAGCCATTAAATTCTACAAACACCTAAAAGGAAGCGATTCCCAAACCTTCCATAACAAAGCCATCACCTACAGAGAGATTAACCTAGAGAAGAGTCCCCTTAGCAAGCTAGTCCTGGGGCTCTGTTCACAAAGACAAACATACCCCACAGAGCCCCAGGACAGCAACAGCCACACTATTAGACCCAACCAAATCACGAGAAAACAAAAATATCATTACTTAACATATTGGAAAGAATTTACCAAAAAAACAAAGCAAACCGGAATGTATATAGAGCGTATACAGTGGCAGAGTACCTGACCACTGTGACTGACTCAAAATTAAGGAAAGCTTTGACTATGTACAGACTCAGTGAGCATAGCCTTGGTATTGAGAGAGGCCGCCGTAGCCTATGAGCACACTGCCCACAAAATGAGGTCGAAGCTGAGAGAGAGATAGAGAGAGAGAGAGAGAGAGAGAGATGGAACCTTTAGCAATTGAAAGAGAGAGGTAGTGACACCCAGACATGCTTAATGCTGTATGTGTGTCAGTAGCTCTCAGACAAAGCAGAAACATTGTGGTGGTGGGGAGGTAATGGCAGACAGACACCCGAGGGCACAACAGGAGGAGGTGGGAGCAGCACCACACGAGGCTGCCTCCCACCTCTGAAGCCCATTGCTCCGGGCAGAAGTTGCAGATCAAGGAACGGCTTACCTACTCAAATCCTATTCTTAACCATTCGAGAGAAAAACTAAAAATGGCCATAGATCAGTGTCTAGGTGCAACTTCACTCGACTCAGCAGCTGGCAGTTGCACAGTGTATGCCACTAGGCCAATCATATCCCATTGAGCGGATGAGAAAGGTCTTCGGTGTCATCTCGCACCTGACCTGCTCTACCTGTCAAAATGTATCGCAGTCTGCCTTTTATCTCTCATGTGCCTCTACAGCTCTCTGGCACTCTAAATGTAATATGATAAAACAGCCAAGAGTAGAAAGTATGGTGGGCTAGCCTAGATGCTGCTGAGGTGTTATTTGAAACAAAGCATGGTACACAAATCATGGCAGTGAACACAATCATGCCATACATTAATGACTGATAATGTGGTTTCTTAACCTCGATGTCAGGGTTTGTCATATACAATGTTTAGATAGGTAATGTCTTTGGCTGGGCATTTTCCCCCCACATACTGTACAGGCCAACGCAACTACAGTTGAAGTCGGAAGTTTACATACACTTAGGTTGGAGTCATTAAAACTCGTGTTTCAACCAATCCACACATTTCTTGTTAACAAACTATAGTTTTGGCAAGTCGGTTAGGACATCTACTTTGTGCATTTCACAAGTAATTTTTCCAACAATTGTTTACTGACAGAATATTTCACTTATAATTCACTGTATCACAGAATTTTACATACACTAAGTTGACTGTGCCTTTAAACAGAAAATGATGTTATGGCTTTAGAAGCTTCTGATAGGCTAATTTACATAATTTAAGTCAATTGGAGGTGTACCTGTGGATGTATTTCAAGGCCTATCTTCAAACTCAGTGCCTCTTTACTTGACATCATGGGAAAATCAAAGAAATCAGCCAAGACATCAGAAAAAAATTGTAGACCTCCACAAGTCTGGTTCATCCTTGGGAGCAATTTCCAAACGCCTGAAGGTACCACGTTCATCTGTACAAACAATAGTACGCAAGTATAAACACCATGGGACCACGCAGCCACTATATCGGTCAGGAAGGAGACGCGTTCTGTCTCCTAGAGAAGAACGTACTTTGGAGCAAATCAATCCCAGAACAACAGCAAAGGACCTTGTGAAGATGCTGGAGGAAACAGGTACAAAAGTATCTACAGTGGGGAGAACAAGTATTTGATACACTGCCGATTTTGCAGGTTTTCCTACTTACAACGCATGTAGAGGTCTGTAATTTTTATCATAGGTACACTTCAACTGTGAGAGACGGAATCTAAAACAAAAATCCAGAAAATCCCATTGTATGATTTTATAAGTAATTAATTTGCATTTTATTGCATGACATAAGTATTTGATACATCAGAAAAGCAGAACATTAATATTTGGTACAGAAACCGTTCAGCTCCCTCCAAAGATGTTATATTGGGTTCAGGTCTGGAGACTGGCTAGGCCACTCCAGGACCTTGAGATGCTTCTTACGGAGCCACTCCTTAGTTGCCCTGGCTGTGTGTTTCGGGTCGTTGTCATGCTGGAAGACCCAGCCACGACCCATCTTCAATGCTCTTACTGAGGGAAGGAGGTTGTTGGCCAAGATCTCGCGATACATGGCCCCATCCATCCTCCCCTCAATACGGTGCAGTCGTCCTGTCCCCTTTGCAGAAAAGCATCCCCAAAGAATGATGTTTCCACCTCCATGCTTCACGGTTGGGATGGTGTTCTTGGGGTTGTACTCATCCTTCTTCTTCCTCCAAACACGGCGAGTGGAGTTTAGACCAAAAAGCTATATTTTTACCTCATCAGACCACATGGCCTTCTCCCATTCCTCCTCTGGATCATCCAGATGGTCATTGGCAAACTTCAGACGGGCCTGGACATGCACTGGCTTGAGCAGGGGGACCTTGCGTGCGCTGCAGGATTTTAATCCATGACGGCGTAGTGTGTTACTAATGGTTTTCTTTGAGACTGTGGTCCCAGCTCTCTTAAGGTCATTGACCAGGTCCTGCCATGTAGTTCTGGGCTGATCCCTCACCTTCCTCATGATCATTGATGCCCCACGAGGTGAGATCTTGCATGGAGCCCCAGACCGAGGGTGATTGACCGTCATCTTGAACTTCGTCCATTTTCTAATAATTGCACCAACAGTTGTTGCCTTCTCACCAAGCTGCTTGCCTATTGTCCTGTAGCCCATCCCAACCTTGTGCAGGTCTACAATTTTATCCCTGATGTCCTTACACAGCTCTCTGGTCTTGGCCATTGTGGAGAGGTTGGAGTCTGTTTGATTGAGTGTGTGGACAGGTGTCTTTTATATAGGTAACGAGTTCAAACAGGTGCAGTTAATACAGGTAATGAGTGGAGAACAGGAGGGCTTCTTAAAGAAAAACTAACAGGTCTGTGAGAGCCGGAATTCTTACTGGTTGGTAGGTGATCAAATACTTATGTCATGCAATAAAATGCAAATTAATTACTTAAATATCATACAATGTGATTTTCTGGATTTTTGTTTTAGATTCCGTCTCTCACAGTTGAAGTGTACCTATGATAAAAATTACAGACCTCTACATGCTTTGTAAGTAGGACAACCTGCAAAATCGGCAGTGTATCAAATACTTGTTCTCCCCACTGTATATCCACAGTAAAACGAGTCCAATAGAAATGTCCTCTGGTCTGATGAAACAAAAATAGAACTGTTTGGCCATAATGACCATTGTTATGTTTGGAGGAAAAACGGGGTTGCTTGCAAGCCGAAGAACACCATCCCAACCGTGAAGCACGGGGGTGGCAGCATCATGCTGTGGGGGTGCTTTGCTGCAGGAGGGACTAGTGCACTTCACAAAATAGATGGCATCATGAGGGCGGCAGGTAGCTTAGTGGGTAAGAGCGTTGTGCCAGTAACCGAAAGGTCGCTGGTTCTAATCCCCGAGCCGACTAGGTGAAAAATCTGTCGATGTGCCCTTGAGCAAGGCACTTAACCCTAATTGCTCCTGTAAGTCGCTCTGGATAAGAGCGTCTGCTAAATGACTAAAAAAAAAAAAAAAAAAAAAATGAGGAAGGTAAATTATGTGGATATATTGAAGCAACATCTCAAGACATCAGTCAGGAAGTTTAAAGCTTGGTCGCAAATGAGTCTTCTAAATGGACAATGACCCCAAGCATACTTCCAAAGTTGTGGCAAAATGGCTGAAGGACAACAAAGTCAAGGTATTGGAGTGGCCATCACAAAGCCCTGACCTCAATCCTATGTAAAAATAAACAAAAGCAGACATTGAATATCCATTTGAGCATGGTGAAGTTATTGATTATACTTTGGATGGTGTATCAATACACCCAGTCCCAATTAACTCAGTTGCCGAAAAGGAAGGACAACGCTCAAAGATTTCACCATGAGTCCAATGGTGACTTTAAAACAGTTACAGGGTTTAATGGCTGCGATAGGTGAAAACTGAGGATGGATCAACAACATTTTAGTTCACAATACTAACCTAATTGACAGAGTGAAAAGAAGGAAGCCTGTACACTTTGTCATTATGGGGTATTGTGTGTAGATGGGTGAGAGAGAAAGAATATATCTAATCCACATAAGATTCAGTCCATAACAAAACAATATGTGAAATAAGTCAAGGGGTATGAATACTTTCTAAAGGCACTGTGTACAGTGAGGGAAAAAAGTATTTGATCCCCTGCTGATTTTATACGTTTGCCCACTGACAAAGACAGTGCAATTTTAATGGTAGGTTTATTTGAACAGTGAGAGACAGAATAACAACAACAAAATCCAGAAAAAAGCATGTCACAAATGTTATAAATTGATTTGCATTTTAATGAGGGAAATAAGTATTTGACCCCCTCTCAATCAGAAAGATTTCTGGCTCCCAGGTGTCTTTTATACAGGTAACGAGCTAAGATTAGGAGCACAATCTTAAAGGGAGTGCTCCTAATCTCAGCTTGTTACCTGTATAAAAGACACCTGTCCACAGAAGCAATCAATCAATCAGATTCCAAACTCTCCACCATGGCCAAGACCAAAGACCTCTCCAAGGATGTCAGGGACAAGATTGTAGACCTACACAACGGAAGAAACACAAAAGAACTGTCAATCTCCCTCGGCCTGGGGCTCCATGCAAGATCTCACCTCGTGGAGTTGCAATGATCATGAAAACGGTGAGGAATCAGCCCAGAACTACACGGGAGAATCTTGTCAATGATCTCAAGGCAGCTGGGACCATAGTCACCAAGAAGACAATTGGTAACACACTACGTCGTGAAGAACTGAAATCCTGCAGTGCCCGCAATGTCCCCCTGCTCAAGAAAGCACATATATAGGGCCGTCTGAAGTTTGCCACTGAACATCTGAATGATTCAGAGGAGAACTGGGTGAAAGTGTTGTTGTCACATGAGACCAAAATCGAGCTCTTTGGCATCAACTCAACTCGCCGTGTTTGGAGGAGGAGGAATGCTGCCTACGACCGGAAGAACACCATCCCCACCGTCAAACATGGAGGTGGAAACATTATGCTTTGGGGGTGTTTTTCTGCTAAGGGGACAGGACAACTTCACCGCATCAAAGGGACGATGGACGGGACCATGTACCGTCAAATCTTGGGTTAGAACCTCCTTCCCTCAGCCAGGGCATTGAAAATGGGTCGTGGATGGGTATTCCAGCATGACAATGACCCAAAACACACGGCCAAGGCAACAAAGGAGTGGCTCAAGAAGAAGCACATTAAGGTCATGGAGTGGCCTAGCCAGTCTCCAGACCTTAATCCCATAGAAAATCTGTGGAGGGAGCTGAAGTTTCGAGTTGTCAAACGTCAGCCTCGAAACCTTAATGACTTGGTGAAGATCTGCAAAGAGGAGTGGGACAAAATCCCTCCTGAGATGTGTGCAAACCTGGTGGCCAACTACAAGAAACGTCTGACCTCTGTGATTGCCAACAAGGGTTTTGCCACCAAGTACTAAGTCATGTTTTGCAGAGGGGTCAAATACTTATTTCCCTCATTAAAATGCAAATCAATTAATAACATTTTTGACATGCGTTTTTCTGGATTTTTGTTGTTGTTATTCTGTCTCTCACTGTTCAAATAAACCTACCATTAAAATTATAGACTGATCATGTCTTTGTCAGTGGGCAAACATACAAAATCAGCAGGGGATCAAATACTTTTTTCCCTCACTGTATATACAGTATATGTATGTTGTTACACAGTTTGGAAACACCTACTCATTGAAGTGAAAACATCAAAACTATGAAATAACACCTGGAATGCTTTTCCAACAGTCTTGAAGGAGTCTCTTTTTCTTATTAATGTCCATTAGTAGATGTTTCTTTGCAGCAATTCACGCAGTCTCCTCTGAACAGTTGATTTTGAGATGTGTCTGTTACTTGAACTCTGTGAGGTGCAGTTAATTGCCAATTTCTGAAGCTGGTAACTCTAATGAACTTATCCTCTGCAGCAGAGGTAACTCTGGGTCTTCCTTTCCTGTGGCGGTCCTCATGAGAGCCAATTTCATCGTAGCGCTTGATGGTTTTTGCGATTGCACTTGAAGAAACTTTCAAAGTTCTTGAAATGTTCCGGATTGACTGACCTTCATGTCTTAAAGTAATGACGGACTAACGTTTCTCTTTTCTTATTTGAGCTGTTCTTGTCATAATATGGACTTGGTCTTTTACCAAATAGGGCTATCTTCTGTATTACACCCCTACCTTGTCACAACACAACTGATTGGCTCAAACGCATGAAGAAGGAAATAAATTCCACAAATTAACGTTTAACAAGGGACACCTGTTAATTGAAATGCATTCCAGGTGACTACCTCATGAAGCTGGTTGAGATAATGCCAAGAGTGTGCAAAGCTGTCATCAAGGCATAGGTTGGCTAGAAGAAAAACCCTTGAATGAGTAGGTGTATCCACACTTTTGACTGGTACTGTATATGTTGATATTGTGTTCCTCTTTCGTAAAAAAACTACAGACAATCACGGACTACAAAAGGAAAACCAGCCACGTCGCCAACACCGAAGTAACGCTTCCAGACAAGCTAAACACCTTCTTCGCCCGCTTTGAGGATAACACAGTGCCACTGACGAGGCCCACTACCAAGGACTGTGGCCTCTCCTTCTCCATGGCCGACTTGATTAAGACATTTAAGCATGTTAACCCCTACAAGGCTGCCGGCCCAGACGGCATCCCTAGCCACGTCCTTAGAGCATGCGCAGACCAGCTGGCTGGTGTGTTTATGGACATGTTCAATCTCTCCCTTTCCCAGTCTGCTGTTCCCACATGCTTCAAGATGGCCACCATTGTTCCTGTACCCAAGAAAGCAAAGGTAACTGAACTAAATGACTATCGCCCTTTAGCACAAACCTCTGTCATCATGAAGTGCTTTGAGAGACTAGTCAAGGATCATATCACCTCTACCGTACCTGTCACCCTATTCCCACTTCAATTTGCTTACCGCCCCAATAGATCCACAGACGATGCAATCGCCATCACACTGCACACTGCCCTATCCCATCTGGACAAGAGGAATACCTATGTAAGAATGCTGTTCATTGACTGTAGCTCAGCATTCAACACCATAGTACCCTCCAAGCTCATCATTAAGCTCGAGGCCCTGGGTCTGAACCCCGCCCTGTGCAACTGGGTCCTGGACTTCCTGACGGGCCGCCCTCAGGTGGTGAAGGTAGGAAACAACATCTCCACTTCGCTGATCCTTAACACTGGGGCCCCACAAGGGTGCGTGCTCAGCCCCCTCCTGTACTCCCTGTTCACCCATGACTGTGTGGCCAGTTCACTTGTCTTAGGGCTGCATTCCAGCAGAGGGAATAGCAACATCTTGACATAGTTTTCTTATATACATGTTATTACATTTACAGTTTAAAATGTCAATTCCTTCTAGCTGTATTGAGGCTACAAAATCCTCAACAGTTGCACTTGGAGTACTTTTATATTCTCCTAAAAGAAGAATAGCACCTTTAGAGACAGCTCTAACAACTATTTGAAACTCCTCAGGAGTGAATGTAACATTGTGTGTTCTCATTCATTCTGGATAATCATATAGTTTAATAATTGTTTAACCCAGATAATGCTGTTGTCAAACCAGTTCTGGAAAAACAAAGACTTGTTTTTGTATTTTATGTCTTTATTATTCCAGATTGTATATCTATGTGGGGGAAAATTATGTTTGTACATGATGTTCCAAGTTAGAAGTACTTGTTAATGAAAGTTAGCAAGCTTAATTGGGATCTTACCCACATCAAAGTTGCATTTGAGTAAGAATTCTAGACCACCAATCTGTTGGAATACTAGATGAGGGATTATATTCCAAATGCAATCCTTATTTCTTAAATAGTTTTGTATCCATTTGATCTTAAAGATTATATTAGAGGTTTTAAAATCCAGAACATTCAACCCTCCCTGACTTTGGGTGTCACACCAGCCTTCGCTTTGGCTCCTCCTCCTGTCCAGCTCAGGCGTTCGGTGTCACTGGCCTTCTAGCTGCTGCCGAACCTACCACTGACAAACGCCCTTCCCTCATCAACCCTGGATTTGTCTCGTCTTCATTACACACACCTGGTTCCAATCCCCACTCTATCACTGTATATTTACTCCCTCTGCCATTCGTCTTTGTCGGTCATTGTATTTGTTACTTGTTTTCCTGAGAGGAATCTCTCTTACTACTGCTCTCTACACCTGTGACAGAATGACCGACCCAAGAAAGTAGGAAGCAGCAGCACATCCCGACCTCTCCGCTGTAGGAGCGAAGCTCCGCCACCACGACTCATGCCTGGAGTGCCTCGAGACTGCCATGGACGAGGTGCTCCGGGCCGTACGCCAACTGCAGGCTACACCTCCACCTTCCCAGCTCCCCGCAGTCATTCCAGCCACCCCACCACCATCTACATCACCCGGTCCGATCAGCAACGTCCACCTGCCCCTCCCGGAGTGGTTTGACGGCACCCCAGCTCACTGTAGTGTGACCTCCACCTTGCCCGTCATGCCGGGACGGCCTCCGAGAGGGACAAGGTGGCTTTGGTGATCTCGGTGCTGAAAGGCTCTGGAGTGGGTGCACGCCGTCTGTGAGAGGGACAGTCCAGAAGTGCAGTCCTATGAGCGCTTCACCCAACTCTTCCGTGCCGTCTTCGACCACCCAACAGAGGGCCGAGAGGGAGGTGAGCGCCTCCTCCGTCTACGCCAGGGGTCCAGGACAGCGTCGGAGTACGCTCTGGATTTCCGGACGGTGGCTGCGTCCACTGTCTGGAAAGACCAGGCCCTGTTGACGGTTTTCCGCAGCGGGCTACAGGCGGATGTCCAGACCGAGCTGGCCTATCGCGATTAGGACCTTACGCTGGACCAGCTCATCACCATGGCCATCCGCCTGGATAATCTCCTGCGTGCCCGTTGTCGCCCATCCTGGAGGTTCAGGTCTCTCCCAGGATCTTCCAGTGAGACTGAGCCCATGGAGGTGGGCACGCCTGCCGTCAACAGGGTCTCTGCTCCTACTGCGGGGAGTCGGACCACCCCTGGTCCCATCTCTCCTTGGACTTTGTCACAGATCTTCCCCCCTCGGAGGAGCACACCACCATCCTGGTCGTTGTGGACCGGTTTTCCAAAGCCTGTTGTTTGATTCCTCTGCCTGGTCTTCCTAGTGCCCTGCAGACCGCTGAGGCTCTCTTCTCTCACGTCTCCCGGCACTACGGGATCCCGGAGGACATTGTGTCTGACCGTGGTCCTCAGTTCACCTCCCGTGTCTGGAAGGCCTTCATGGAACGACTGGGGTCACGGTCAGCCTCACCTCCGGGTACCGTCCCCAATCTAATGGGCAGGTGGAAAGGGTAAATTGGGAACTGGGTATGAAGCTTCGTAGTTACTGTCAGGACCGGCCGGGGGAATGGGCTGCGTTTCTGCCTTGGGCAGAATACGCACAAAACTCCCTCTGTCACTCCTCCACTAACCTCACACCCTTTCAGTGTGTTCTAGGCTATCAGCCAGCCCTGACACCCTGGCACCAGAGTCAGATTGAGGCTCCTGCGGTGGACGATTAGTTCCGGCGCACCGAGGAGGTATGGAACACAGCGCACACTTGTCTCCAGCGCGTCGTCCTCCAGCAGAAGGCGCAGGCCGATCGTCACCGCAGTGTGGCCCCGGTCTTTCACCCCGGTGACAGGGTCTGGCTTTCTACGAAGGACCTGCCCCTCCGCCTGCCCTGCCGGAAGCTGAGCCTGTGGGTTGTGGGGCCGTTCAAGGTCCTGGTGAGATTACAGCTCCCCGTCAATTACCGTATCTCACCCTCATACTATTTCCTGAGTACTTTATATTTTGCACTTTGGGTTCGCCCTGTGCCTTTTTGTTTATGAAGATATATTTTGAGCACAACAGCGTTTGGGTTTCGTCCCGCTTTGATTTACGGTGCTTAAATAAATTCAGTAGTTCTAAACCTGTGACTGCCTCCTGCCTACTCCTCTCTACATCTGTGACAGGGTGCTACATATTACTGCTTTTCTTAAATAATGAGGTTTATTCCTCCATATGAAGTTAAATAATTTAGTATCAACCATTTTAGTAACTGACAGAGTTAGGTATAAACCAATCTGGACAGACCTTCAGATATTGACAAAGGTACACGTCCAGATAAAGAAAGATTTTTTATTAACCAGGAGTTAAATCTCTTTCCAATTTTCCCTACAATAGGAGATACATTTAAGTTGGCCCTTTCTTTCTGATCTTTGCTAACTTTAATACCAAGATATGTGATCACATCTTTTATAGAGATATGACATACTGAGTTTAAGTCACATCTTTTCAATGCAAATAATTCACATGTACTAATATTCAGAGATAAACCAGATACATGTGAGAAGGCATTAATATACTCAATAGCTTTCCTAACTTCATTATGATGTCTCAAAAATAAAATAATGTTCAACTGTATCAAAAGCCTTGTAAAAGTCAACAAATAAAATAAAGCTATCTTCCATAATGTGCTCATTGTAGTCTATCAAGTCCAATACTAGTCGAATATTATTACATATATGTCTGCCCTTCATAAAACCAGACTGGGTATCATCAATGATTTGGTCAATACCTTTTTTAAGTCTATCTGCAAAGATGGATGCAAGTAGCTTTCCATCTCACACATTGTACTGTGTGATACGCATGTTCATCATAGAAGGCCAAAATTGTCCATTCTCATCAGTAGCAGCATAGAGCAAGCGTGTGTTAGCTGCCCCCCCAACTTGCATTACTAGGCTTCCATTTGCTGTCTTGGCAACATGGGGTAAGCGGTTGGGATGTATTATAGGTTTTTTTTGCAACGAAAACTAGAGTTTCTATTGCACAGATTCACGTACCGGTAAATCCCTTTTGCGTTCGCTTGGTCTTTCTTCTTCAGTGGGGTTTTATGGCGGACTACAACCCAAAAAAGGTGTGTTGCTGCCACCTACTGGATGCGCTGATTCTAAGTGAATGCGCCCCAAATCAGGCTTCTTCAACTGGCGGCCCGCTGGCCGAATTTGGCCTGCGGTGGTTTTGTTTGGCCCCCCAAGTTTTCTGAAAAAAATAAAATAAAAATTATGATTGGATTAATAATTGATTGGATTTATATAGAGCTTTTCTACCAACTGAGGTACTCAAAGCGCTTTACATAATAGGGGGAAACTCACCTCATCCACCATCAATGTGTAGTACCCTCTAAGGTGGAGAGGTGAGGAGTGATATATGCCAATTATGAATGAGGGGGATGATTAGGTGGCCATGATTGAATGTGGCCAGGTTGGGAATTTAGCCATGACATCGGGGTGAACACCCCTACTCTTACAATGCCATGGGATTTTGAATGACCACAAAGAGTCAGGACACCCATTTTAACCTCCCATCCGAAAGACGGCACCCATGCAGGGCAATGTCCCCAAATGTAATCAAGGTTTGAAATTATTATGTTTTAGTCAAATATGTACAAATATTTGTTTTATGTTCCGGCCCCCTGACTATCCACTCAAGAAAAAATTGTCCCGCGGCTGAATTTAGTTGCCCTAAATGTTGCATAATCCTTGTCAAGTAATATGGTGAATACCTTTGGAAAGTGGACAGGAATTTGATGGCTTCTTGCCTTCCTTGAGTTTGTGATCAACTATATATATTCTATCTGATTCTTCATAACTGTCTTTGTTTCAGAATTGTGCAACAATGCCCAAATTTGGGAGAAAAAAAAATCTTTATCCTGGGAAAGGAAATAATGCAACCATCAAATCAGTGGCCTTGGGGTTAGTGTCGGCCCTGAGATTGGAAGGTTGGGTTCGATCCCCAGTTCAGTCATACCAAGACTCTAAAAAGCGGGACCTAATGCATCTCTGCTTGGCACTCCGCATTAAGCAGATGGATTCGGGGTAAGGCATTGCGATAGACTAGCGACTTGCGAGTAGAGCTCTTCCAGTGTGAGCCGGAAGCAGTGTCATTGGTCAGCTACATGCTCTGGCCTTGCAAACCCCGCCAGCCTCAGACTGCAGTGGTCTGCTCACTACGCAAGCGGATAACCAGCCTGCAGCTTGAGAGTGGTGTTTCACTGAGGGCCATATGCTTGTCATTACATTTTCCTCATAGGACAGTAAGTAATCACTTTTATAATCTGATTCTGTACTATGTCTACTTTGTCTGCAATAGTTCATAATCAAATTCCTGTTTGATAAACAGATCTGTCATAGAAACCATGTGCTACTTATATGTGAAGATGCATTTGCTATATGTGTTGATGGCCTACTCTGATGGAATGCAGTAATGAATCAGAGTGCATTTAAGTGACCCTGCTCATTTCAGGGAAGAGACTTGAATACTGCCCTGACAAATGAGGCCTTTGAGGAGTTCCGACATGCTATGTCGGAACTTGATATGTTGCGCCATCTGGCCCCAGAAACTGCAGATGGAACCCAGTGCCCGCTCTGTCCCAAGGGTTGTTGTATTTTTCTGGCCTATTACATTTTTTTTATCACCCCCAAAAAACACATCAAAGCATAAGATATCAATTGTGATGTCTCCCTCTTTTATAAACACAAATTAACTATTAGAAACATCTCTGTTCCATTTTTGTCAAACAATTGTACAGACTAACAGACTTCTAGTCTTTCATTTTATTTGTTTATTGGGATCCCCATGATATGTTACAAAGCAGCAGCTACTCTTCCTGGGGTCAAAAAACTAAAAAGTTGTATCCAAGTATATTTGACATCTCTTTACAGGACAATGGAATATTGGTGGTAGCAGCAGATGGGCTTTTTGGTTTGCCTAGGAAAAAGTAGTCTGGATCAAGTTCTGAGCCACCAAAACATGAGGAAAAGTACTTTGCAAACCAAGCTGATGTGGATCGATTTGTTTGTAAGCCCATATCACCAACAGGGGTAATGCCTGAATGTAATATGCACTGCATTTTAAGGATACCTTCCATTGTTACCTTATGCACAACTGGAAGGGAATGTGAACAAAATTATATCAAACCTCGCCACTAATTCATATTTAGATGATGCAGTTGTCCCTCCACTTCATCTGTTTAACTCAGTGGTCTTAAGGTTGGAGACAGTATGTTGGGATTGTGTATGTTGAATGTAATATTATTGGTTGTCTCATGCAACATTTAGGCACTGAACCTGGCACCACTGTGTGTGATCTGCTTCAGGCAACAGCTCAGTACGTTACACCTGTACTGTACTTGATATTTTAAAAAATGGTTTAGTGTTGCCATGGATTTCAAGCGGGCAACGCCATCAGATCCAAACCCAAAACAAAGAAATTGGACACCCACTTCACTTCTTGAACATGAAATGAGGTTTTTTCATTTTCTTTTTCAGTATTTTTTTGAAGTGTTTGATTAATTGAGTTTGCCAATAATGATATATCTCTTCTGTAGTTTGTCAAATGCAGTGTACCTGCTGAGACATATGGAGGGGATGAGAGGCAAGAACATCAATCTCATCTTCATGTATGACATTGCATGCAAGATGCAGCCACATGCGCAAGTAATGAACCTTTTTTATTCTAGATCTCATTGACTTTAACATTTGAATAGCAGTTTTCTCCAAAAATAGTTTTTAACATCAGCATTTTGTCCATAACTTTTTAGAGAAACTTTCCTGAATTGAAGCATGGGACGAAATTCGTTGTGCCAGTTTTCCATGGTAATGGACATGACTTACCCTGTCAGGTACTTTAACATGATCATTCATATTGTCAGTAGGTATTTACTCATATTTTATAAGGTTTAACCAAAAAACCCATGACATGATTTTATATTTCTAGATGAAATTCAACACTAGATATGTCGAAGATGCTGGACTGGCAGATGGGGAGCAGATGGAGAGGATGTGGTCGTATCTGAGTGCTTTAGGAAGGTCACCAAAGAAATGATGCTGTCCCATCGTATTGACCTCCTGACTGATGCACTTCTCCACCATGGGAAAAAGATATGCCAGAGGCAACGTTAGTACACTTGGAATTGTTATTAATTTACTTGATGCTGGTTGACTATAGTGATGTTCCTAACATTTCCTGTTTTTTTGTTTTAGTGGACTCTCTGCCACAGAGGCTTTCCCGAGCAACAGAAGTTGCAACAGAGGCAGAAAGGGAAATGGCAGAAATTATACAGTCTCTTCCAGGTAAACAATTGCATCAATAATCTAAGCATAGAATTTCGGTATTGATTAGAAATGTTGTCACATCTGTCACTGTTATGTTTTAGGAACAACACTGGAAACCATTAGGGATTGGGGCAGGAATGTCAGTGTCACCCTTGAGAGGCAAAAACCTACTCTGTGCTGGGAGGAGCAATATGTTGCAATGCTCCAGCAACAAACAATTGCAATGTAATTTATGTAATTAATTTCAAATGACTAAACAAAGTTGTTGTTTTTGGGGCATACATTATTGTATGCCATCTCTAATACAATTTCTATTTTCAGGGCACAGCAGGAAAGTGGAGATGGAACAGCTGTTTGTCAGCTTGTGCAGATCGAGAGGTACTTCCTCAGTTAGTTTTTAACAGTGCAATTGTTAGATCAATGATTATAATTGATCTCCTAGGTCAAAGTATTTAGAACCTTTCTGATTACATAAAACTCAAGACGATGGAGAGGAAGAACAGCATCCTCTATCGATGGTCCCCACCAGCAGTCGCTTCCAGACTGCACTCCACAGACTGCAGAGTAACAGATTGAGGACCAATCTGGAGAGAACCTTCAGTCTGGTGCTAGAACGGAGGTTCCTATGTGGCCTGATGAGAAAATATGCTGTTGACACGGTCAGTGATTTATTTAGAATTCAAGGCACATTTAATCAGCATGGCTACCACAGCATTCTGCAGCAAAACGCCATCCCATCTGGTTTGGGCTTAGTGGGACTATCATTTGTTTTTCAACAGGACGATGACCCAACACACCTCCAGGCTGTGTAAGGGCTATTTTACCAAGAAGGAGAGTGATGGAGTGCTGCATCAGATGACCTGGCCTCCACAATCCCCTGACCTGAGTCAGACGGCAGAGTGAAGGAAAAGCAGCCAACAAGTGCTCAGCATATGTGGGAATTCCTTCAAGACTGTTGGAAAAGCATTCCAGGTGAAGCTGGTTGAGAGAATGCCAAGAGTGTGCAAAGCTGTCATCAAGGCAAAGGGTGGCTACTGAAGAATCTCAAATATAAAATATATTTTGATTCGTTTAACACTTTTTTTGGTTACTACATGATTCCATATGTGTTATTTAATAGTTTTGATGTCTTCACTATTATTCTACAATGTAAAAATAAAGAAAAACCCTTGAATGAGTAGGTGTGTCCACACTTTTGACTGGTACTCATACAGTGGGGAAAAAAAGTATTTAGTCAGCCACCAATTGTGCAAGTTCTCCCACTTAAAAAGATGAGAGAGGCCTGTAATTTTTATCATAGGTACACGTCAACTATGACAGACAAAATGAGAAAAATAAATCCAGAAAATCACATTGTAGGATTTTTAATGAATTTATTTGCAAATTATGGTGGAAAATAAGTATTTGGTCAATAACAAAAGTTTCTCAATACTTTGTTATATATCCTTTGTTGGCAATGACACAGGTCAAACGTTTTCTGTAAGTCTTCACAAGGTTTTCACACACTGTTGCAGGTATTTTGGCCCATTCCTCCATGCAGATCTCCTCTAGAGCAGTGATGTTTTGGGGCTGTCGCTGGGCAACACGGACTTTCAACTCCCTCCAAAGATTTTCTATGGGGTTGAGATCTGGAGACTGGCTAGGCCACTCCAGGACCTTGAAATGCTTCTTACGAAGCCACTCCTTCGTTGCCCGGGCGGTGTGTTTGGGATCATTGTCATGCTGAAAGACCCAGCCACGTTTCATATTCAATGCCCTTGCTGATGGAAGGAGGTTTTCACTCAAAATCTCACGATACATGGCCCCATTCATTCTTTCCTTTACACGGATCAGTCGTCCTGGTCCCTTTGCAGAAAAACACCCCCAAAGCATGATGTTTCCACCCCCATACTTCACAGTAGGTATGGTGTTCTTTGGATGCAACTCAGCATTCTTTGTCCTCCAAACACGACGAGTTGAGTTTTTACCAAAAAGTTATATTTTGGTTTCATCTGAACATATGACATTCTCCCAATCCTCTTCTGGATCATCCAAATGCACTCTAGCAAACTTCAGACGGGCCTGGACATGTACTGGCTTAAGCAGGGGGACACGTCTGGCACTGCAGGATTTGAGTCCCTGGCGGCGTAGTGTGTTACTGATGGTAGGCTTTGCTTAGCTCTCTGCAGGTCATTCACTAGGTCCCCCCGTGTGGTTCTGGGATTTTTGCTCACAGTTCTTGTGATCATTTTGACCCCACGGGGTGAGATCTTGCGTGGAGCCCCAGATCGAGAGAGATTATCAGTGGTCTTGTATGTCTTCCATTTCCTAATAATTGCTCCCACAGTTGATTTCTTCAAACCAAGCTGCTTACCTATTGCAGATTCAGTCTTCCCAGCCTGGTGCAGGTCTACAATTTTGTTTCTGGTGTCCTTTGACAGCTCTTTGGTCTTGGCCATAGTGGAGTTTGGAGTGTGACTGTTTGAGGTTGTGGACAGGTGTCTTTTATACTGATAACAAGTTCAAACAGGTGCCATTAATACAGGTAACGAGTGGAGTACAGAGGAGCCTCTTAAAGAAGAAGTTACAGGTCTGTGAGAGCCTGAAATCTTGCTTGTTTGTAGGTGACCAAATACTTATTTTCCACCATAATTTGCAAATAAATTCATAAAAAATCCTATAATGTGATTTTCTGAATTTTTTTTCTCAATTTGTCTGTCATAGTTGACGTGTACCCATGATGAAAATTAAGTGGGAAAACTTGCACAATTGGTGGCTGACTAAATACTTTTTTCCCCCACTGTAAACTGGTTACCAACGTAATTAGAGCAGTAAAAATAAATGTTTTGTCATACCCGTGGTATACGGACTGATATACCACGGCTGTCAGCCAATTTCTTTTATTTTTTTTATTTCACCTTTATTTAACCAGGTAAGCCAGTTGAGAACAGGTTCTCATTTACAACTGCGACCTGGCCAAGATAAAGCAAAGCATACAATCAGCATTCAGGGCTCGAACCACCCAATTTATAATTACAATTAATTTGTAGACTGCATATTTATTGCAAGAAGCCCAAACATATGATTGACTAAAACATAATAATTTCAAACCTTGCTTACATTTGTGTATGATCTCGTGTCTCTATATTATGTGTGGGAATACTTGGGAACAGATTTATTAAATTAAAATCACTTGGAGCTCATTTTCTGGTGTTTTTACAGTCTTTTATGTCCAACAATGAAAATGTTTTATTTTTTTTAAGACAACAAAAATCACACAAAAAATTCGTCCGAAAACTTGAGGGGCCAAATAAAACCAGTTGGGGAACCCTGTGCTAAATCATCATTTGCGAAACATGCAGTTTAAAGTCATTTGCCAATAGATTGGGAAAGGAAGACGCTACGTCCATGGCAATAGATCAACACATATATTGTGACATTTTCATTGTTTTCACAGTCCTTTAAGTAACGCCAATAAGGACAGTGAACGGAGTAAAAGGTAGTATGCATGTAATAATAAATAATAATATGCCATTTAGCAGACACTTTTATCCAAAGCGACTTACAGTCATGCGTGCATACATTTTTGTGTATGGGTGGTCCCGGGGATCGAACCCACTACCTTGGCGTTACAAGCGCCGTGCTCTACCAGCTGAGCTACAGAGGACCACATGTGTGCTATGCCTACTGCTTCCAGAATTTATAATAAACTTTTACAGTAAATGTCATTCTATCTGGACCATGGATGACAAAGCTGACAGTTTTAAACATATGGCTCAGTTGGTATGAGCAATACGAATACTTATATGCCAAGAAAAACAAAGAATGTGTAGATTGTTTAAAAATTGTATTATCTTTATTAACAATATTATGAATAGGATGTATACATACTGTACATGCAACCAACTGATTGCAGCATTACTGCAACAAAGAAGGCAAGTGACAAGGGGAGAAAGTAGAGAACTTGTCTGTCTGCCCTTTATTAACCACCAAAAAATTAATAAGAGGATTTGTTCTACTTCAAATGTTCATCAAGTTGGGAGATGTCCAATGTCACCAGGGTGTCTGGGGTTATCTGGAACACAAATGTATGTATTATGACTCATTATAACCAACTGCATATTTAATGTCCAGTTATGAAATTGACTAAAATACTAACATACTGCCATGCAGTTAAATACTATCACACGCATAACACATAAACAAAACAATTCATTTTACTTTCATTCATCTTTCTGTCTCACATAAACAGCAGGTAGATTACTTATCCTCATGAGATGGAAGCATTTCATTTCAATATACTGGACACTTAATTTCAACATATTTGTGTGACTTAATCCCCACCATTAAAAACAAAGCAAACAACCACATTTTTATGACTCACATCTGACACCAGCATGGCGTGGGCAAGAGTGTCAGTTATGGGTCCCACTGACCCAGCAACTGCAGGACTCTGGGGGCCCGGGGGGTCCAGGCAAGACAGGCAGACCCTACCCCACAAAAAACACAAGAGAAGACATCTTGATTTTTGTACACTTCATTTTGGCCCATTCTACTCCTCACCTTCCCATGCATGCAAATGGTCCCCAGTGCCAATAAAGAAATATAAACTGCTGAAAGATGTCGTAAAGGACAACATAGCTAAAAAGGAACATATAAATTCTTAGGTTAGACAAAATACAGCAAGGAATGTGTTCAGCTCGACATTAGCTAATTCTTTACACGCAAATTGACTTCAAGTGCAAATTGCGTTCCACTTGGAGATTCGGACACTGTGGGCTACTTCAGTCAAGGTTTGGTCTTGAATACAAACATCTGTAATGGGTTCAGGGTTGTTTATACGAGTGACAGGTGTAGTGGACTACTAGCTGAACCAGCAAGGATAATGAGTAAATATATGGCATTTTGGTTATCAGTTGAGTGAAGAGAAGTGGACCCACCAGAAAAGTATCCAAGGCAGGATACCCAGAAGAAACCACAAAGGTCTGAAACAAAGAATGTGAAATTGCTAATTCTACATCATAGCAGTTATATGGCCCATAGCATTTCCCCTGCATTCACAAACAGGTAGGCACTACTACTTTGTAGCTCAGCCCCCTCAACACCTCCCCTACAGTAATGTAGCTGAAATTTGATTGGTCTCAACTCAACATTTCGGTGTCAACAACCCTGTTTTTGTTGTTGCTTCAGGGTCTTCGATAGTTGCAATGTGGTTGCAGAAGCATATTTTGGACAGACTTTTGAAAATGGCCATCAAATGACTGGGGAGAATGTAGACCCACCGGCTGATCAGGTATGGATGTAACAAGGGGTCTGGGGGGTCCCGGAGGTCCACTGGGGCCCGGCTGGCCCTCGCCACTTCTTGGGGGGGCTGGAGGTCCACTGGGGCCCGGCTGGCCCTCACCATATCTGGATGGGACTGGAGGTCCACTGGGGCCCGGCTGGCCCTTGCCACATCTTTGGGGGATTGGAGGTCCACTGGGGCCTGGCTGGCCCTCGCCACATCTTTGGGGGATTGGAGGTCCACTGGGGCCTGGCTGGCCCTCGCCACGTCTGGGGGGGACTGGAGCAATGTGCAAAAGGACTATTGTTAAGTTACACTAATAGGCTATCAAGAAAGATCTGAAAGATTAATATCAAAGGCGTATATTGAATAACAAGGCAAAACCATAAGTTACACGACATTACTGCCATTAATAAGGCATTATTCTACACATGATCAGAGAGGGAGAGAGACATTAACCCCTTTATCAAAAGAGCAACTTCTATCTACAAAAATCTATTATTGTGCAGTGCTTCCCTTACTTATTTTTCACACAATAAAACCTCTTGCATACAGTTGTTAAGAGTCATTTCAGGGGCCGGCCTACAATATCTATTCAGTTATCTCAAGTAATAATTTCATCAGAAAATTGAACAATAACAAGATAGAATGAGACAAAGATGTCATTAATTTACACCTACTCATTTCAAATTTGAAGTCCCCTGCCTTTGCCAGTATGTCTTCCAGCCGTTTCTTTCCAAAACATGACGGTCGCTTGATGGTTAACTCATGCCCCAGACATCTAATGACGATGGTCCACTCCTCACAAGAGCGGTAGGGGATCCGACCTTTTCCACCACATTCATCTAACAGGGAAGACACAGAGAGCTTGGCATAGATAACATACATACATTCTGTATATATCAAATGTTACATACTACATTACTGGTAACACTAAATGTATCCGTAATCTATTGATGTGACTAAATGTATCTGCTGTTTGCTATTGTGAGAAAGGAAATCACTTTAAACATACTAAATTTAGAATTGAAGACGTCTTTAACTGCCTGAACTAGATCTGCTTGGCTCCTCCGACCCTCCTGTGGTCCAGTTGTGTTTACACCTATGAACAATTAAAATGTCATGGTGCAGAATGACACTTGACATAATATAGGACAAATATAAGCACCCACCTATTATTATTATTATTATTATTATTATTATTATCATCATCATTACATTGTCTGGCTTTTAATCTGTTTTTCAATAGTACTTTACCTACAAAGGAAAGGTCCAATTCAATATATCTAGCCACTGGGATTTTTGCCCATTCTTAAAGGCAAAACTGCTCCAGCTCCTTCAAGTTGGATGGGTTCCGCTGGTGTAAAGCAATCTTTAAGTCATATCACAGATTCTCAATTGGATTGAGGTCTGGGATTTGACTAGGACATTCCAAGACATTTAAATGTTTCTCCTTAAACCACTCGAGTGTTGCTTTAGCAATATGCTTAGGGTCATTGTCCTGCTGGAAGGTGAACCTCCGTCCCAGTCTCAAATCACTGGAAGACTGAAACAGGTTTCCCTCAAGAATTTCCCTGTTTTTAGCGCCATCCATCATTCCTTCAATTCTGACCAGTTTCTCAGTCCCTGCCGATGGAAAACATCCTCACAGCATGATGCTGCCACCACCATGCTTCACTGAGGGAATGGTGTTCTCGGGGTGATGAGAAGTGTTGGGTTTGCGCCAGACATAGCGTTTTCCTTGATGGCCAAAAAGCTCAATTTTAGTCTCATCTGACCAGAGTACCTTCTTCCATATGTTTGGGGAGTCTCCCACATGGCTTTTGGCGAACACCAAACGTGTTTGCTTATTTTTTTCTTTAAGCAATGGCTTTTTTCTGGCCACTCTTCCGTAAAGCCCAGCTCTGTGGAGTGTACGGCTTAAAGTGGTCCTATGGACAGATACTCCAATATCCGCTGTGGAGCTTTGCAGCTCCTTCAGGGTTATCTTTGGTCTCTTTGTTGCCTCTCTGATTAATGCCCTCCTTGCCTGGTCGGTGAGTTTTGGTGGGCGGCCCTCTCTTGGCAGGTTTGTTGTGGTGCCATATTCTTTCAATTTTTTTTAATAATGGATTTAATGGTGCTCCCTGGAATGTTCAAAGTTTCTGATATTTTTTTTATAACCCAACCCTGATCTTTACTTCTCCACAACTTTGTCCCTGACCTGTTTGGAGAGCTACTTGGTCTTCATGGTGCCGCTTGCTTGGTGGTGCCCCTTGCTTAGTGGTGTTGCAGACTCTGCGGCCTTTCAGAACAGGTGTATATATACTGAGATCATGTGACACTTAAATAAAGTCCACATGTGTGCAATCTAATTATGTGACTTCTGAAGGTAATTGGTTGCACCAGATCTTATTTAGGGGCTTCATAGCAAAGGGGGTGAATACATATGCACGCACCACTTTTCCGTTATTTATTTTAGATAATTTTTGGAAAACAAGTAATTTTTTTCATTTCACTTCACCAATTTGGACTATTTTGTGTATGTCCATTACATTAAATCCAAATGAAAATCCATTTAAATCACAGGTTGTAATGCAACAAAAGAGGAAAAACGCCAAGGGGGATGAATACTTTTGCAAGGCACTGTAAACATTACAGAATACCCAAGTCGACTGTTTTTTGGTGTGACATGCGTCACCTAACTGTGATTGCGCCCAGGTGCGTCTCGTTATTGGTGGGTGGGGTTTTCCCTATACATTTCCAGTGTTTCCCAGTGGCCAGAAGATTTCCATTATTTGTAAAGGTTGGAGTGCCTTGAGAGGACAAGAGAAGTGAAGGTGACTTAGACTAAATTTCCAGTAATTGCACCCTGGTAGTTGAATCTTAAGTATGGCAAAAGTATGACCTCCAGCCAGGATCAGCTCTCCTTCTCCCTGGGCATGCCTCCCTAAACCTATGCATTTTGTATGTATTGCTGTTTCTAATTTAAAGTGAATGCTAATAAGTATATATTGGTGATAGGATCATTGTATGAGCGTTAGCGCTGAAGATTGTGTGATATTATTGCGGAGCGCTCCAATGGTGATTATAGAGATATTACTCTCCAATATTGGTGCTGAAAGATATTGGTGCTTCAGAAAATAAATCTACTGTCTATTTGTAATCTAGCTCAGGCACATCAGATACAACTAATTGCATTAGGCTGTATCAAGGGCTTTGTGATTCGTTGGCCAGTCAATTCAGGTGTGATAGGGCCGGGCTGGATAAAAATGCTTTCTTACTGTTCACTTGGAAATGAATTACGAAACATGGCAACACTTTGTACTTACTCCTATGTAACCGCTATGCAATTACAGTAAAGCGGTATTGGTTGTTAGATAACAGCACAACTCCAGCCAACATGTTTCAGAACAATGTTGATACTGCATTTATCCCTGTGTACTAGTTATATAGATTTGAGGGCAGCTTGATGTTGTGTGACTAGATACACTGTCATTCCTACTTACATAGACATCCATCTCACAGCTGCTGAATGATTATGGAGTGATAAGTGATTTGTAGTGAGCCGCATATTTTTAAGTAATAGATTTCTGAACACATTTCACTTATGATTCAAACCATGGACGTCATTCCTGTAAATCACTCATTAATGTGCAAAAACCTTCCTCAACCATGAATGCTTATTGTCAGAAGAATCCATATTCCCCCTACCCCTGGGCGAGATCATGCAACGTCACAAAGTTCACTTCCACTGCTATGCTGAGGACACTCAGCTCTACCTCTCCACCAAACCCACCACTCCCCTCCCTCATCAGCTGCCTTCACGACATCCGGAGCTGGATGAGGATGAACCTCCTCAAAATCAACAGCAACAAGACAGAGGTCATGCTCATCAGCTCCAAATCCACTCTCTCCAAGCATCACCACAGATGGTTTCCCAGTCCCTCTGTAAACACAAGTCAAAAGCCTCAGTGTCTCCCTGGATAGTTTCCTCTCTTTCAAGCCCCACATAAAAACCAGCACCCGGACAGCATTCTTCCACCTTCGCAATATCTCCAGGCTCCACCCCTTACTGTCACACTCCAGCACCGAAACCCTTATCCATGCCTTCGTTACTTCCCGACTAGACTACTGTAACACTCTCCTCACCAGATCCCCACCAAACTCATCAATAGACTCCAACTGGTTTTGAACTGCTGCCAGAATCCACACCAGCACCAGATCAACTGAACACATCAAACCAATCCTGGCTCCCTGTGCAATCCTGTATTAACTTTAAAATACTCCTCCTCACCTACAAAGCCCTCCACAACCTGGCACCCACCTACCTCTCTGACCTTCTCCCAATATATGCCCCCTCCCGCTCCCTCCGCTCCTCCTCTGCTGGTCTCCTTGTCTCCCCCCCATTCCACCATGGGTGCCCGGGCCTTTAGCTCCTATTCCCAACCCTACCACCTTAAACCAAACCCTTACCCTAAATCGGGTACCCTACCACCGTAAACAAAACCCTTACCCTAAACCGGGTAACCTACCACCTTAAACCAAACCCTTACCCTAAACCGGGTAGCCTACCACCTTAAACCAAACCCTTACCCTAAACCAGGTTTGTATCCTCTTCCCAACCCCTCCCTCTTTTTATCTGTCCTATTTTGTCTGGTCCTTTGATTTTAAATTGTTTCGATTTTATATTGCACTGTTGATTGATGCACTTAATTGTATGACTTTATGTATCACACTTCATTTTATGTAGCCCTACTTTTAATGTAAGATATCCTTGAGTGTCCTGAAAGGTGTCCGCCAAATTAAAATGAATTAATATAATTGTTTAAATAATACTCTTACTTAAAAAAAACCTTTAAAAATAATCCAGAAGGAAACAGTTTTATTTGAAATTAGGAATATATCATTTTTTTTTTACTTAAAAATTATTATTGTGGAAAGATGCATTATGGAATGGAGAGGTGAAAGTGATAGAGCAATTCTCAACATTTCACATCAGAATGACCTCTCCATACCTTTTTTATGTTGGAATAAACATTAATCTGAGAATACATACCTTTCCCCTTCAACACCTCTGCGCAAAACAAGTTATAGGCAGACCGTAATTAAACATGATTTTACGCTTTTGCCTGATCCTGCCTAATCTGCAGTGTTTTAGGTGGTGGATTGTTAATCATTTTTTTCACAATATTTTAATAATACAGTGGGTTAGGAAAGAAAACACTTGGCCTGGGGTCGTTCAGTAGTCTTGTGCTGTGGTGGAATGTCTCCCCATTATGCTTGCACCAATCCAATGCTTTTAAATGCATGAGGTGAAATGAAAGTGTGAACACTTCTGGATGCAGGGTATCAGAACGCAGCCTATTTCTTTCCCCACTCTCCCCAAAATCAATTTGTCCCCCCAATCCCCTCTTGCCACTAACCCCTCAAACTCCACCAACCCTGTAGTCACATGTCCCTAATTCCACCTCCCTCTCACCCCCACCCTCCATTTCATACCTTAACTACAGACACAGGTAGTCATGTAGCTGCTGCAGCCTCCGTCACCAGGGCTGAGGACCTCCTTTTCATACCCCGTTCATGATAAGACACAAGGATGCTCCTGATGTTATCCCTTATGAGGTGTCTTCCTACAACAAAGATATATTCAATATTAAATTGTAACATGGGTGTATGTAAGTGTTTCCTAGTCTTTGAATAAGAGCCTTCAGGCCTTTTGGTCTAACTGACAGGGGATTAGCCTTTGCCAACAAGACCAAATGCCCTTGGTCAGGGCAGTAGTCTTTTCATTATACTTCACTCACATAGATAGCCTACTGCAGGTTACAATATGAAGCAAATGAAAAGCACTTAAAGCGGCAATCAGCTGTAGAATAAATTAAGCTTCTTCCATGTCCCTGTTTCGGTAAAAAGCTATGGGACGGGGCTGGAAAAATGTTACCACTCTCAAATTCTTAGACAGAGCTATGGATGCAAGGACTGACCATCCATGATATAGCTTTAGGCTATACAGTGTTTGTTTACATTTACTTTGTTTACAAATATTGGAGTAAAAAACAATCTTATATTTGGGGTTCTGGTGGGTTATGACAGTTGAACTAAGCTCATTAGGCATTTATAAGTTATTTTCTTCAAGAATCAATGGGTACATATCATTAATTTATAAGTCCAAAGATGTATGTAGAAACTGCTGATTTCCCCTTTAAAAGCCTAATGACAAGTAGTTAGCTAATCTGATTAAATATTTCACCTGTTGAACTGTTTTACTTATTATTTTGACCAGAGGCGATTTTAGCATGTAAATCTTGGTGGGGAAAAAATGTATTATATTTATTATATATTTATGCAGCAGCATGCAAGACATTTTTGGACACACCTTGTTGTGCTGTGCTCACTTGAACAGGAAGGTGGTGCAGCGGTCCTTTGTGGGCAAATTTTGTCATCAAAGTCTGGTATTCTCTGGATTTATGGGAACTTGGTAAAAAAACAAGGTCGATTGATGATGACGTCAGTGATCTTCGGGTCGTAGCTCTAGAAAGAGGCCTGAGTTCCGGATTTACAATTCCAAGTTGGATGACCGTTCAAAACGTATTTTCCCAGTCGGAGCTCGTTTTTTCCCCCGAGTTCCCAGGTGTCTTGAACTCACTGAAGTCAAGTTTTCGCAGTTCTGAGTTAACAGTTGTTTTGAGCGCGACACAAATCATGCTTCATTGACAGCATGGCCAATGTTGAATGTTTATCATTTTAAATTTGGAAAAGAGACCCTTAATCCCAGATTTGGGACAACACAGCCACTCCACTGAATAGCAGGCTAGTGATTGCTTTGCAATGCTTGCAGTTAGCCACTGATTCCTTTCAAACCACTCATTGTTGAATTTGCGATTTCCAACTTGTTGTGTAATGTTTATGTCCAATGGCCGATGAGCACTGATACGTTTTAACTATAATTTCTCTTCATATGACAAGGACTAAAAAGGATTTGCCAGTAGATTGTCGACTTGATTCATAATGATGACTGCTAGCTATGATTTTAAAAGTATGATGTTGACATGATCAGTCCAATCAAAGCTACTTTAGATATCATGTGATTTGATGTCATTTTATCTGTGGCCAACAACCTTGAGCCTTCTTGGATGGGCACTTCTAATGTAACTCTATGGCAGCCCCCCCAAAAAAGAAATTGGGGCTCTGCCCCACCTGCCCTGAATGACAGGTCGCCCCTGATCTTGAGAAAAACATTCAAGGGAATTGTTGAACATACCTTCCAGTGATGGGCGAAGTCATCATTGAGTGGGAACAGAGAAATTACATGTAACTACAATGTGATGAGGATAGCTAGCTAATCTTTTTTTATTGGTAGCTACTGTAACTACAATTATTTTGGCAATACTAGCTAACTCAGAGGCTATGAAACTATGAAAATCAGGGTCTAAACAGCTAAGTTATAATTCAAGCATGCTTTTATAAGAATCATGCTAAATCTAAATACGATAGACTATACTTGCCAATGACAAAAGTAAGTTGTAGAGGAACTTTCCTTACCTGTAAATATTACACGGTACACTCCCGATCAAAAGCTCAAAGACAATTTCCCGCAAAACCCAGGAATTTCACACTAAAAACTCCCGGGGAACGTTGGGTTTGGCTTCTATGATGAACATGCGCACGCAGTCTCAGTTAAAATCACCATTGAAAGGGTCGCGTATCACACAGTACGATGTGTGGTTCTGAATCACTATTCAAAGGTAACGCGTACCAAACATACCATATGAATGGTAGCTATGATGATTTCCTCCTTTTAATGGGGTGATTGTAGTGTAATCGGGTGTCCATTTAGAGACAGCTTTGAGACTACTTTTTACTTCCTGACCACCGATAGCAGATATCATGGATGCAGCTCGTGCAGTGCATTTACTCGGTACTCCCTTGGCTGGGCCTGCGCGTTAGCGAGCACTCACCCGGAGCGGAGTGGGGGAGAGGGAGGGAGCGAACAGCGGCGGCAGCAAGCCTCCAGCTCGGTAATCGAGAAAGAAGTGCTGTAATTTCCTCACTTGGTGGGGTACATCGGTTAAACTAAGTCCACCAGAGGCTCAGGTGACAGAGGGGGCCGTTTGTGGTGGCAACGTGAGACATTTGGGAACTCCGTAGGCGCAAAACAACAACAGCACAAATACAGGATTTCACACACAGGCAGTGACGACAAAACAATACTTACCGACAAGTAGACTGCTGGCAGCCGAGGGAGCAGGCAGGACTAGGGAAAAAGGAATTAAATACGTAATCTGCCTCTCCTTCAGGTATTTAAACGTTATTTTCAAAACCTCAATTCTAGCTGAACTTTACTCTCATGAAAATGAAGACTTAGACAGAGCAAATCGTATCTTCATAGCTAGCTACTGTAGCTAACTAGCTTTGGCTAGAGTTTAGCTAACGAGTGTGCGTTATTAGCTAGCGTTTGCTAGCCACTAACTAGCGCTAACTGGCTACTGTAAACGTGTTTTCCAATAAACTTTTGGTGTTGTTTTTTTACCAACCCAAACAGCGAGGGGGTGCTGCAAGACTAGAGGGGAAGGGCAGGTTCCCTTCTTGACTTATTCCCCTCTACGCATTTTCCTAAAATGATTGCTGCGGAGGTCAGTAGCGAGGATACGGGCTCTGTCTCGACAGGGGTGGCAGGCGGCGGAGGCCCAGAGCCGGCCCATTATTCGTATTATCCCAAGCCGACCAGAGTGCGGGTCACTGATTTGGGCCAGGGAGCTGCAACAAACCTCCGCCACCCGTCGAACACCTCCCCGGACTCCCCCCCTGATATAAGTATGATTTACCCCGTGTCTGGAGGAGAAATTGCCGGACCTGCCTTGTCTGCTACAGGGAGTGGCGGACACGCATTTATTCTAGGACCAATAGGAACAAGCTCAGGGACCATTGGCAGTGTGTGCTACTCCCCCACCTCGGAGGGATCCGGCATCCGGATGTCACCCACCTCAGCGGGTACCGACGGGCCGAGTGTCTTCCCCCCTCTGCCACCGCCTCCCCCACCGCCTCCAGGCTACGGGGGACTCGGAACTGTGGATGAAAGCGACATGCAGGATGGACCTGAATACGAGGAAGAGGAGGTGGTCTTCCCCCTCTCAGCGCCGCCCACGAACCAGTACGGAATCTTTTTTATATTCACTCAAATTGTTCTGTGTATTGTTCATTGACGCCAAGTTAGCAAACCAAAATAGTGTTTTAAAACGACCTGGGTATATTTCCTTCCTGCTGCGTCCATCACCAGTGCTCAAGTTTCTATTCAACTTGTTGCAGCTGATGCAAATTAAGGGGCTAGATGTTAGGGTCAGGATGTTCCAAGTAACCTAGGCTGTTGTTAATCATCAATCTAGCCAAGTAATGAATAACGATATACCTGACCTGAAAACAATTACCATTAATCTCATAATGTAGAGAAATATTTGCATACTGGTTAGCCTATTTTCCCAACTAAGCCAGTTCACTTGCTTACAATGATGAATGCAATATCATTCCCGGAATAATTGTAATGCATTTCTATCAAGGCCACACTAAAGTTCTTTGGCCAGCCTGTGGCAGGTATAGCATAGCAGATGTGAAACCTACCTATCTAGCACCTGTCAAATGTTTTTGCTTCATCATTCTGAGCTCCAATTAGGATGTTCTTTTAAACCACATAAGCATGTGGTCATAAACAAAATGTTCATTGACTATGGTTTTCTAATTGGTGTTCTCATGAAATAATTAATCTCACGTGCCTCTTCTGAATAAGGCTAGCCCATGCCTTTCATCCACAGAGTTGAGCTCAGACTACACAAAAACAAAATGTATTTGGATCGACATACTTACATTTTGGACAGTAGTTACACCTAATGGAAACAGATTATTTGTACATGAAATTATTAATACAGATCTACTTTTAAAAATTGTTATTGAAACACTTGAATTGAGAAATAATAATTTGAAATTAATGTTATCAGTTTTAGCACTTTGAGTTGTTTGTCCTAACTACTAGGCCTAAATGAAAAATGCACTTCTTTGCATTCAAAAGTTATTTCCAAATAACAATGGTATAGTGAAGGGAGCTTTGTGCTCCCATCTGCTTCTTTCTCTTCTATGAGCTTCTCTGCCAGCTCCTACGCCAGCAGTAAACAGTATAGTACAGTGAACTAACTAACAGACCAGTTTAACTACAATGACAGTGACTGTTACATAAACGTTCTACTTTTTACCTGTGGTTGTTTATTTAACTTAGTTGAATGCACTGACTGAAGTCGTTCTCGATAAGTGTCTGCTAAATGATAAATGACCAAAATGTCAATGTACAAATGTACGGTTGCAAAGCTCTAATGAGCTCTCTAATGAGCTTTGCTCCCCCAAAATACTCTCTTTGACCAAAGGAAATTTGTTCAATTAATTTCTACATGAATTAATCTGGTACACATCAAGTTCCACAGAGTTAAAGGGATAATCCACCCCCAGAAATAAGTCATGAAACTCCTGTCAATTTTTTAAGCCTATGTTCTATCAGTTAAAAAAAAAAAAGCCCATGATTTCACTTCTAAGTGGTCCATCTGTGAAATCAGGAAATTGTGTAGGAATGCATCATAGCTCCATGGTTCTAGTCACTGGAGATGGTATGTTATCCCCTATCACATTTCATAACGCTTTTAAAACCATTACCTGCACTCCAGATCGCCAAATCATCCAATAGATGGTATGGGCATACTTGTCTAGAACACATCCTGCCGTCTATATCATCATGACAATGTATATATTTCGCTTAGATGAGCTCAATCTAAACAGTGTACCAAATCATTCAACTCAGTTTCTCCTTCAAGTACCATCTCGCAATGCGCCCTGTGGGAAACCTGGGAAAGGCCATTGTTGCCATAGCAACGTACTCTGCACTTGCTCTGGGCAGAGGCAGTTGAACTCTGTGACATAGATGCCTAAATGGATAGTCCAGTTTGTTTAAGCGATTTTACAGCTAGCTAGCTACTTCACATGCTGATATTGACTTTGGTATTATTGTGTGTAGCTACATTTGGTTGCTAGCAAGCCAGCCAGCCCATTGTATTGTGGGTTTTGTAGTCGTCTTGAGCTGCAACAGATTTCCACAACGATTTTCACGTTGCTACCAACCTTGTTATAACGACAAAATAAAGAAATCACATTAAAATATAGTTTTCACGTATTAGTTATTTAACGCTTTTTAACACCGTTAATCATAGGAATTAGTGGTTCAGTCAATTCTACCACAGACAATATCATTCCGCCATAAAACATGAATTGATTGTGTAATGTTAACAAAATATGATAGAACTAAAGTTAAGGGCATTTTTTTTTGTGTAGAGTTTTTGAAAGAAACCTCAGACTCCTTTGAGTCGCTATGCAGTCGATACTTAAAATGTAAATTCTTAACCTTACTGTGTACCTAAAACCACAATTCTTAAATAAAACATTCATCAAATACAACCACTGACTGTTACCTTGTTGCAATTGAATTGGCACATTTGTGCTGAGTTTCTATCTTAGAGCAACAGCAATAAGGAATCAGTCGGCGGTTGTATTTGATTAACGTTTTATTAAAAGGTATGGATTTCAGCAAACAAAAAAGCATGCAACAAAAGAGGACAAACATAGGTAGGCCTACATGGTAAGGGTTTAAGAATTTAAATGTTTTTAAGTCTGAGGTAATTTCAAGAACTCTGGTCTGCGCTCAACTCCGTGGATGAAATCATCATGGAGTTGAGGTACTTGGCTAGCCCGTGCCCTGCTACTCTAGGTGTGTTGTAGGTACTGTTGTGTGCTGCAGTAGGACTATCCATTGTGGGAGATGCAACTTATTGGGTTGCCCTACACAATCATATACAATGGGGGGAAAAAAGTATTTAGTCAGCCACCAAGTGTGCAAGTTCTCCCACTTAAAAAGATGAGAGGCCTGTAATTTTCATCATAGGTACACGTCAACTATGACAGACAAAATGAGATTTTTTCTCTCCAGAAAATCACATTGTAGGATTTTTAATGAATTTATTTGCAAATTATGGTGGAAAATAAGTATTTGGTCACCTACAAACAAGCAAGATTTCTGGCTCTCACAGACCTGTAACTCCTTCTTTAAGAGGCTCCTCTGTCCTCCACTCGTTACCTGTATTAATGGCACCTGTTTGAACTTGTTATCAGTATAAAAGACACCTGTCCACAACCTCAAACAGTCACACTCCAAACTCCACTATGGCCAAGACCAAAGAGGTGTCAAAGGACACCAGAAACAAAATTGTAGACCTGCACCAGGCTGGGAAGACTGAATCTGCATTAGGTAAGCAGCTTGGTTTGAAGAAATCAACTGTGGGAGCAATTATTAGGAAATGGAAGACATAAAAGACCACTGATAATCTCCCTCGATCTGGGGCTCCATGCAAGATCTCACCCCGCGGGGTCAAAATGATCACAAGAACGGTGAGCAAAAATCCCAGAACCACACGGGGGGACCTAGTGAATGACCTGCAGAGAGCTGGGACCAAAGTAACAAAGCCTACCATCAGTAACACACTACGCCGCCAGGGACTCAAATCCTGCAGTGCCAGACGTGTCCCCCTGCTTAAGCCAGTACATGTCCAGGCCTGTCTGAAGTTTGCTAGAGTGCATTTGGATGATCCAGAAGAGGATTGGGAGAATGTCATATGGTCAGATGAAACCAAAATAGAACTTTTTGGTAAAAACTCAACTCGTCGTGTTTGGAGGACAAAGAATGCTGAGTTGTATCCAAAGAACACCATACCTACTGTGAAGCATGGGGGTGGAAACATCATGCTTTGGGGCTGTTTTTCTGCAAAGGGACCAGGACGACTGATCCGTGTAAAGGAAAAAATGAATGGGGCCATGTATCGTGAGATTTTGAGTGAAAACCTCCTTCCATCAGCAAGGGCATTGAAGATGAAACGTGGCTGGGTCTTTCAGCATGACAATGATCCCAAACACACCGCCCGGGCAACGAAGGAGTGGCTTCGTAAGAAGCATTTCAAGGTCCTGGAGTGGCCTAGCCAGTCTCCAGATCTCAACCCCATAGAAAATCTTTGGAGGGAGTTGAAAGTCCGTGTTGCCCAGCGACAGCCCCAAAACATCACTGCTCTAGAGGAGATCTGCATGGAGGAATGGGCCAAAATACCAGCAACAGTGTGTGAAAACCTTGTGAAGACTTACAGAAAATGTTTGACCTGTGTCATTGCCAACAAAGGGTATATAACAAAGTATTGAGAAACTTTTGTTATTGACCAAATACTTATTTTCCACCATAATTTGCAAATAAATTCATAAAAAATCCTACAATGTGATTTTCTGGATTTTTTTCTTCTCATTTTGTCTGTCATAGTTGACGTGTACCTATGATGAAAATTACAGGCCTCTCTCATCTTTTTAGGTGGGAGAACTTGCACAATTGGTGGCTGACTAAATACTTTTTTCCCCCACTGAAGGCCTATGTATATTTTATTTTGTAGTGTGTGTGCTTGTGGCACTTGCGTTTGTCACAGTCTAATTAGAGAAGTGCTGAGCTTTATCATTTCTGGCCTCATGCTGTGAGATATTGAAGTGACTGGGGCTGAAGTGTGGAATCGGCTCTTATTTTAGGAGCTACATATCTCCCTGTCAGATTGCAGAGGAAGGGGGAAGGACAGCTTTTTAGGTCCCATTCGTCTCTACATTTGTGATGAACAACTCTTTGGAAGCAGCCCAACTGAAAATCCACTGCTTACAAGCAGCACTGCTGTGAAAATAAATGTTTAGCCCAACGTCAGTGGTTTCTCCACGGTTTCCTTTACATCCCTTTCTGCAGGGGGTGCCAGGCAGTGGCACAGATGTCACGTGTAATGAATGGGACAGATCTTTTACACTTGTTTTTATTCCCACAATGAGAGACTTGTCTGATTTTTATTTTTATTTTGATCAACCATAGGGACATTTGACACAACTGGAATCTGTTGCAACACAAGTTCCTCATTATCTGGTCTTGTTTGTGGGTTGAGTTGCGGTGACCTGGCCACTGTAAACTAGCATGTTCAGGCTTAGTGCCTGGTGCGACATGCTGTGGCAGAGGTTACAAATTACCCTACCGTACATACCCAATCTTGTCAGACATAACAACGTGTGTTGCAATTCAACATCAAGACTCGGAGAAAAACTATTTTGTATTTAGCAATGTGGCTTCTTTGGCTGATTCATATTTATTGTTGTCAATGTAGCCTAGCACTACAGATCTGATACAGACAGCAATGTTCCAGCATCACTTATCGTTCGCACGTTATAGTTGAGGCCCTAACACATTTTAGCTCATGCTATAACAGCCTCCACTCTTCTGGGAAGGCTTTCCACTAGATGTTCGAACATTGCTGCTGGGACTTGCTTTCATTCAGCCACAATAGCATTGGTGAAGTCGGGGACTGATGTTGGGCGATTAGGCCTGGCTCGCAGTCAGTGTTCCAATTCATCCCAAAGGTGTTCAATGGGGTTGAGGTCAGGGCTATGTGCAGGCCAGTCAAGTTGGAAGCACAGAATCGTCTAGAATGTAATTGTATGCTGTAGCGTTAATATTTCCATTCACTGGAACTAAGGGGCCTAGCCTGACCAAGAAAAACAGCCCCAGACCATTATTCCTCCTACACCAAACTTTACAGTTGGGACTATGCGTTCGGGCAGGTAGCGTTCTACTGGCATCCGTCAAACCCAGATTTGTCCGTCGGACTGCCACATGGTGAAGAGTGATTAATCACTCCAGAGAACTCATTTCCACTGCTCCAGTCCAATGGCGGCGAGGTTTACACCACTCCAGCCGACGCTTGACATTGCGCATGGTGATCTTAGGCTTGTGTGCGGCTACTCGGCCATGGAAACCCATTTCATGAACCACCCGACGAATAGTTATTGTGCTGACGTTGTTTCCAGAGGCAGTTTGAAACTCGGTAGTGAGTGTTGCAACCGAGTACAGACTATTTTTATGCGCTACGCGCGTCAGCACTCTGCGGTACTGTTCTGTGAGCTTGTGGCCTACCGCCTAGCGGCTGAGCCGTTGTTGCTCCTAGACGTTTCCACTTCACAATAACAACACTTACAGCTGACCAGGGCAGCTCTAGCAGGACAGAAATCTGACTAACTGCTCGATTTTATACACCTGTCAGCAACGGGTGTGGCTGACATAGCGAAATCCACTAATTTGAAGGTGTGTGTGATATATATATAAGGTATTGAGTACTTTTTCTCTTATGTCAAACTACCAGGAAGTCTGAAAAACAGACTTGAGTGGTCGGGGAGCTAGTAGGCTGAGTGGATGGGGAGCTCACCTTGACTGGCGGTTCTTTGGAAACACCTCTGTGAAGCAACATGGATGCAGTGTTGCAGTGAGATCTCAAGCAAATTTGCCGATACACAAAGCAACTCAAACAACATTGAAATTGCATGCAACATCCAATCCTGTCATACATCATCACATCATGGTTTCGCAAATTATTTTTTTCTTCCAACTGTTTGGTTATTGTAACAGCATTAATATAGACATACAGTGGGGAGAACAAGTATTTGATACACTGCCGATTTTGCAGGTTTTCCTACTTACAAAGCATGTAGAGGTCTGTAATTTTTATCATAGGTACACTTCAACTGTGAGAGACGGAATCTAAAACAAAAATCCAGAAAATCCCATTGTATTATTTTTAAGTAATTAATTTGCATTTTATTGCATGACATAAGTATTTGATCACCTACCAACCAGTAAGAATTCCGGCTCTCACAGACCTGTTAGTTTTTCTTTAAGAAGCCCTTCTGTTCTCCACTCATTACCTGTATTAACTGCACCTGTTTGAACTCGTTACCTGTATAAAAGACACCTGTCCACACACTCAATCAAACAGACGCCAACCTCTCCACAATGGCCAAGACCAGAGAGCTGTGTAAGGACATCAGGGATAAAATTGTAGACCTGCACAAGGCTGGGATGGGCTACAGGGCAATAGGCAAGCAGCTTGGTGAGAAGGCAACAACTGTTGCCGCAATTATTAGAAAATGGATGAAGTTCAAGATGACGGTCAATCACCCTCGGTCTGGGGCTCCATGCAAGATCTCACCTTGTGGGGCATCAATGATCATGAGGAAGGTGAGGGATCAGCCCAGAACTACACGGCAGGACCTGGTCAATGACCTGAAGAGAGCTGGGACCACAGTCTCAAAGAAAACCATTAGTAACACACTACGCCGTCATGGATTAAAATCCTGCAGCGCACGCATGGTCCCCCCGCTCAAGCCAGCGCATGTCCAGGCCCGTCTGAAGTTTGCCAATGACCATCTGGATGATCCAGAGGAGGAATGGGAGAAGGTCATGTGGTCTGATGAGACAAAAATAGTTTTTTGGTCTAAACTCCACTCGCCGTGTTTGGAGGAAGAAGAAGGATGAGTACAACCCCAAGAACACCATCCCAACCGTGAAGCATGGAGGTGGAAACATCATTCTTTGGGGATGCTTTTCTGCAAAGGGGACAGGACTACTGCACTGTATTGTGGGGAGGATGGATGGGGCCATGTATCGCGAGATCTTGGCCAACAACCTCCTTCCCTCAGTAAGAGCATTGAAGATGGGTCGTGACTGAGTCTTCCAGCATGACAACGACCCAAAACACACAGCCAGGGCAACTAAGGAGTGGCTCTGTAAGAAGCATCTCAAGGTCCTGGAGTGGCCTAGCCAGTCTCCAGACCTGAACCCAATAGAAAATCTTTGGAGGGAGCTGAAAGTCCGTATTGCCCAGCGACAGCCCCGTAACCTGAAGGAGTGGGCCAAAATCCCTGCTGCAGTGTGTGCAAACCTGGTCAAGACCTACAGGAAACGTATGATCTCTGTAATTGCAAACAAAGGTTTCTGTACCAAATATTAAGTTCTGCTTTTCTGATGTATCAAATATTTGTCATGCAATAAAATGCAAATTAATTACTTAAAAATCATACAATGTGATTTTCTGGATTTTTGTTTTAGATTCCGTCTCTAACAGTTGAAGTGTACCTCTACATGCTTTGTAAGTAGGAAAACCTGCAAAATCGGCAGTGTATCAAATACTTGTTCTCCCCACTGTATGTCTGTATAGGCTAATTTAGCTATCTAGCTTTTCAGGGGTGGGGGTGCGCGCTACACCACTGCTTATAACTAAGTATTACTATAAGAAATCTAAGATGTCAAATTATATCCAGCTCAGGGCTCCAGCTATGCATTTGGTTTGCTAACTTGCTAGCTAAGTTGCTAGATGTCAAGATCAAGCTTCTAGGTTACAACAGAGACATTCAATCCCCTCCTGGATCAAGATCCCTGTTTCCTAAAATAGTTTTGTGCATAAAAAAAGATTCTTATTCTTTTATTTTTTTGTAGGATTTAGAAAATCATACCGTTGGCATTTCGAAATACGCTGGTAAACGGTATAACGTCCAAGCCTAGTCTGGCCATGACCAGATTCAAACCCTTTGAGCCCCCCCTTTCCGTCCATCGTATGGCCGACTCAATCAACATCCTCTGATAATCTGTGGGGGTGGTTTAGTTGATGACGACAACGAGAAGCATCTGTACTGGGCGCTGAAGTCGAAAATCATAACAATGGCTGCTCTTGAGGAGGTTGGTGTTGATGCTGCTATAGGAGCAGTTAATGCAAAGAGAGTTTCTATTGGACAAATTCAGGTAGGTCCCTCCCTGTTTCGTTCCATTTGGTTCTTAAACGGTTTTCGTAATGAATACGACCCACGTCTAGTGAGGGGGACCACAAAAACCAACAAGACTAAGCTTTGGCTTCTTCCTGTCCAACATACAGGATGCAGTAAAGGAGGGAGATGGGGAGATGTTGAGGTTATACACTTGCAGCTCTGTTGTTCTACAAAGCCTATGGTCAAAGCCAATATGCCTACAGTACCCTTCTACTGACCTTGCAAGGTATTGTGACTCTTTGCCCTCAGTTGGCACAGTCTTACCTGGAACCGGTTCTGGAATGGGAAGGGTAATAATATCCCCCTAGACTTAAAACTGCAACACCTCAACAACTTATTTTAAGTCATTTTGTAAGAGCCTGGGTCCAATCATAACTGAGCAAGCAGCAGACGGGATTAGCACGTCCATTTGTGTACTTAAGGACTTTATGGACACCACAGATGTTGAGTTAGAGGCATTAAAGTCTAGTGGCATCCATTTACTTTTTAAATGTTTTATTTCACCTTTTATTTAACCAGGTAAGCCAGTTGAGAACATGTTCTCATTTACAACTGCGACCTGGCCAAGATAAAGCAAAGCAGTGCGATTTAAAAACAACAACAACACAGAGTTACATATGAAATAAACAAAAACGTACAGTCAATAACACAATAGAAAATAGAAAATCTATATACAGTGTGTGCAAATGTAGTAAGTTATGGAGGTAAGGCAATAAATAGGCCAAAGTGCAAAATAATTACAATTTGTATTAACACTGGAGTGATAGATGTGCAAAAGATGATGTGCAAATAGAGATACTGGGGTGCAAATGAGCAAAATAAATTACAATATGGGGATGAGGTAGTTGGGTGGGCTAATTACAGATGGGCTGTGTACAGGTACAGTGATCGGTAAGCTGCTCTGACAACTGATGCTTAAAGTTAATGAGGGAGTTAAGTGTCTCCAGCTTCAGAGATTTTTGTAGTTCGTTCCAGTCATTTGCAGCAGAGAACCGGAAGGAATGGTGGATGACCAGTGAGACACCTGCTGGAGCGCATACTACGGGTGGGTGTTGCTATGGTGACCAATGAGCTAAGATAAGGCGGGGATTTGCCTAGAAGTGATTTATAGATGACCTGGCGACGAATATGTAGTGAGGGCCAGCCAACGAGAGCGTACAGGTCACAATGGTGGGTAGTATATGGGGCTTTGGTCACAAAACGGATGGCACTGTGATAGACTACATCCAATTTGCTGAGTAGAGTGTTGGGAGGCTATTTTGTAAATGACATCGCCGAAGTCCAGGATCAGTAGGATAGTCAGTTTTACAAGGGCATGTTTAGCAGCATGAGTGAAGGAGGCTTTGTTGCGAAACAGGAAGCCAATTCTAGATTTAACTTTGGATTGGAGATGCTTCATGTGAGTCTGGAAGGAGAGTGTACGGTCTAACCAGACACCTAGGTATTTGTAGTTGTCCACATATTCAGACCTGCCGAGAGTAGGGATTCTAGTCGGGCGGGCGGGTGCAAGCAGCGTTCGATTGAAGAGCATGCATTTAGTTTTAATAGCGTTTAAGAGCAGTTGGAGGCCACGGAAGCAGTGTTGTATGGCATTGAAGCTCGTTTGGAGGTTTGTTAACACATTGTCCAGTGAAGGATCAGATGTATACAAAATGGTGTCGTCTGCGTAGAGGTGGATCTGAGAGTCACCAGCAGCAAGAGCAACATCATTGATATACACAGAGAATAGAGTCCGCCCGAGAATTGAACCCTGTGGCACCCCCATAGACTGCCAGAGGTCCAGACAACAGGCCCTCCGATTTGTCACATTGAACTCTATCTGAAAAGTAGTTGGAGAACCAGGCGATGCAGTCATTTGAGAAACCAAGGCTATTTAGTCTGCCAATAAGAATGCGGTGATTGACAGAGTCAAAAGCCTTGGCCAGGTCGATGAAGACGGCTGCACAGTACTGTCTTTTATCGATCGCGGTTATTATATCGTTTAGGACCTTGAGCGTGGTTGAGGTGCACTCATGACCAGCTCGGAAACCAGATTGCATAGCGGAGAAGGTACGGTGGGATTCGAAGTGGTCGGTGATCTGTTTGTTAACTTGGCCTTCAAATACTTTCGAAAGGCAGGGCAGGATGGATATAGGTCTATAACAGTTTGGATCTAGAGTGTCACCCCCTTTGAAGAGGGGGATGACCGCGGCAGCTTTCCAATCTCTGGGGATCTCAGACGATATGAAAGAGAGGTTGAACAGGCTAGTAATAGGGGTTGCGACAATTTCGGCTGCTAATTTTAGAAAGAAAGGGTCCAGATTGTCTAGCCCAGCTGATTTGTATGGGTCCAGGTTTTGCAGCTCTTTCAGGACATCCGCTATCTGAATTTGGGTGAAGGAGAAGCGGGGGGGGGGGCATGGGCAATTTGCAGCGGATGGTGCAGAGCTGGTGGCCGGGGTAGGGGTAGCCAGGTGGAAAGCATGGCCAGCCGTAGCAAAATGCTTATTGAAATTCTCGATTATCGTAGATTTATCGGTGGTGACAGTGTTTCCTAGCCTCAGTGCAGTGGCTAGCTGGGAGGAGGTGCTTTTATTCTCCATGGACGTTAGTGTCCCAAATTTTTTGGGAGTTAGTGCTACAGGATGCAAATTTCTGTTTGAAAAAGCTAGCCTTTGCTTTCCTAACTAATTGTGGATATTGGTTCCTGACTGCATATCGCGGGGGCTGTTCGATGCTAATGCAGTACGCCACAGGATGTTTTTGTGCTGGTCAAGGGCAGTCATGTCTGGGGTGAACCAGGGACTATATCTGTTCTTAGTTCTGCATTTTTTGAATGGGGCTTGCTTATTTAAGATGGAGAGGAAAGCACTTTTGAAGAACATCCAGGCATGAGGTCAATATCCATCCAGGATACCCGGGCCAGGTCAATTGGAAAGGCCTGCTCGCTGAAGTGTTTTAGGGAGCGTTTGACAGTGATGAGGGGTGGTCGTTTGACCGCGGACCCATTACGGACGCAGGCAATGAGGCAGTGATCGCTGAGATCCTGGTTGAAGACAGCGGAGGTGTATTTAGAGGGTAAATTAGTCAGGATGATACAGTGGGGGGGGGGGAAAGTATTTAGTCAGCCACCAATTGTGCAAGTTCTCCCACTTAAAAAGATGAGAGGCCTGTCATTTTCATCATAGGTACACGTCAACTATGACAGACAAAATGTTTTTAAAAAATCCAGAAAATCACATTGTAGTATTTTTAATGAATTTATTTACAAATTATGGTGGAAAATAAGTATTTGGTCAATAACAAAAGTTTCTCAATACTTTATTATATACCCTTTGTTGGCAATGACACAGGTCAAACGTTTTCTGTAAGTCTTCACAAGGTTTTCACACACTGTTGCTGGTATTTTGGCCCATTCCTCCATGCAGATCTCCTCTAGAGCAGTGATGTTTTGGGGCTGTCGCTGGGAAACACAGACTTTCAACTCCCTCCAAAGATTTTCTATGGGGTTGAGATCTGGAGACTGGCTAGGCCACTCCAGGACCTTGAAATGCTTCTTACGAAGCCACTCCTTAGTTGCCCGGGTGGTGTGTTTGGGATCATTGTCATGCTGAAAGACCCAGCCACGTTTCATCTTCAATGCCCTTGCTGATGGAAGGAGGTTTTCACTCAATCTCACGATACATGGCCCCATTCATTCTTTCCTTTACACGGATCAGTCGTCCTGGTCCCTTTGCAGAAAAACAGCCCCAAAGCATGATGTTTCCACCCCCATGCTTCACAGTAGGTATGGTGTTCTTTGGATGCAACTCAGCATTCTTTGTCCTCCAAACAAGACGAGTTGAGTTTTTACCAAAAAGTTCTATTTTGGTTTCATCTGAACATATGACATTCTCCCAATCCTCTTCTGGATCATCCAAATGCACACTAGCAAACTTCAGACGGGCCTGGACATGTACTGGCTTAAGCAGGGGGACACGTCTGGCACTGCAGGATTTGAGTCCCTGGCGGCGTAGTGTGTTACTGATGGTAGGCTTTGTTACTTTGGTCCCAGCTCTCTGCAGGTCATTCACTAGGTCCCCCCGTGTGGTTCTGGGGTTTTTGCTCACCGTTTTTGTGATCATTTTGACCCCACGGGGTGAGATCTTGCGTGGAGCCCCAGATCGAGGGAGATTATCAGTGGTCTTGTATGTCTTCCATTTCCTAATAATTGCTCCCACAGTTGATTTCTTCAAACCAAGCTGCTTACCTATTGCAGATTCAGTCTTCCCAGCCTGGTGCAGGTCTACAATTTTGTTTCTGGTGTCCTTTGACAGCTCTTTGGTCTTGGCCATAGTGGAGTTTGGAGTGTGACTGTTTGAGGTTGTGGACAGGTGTCTTTTATACTGATAACAAGTTCAAACAGGTGCCATTAATACAGGTAACGAGTGGAGGACAGAGGAGCCTCTTAAAGAAGAAGTTACAGGTCTGTGAGAGCCAGAAATCTTGCTTGTTTGTAGGTGAACAAATACTTATTTTCCACCATAATTTGCAAATAAATTCATTACAAATCCTACAATGTGATTTTCTGGAGAAAAAAAATATCCTTTTGTCTGTCATAGTTGACATGTACCTATGATAAAAATTACAGGCCTCTCTCATCTTTTTAAGTGGGAGAACTTGCACAATTGGTGGCTGACTAAATACTTTTTTCCCCCCCACTGTATCTATGAGGGTGCCCATGTTTACGGATTTAGGGTTGTACCTGGTAGGTTCCTTGATAATTTGTGTGAAATTGAGGGCATCTAGTTTAGATTGTAGGATGGCCAGGGTGTTAAGCATATCCCAGTTTAGGTCACCAAGCAGTACGAACTCTGAGGATAGATGGGGGGCAATCAATTCACATATGGTGTCCAGGGCACAACTGGGGGCTCAGGGGGGTCTGTAGCAAGCAGCAACAGTGAGATACTTATTTCTGGAAAGATGGAAGCTCAAGCTGTTTGGGCACAGACTTGGATTGTATGATAGAGCTCTACAGTAGATTGCAACTCCGCCCCCTTTGGCAGTTCTATCTAGACGGAAAATGTTGTAGTTCGGGATGGACATTTCTGAATTTTTGGTGGCCTTCCTAAGCCAGGATTCAGACACTGCTAGAACATCAGGGTTGGCAGAGTGTGCTAACACAGTGAATAACTCAAACTTGGGGAGGAGGCTTCTGATGTTAACATGCAAGAAACCAAGGCTTTTACGGTTACAGAAGTCAACAAATGATAGCGCCTGGGGAGTAGGAGTGATACTGGGGGCTACATGGCCTGGGTTAACCTCTACATCACCAGAAGAACAGAGGAGGAATAGAATAAGTATATGGCTAAAGGCTTTAAGAACTGGTCTTCTAGCGCGTTGGGTATAGAGAATAAACGGGGCAGATTTCCGGCCGTTGTAGAATAGATTCAGGGCATTATGTACAGACAAGGATATGGAAGGATATGAGTACAGTGGAGGTACACCTAAGCATTGGGTAACGATGAAAGAGATAGCATCACTGGAGGTACTGATTTGAGCCGGTCTCCGCGTGTATGGGGGGTGGGACAAAGGAGCTATCTGAGGCAGGTTGAGCGGGACTGGGGGCTTTACAGTGAATAGTACAATAACAACTAACCCAAACAGCAATAGGCTAGGCATATTGACATGGGAGAGAGGCATAACGCAATCACAGGTGTTATTCGAGAGGGCTAAGACAACAACTGGTAATGGCGACAAAAGTTTTGGCTGAGGCTAAACAGATGAACAGGATGGGGTACTGTGTAAAGGAACAGTCCAGCGGGCATCAGATGTGTAGCTGAGTGATCATAAGGTCCAGTGAACAGCAATAGGTAAGTCCGGGAGCAGTTTGTAGGCTGCTACAGCAGAGGCGAGAAGGAGGCACGGCTGTTGATTGCGTGTGCTAGCGGGCCGCTGCTAGCAGATGGATCTTCATGGTCGTTGCAACGGGAAGCCTGTTGAAACCACATCAGACAATTACGTCGGCAGACCAGTTGTGATGGATTGGCAGGGCTCCGTGTCGACACTAGGAGGTCCCGTCCGGTTGACAGAGAGGTGGATAGCCGGGAGATGGGCCTGGCTCGAGGCTAACTCAAGGCTAACTGGTGCTAGCTTCGGGACAAGTGGTGATTAGCAAACAACAACATCCATTCGGTTGCAGCTAGCTAGTTGTGATGATCCGGTGTTAAGGTCCAGTGATTCCGGCAGAAAAAAACGAAATGCTCTGGGTCGATAGCACGCTGTGCAGACTGGCCAATAATTGTCCAGGCTAGAGCTGGCTGGTAGGTAGTGCAGGCCACGGACAGTGGTGAAGACCGTTAACGGTGGCTAATAGCAATAGCTAATAGCAAGTAGCTAGTTAGCTGGCTAGTTTCAGCCGTGGGTTCTTGATAAAAGGTATGAAGAAATAATATAATCCGTTCCACATTGGGTGAGGCGGGTTGCAGGAAAGTATATTTAGTTAAGGATGGAAAGTGAGAGCGAAATATATACTGAAAAAAAATAGAAAAATGTCTATTTACACAAGGACACAACATAATACACGACCGCACTGCTATGCCAACTTGGAATTATGTGTTACATTTTAGTAAATTAGCAGACTTACAGGAGCAATTAGAGTTAAGTGCCTTGCTCAAGGGGACAAACAGATTTTTCACCTAATCTGCTCAGGGATTTGAACTAGACCTTTTGGTTACTGGCCCAACAATCTTAACCATTACCATTAGGCTACCTGCCATCCATCAAGCTGCTTGACAGACCGGGGACATTCTAGCCCTTGTGGAGGTTGTCAGGGAGGCAGAGCTGTTCAAAACCCAACCAGGCAGATTTCACAACATTCCCTGGTTTTAACAGAAACATTCTGTCAAAAGTGAAGTACAGTGAGTTGTGGGGGTGGATTAGGTCCAAATTGAAGGAGTGGAGAAATGTTCCCTTTTGATTTGAAACAATTTAGGTGCAGGCTAGCATGGGATGTGGTTGGCTTAGTCTGACCATCAAACCCTGTCAGGAGTAGGCTAAATCAGCTGTTGTCACAAAATATCTCTTATTGATTTGTATTTATCAGTACATTTTTTTTATCTGTAGAACTTCCCATGTATCATTGTTCTGCTGTCTACTGTAACAAAGTAAAAATCTAACTTTTATATATGCTTCTTGATTAATTCATCGTTTGAAAAAATCCATAATGTTAACAGTTGAAATTAAACACCACTGACAGTTGCATTTGGACATGTAACTACATACAGATAGTAACAGCCTAATTTCTGAGCAGTCATTCAACTAACTACTACAGAACAAGACAGTCTGGAGCTAAAATGTCACTGATGTGCAGAATTTCTCTTGAATGTTGTAATCTGAATACTGGAAGGTTGTTGACAACGTACAGTGCCTTCGGAAAGTACTCAGACCCTTTGACTTTTTCCACATTTTGTTACAGCCTTATTCTGAATTGGATTAAATAAATAAAATTCCTCAGCAATCTACACACAATACCCCAAAATGACAAAGCCAAAACAGGTTTTTAGAAATGTTTGCAAATTAATAAAAAATACAAAAACAAGATACCTTATTTACATAAGTATTCAGACCCTTTGCTATGAGACTCGAAATTGAGCTCAGGTGCATCCTGTTTCCATTGATCATCCTTGAGATGTTTTACCTGTGGTAAATTCTATTGATTGGACATGATTTGGAAAGGCACACACCTGTCAATGTAAGGTCCCACAGTTGACAGTGCATGTCAGAGCAAAAACCAGGTCGAAGGAATTGTCCGTAGAGCTCCGAGACAGGATTTTGTCGAGGCACAGATCTGGGGAAGGGAACCAAAACCATTTCTGCAGCATTGAAAGTCCCCAAGAACATAGTGGCCTCCGTCATTTTTAAATGGAAGAAGTTTGGAACCGCCAAGACTCTTCCTAGAGCTGGCCGCCCGGCCAAACTGAGAAATTGGGGGAGAAGGGCCTTGGTCAGGGTGACCAAGAACCCGGTGGATAACAATCTCTGCAGCACTCCACCAATCAGGCCTTTTATGGTAGAGTGGCCAGACGGAAGCCACTCCTCAGTAAAAGGCACATGACAGCCCGCTTGGAGTTTGCCAAAAGGCACCTGAAGACTCTCAGACCATGAAAAACAAGATGCTTTGGTCTGATGAAACCAAGATTGAACTCTTTGGCCTGAATGCCAAGCGTCACGTCTAGAGGAAACCTGGCACATCCCTACGGTGAAGCATGGTGGTGGCAGCAAACATCCAGCGGCAGGGACTGGGAGACTAGTCAGGATTGAGGGAAAGCTGAACGAAGCAAAGTACAGCGAGATCCTTGATGAAAACCTGCTCAGGACCTCAGACTGGGGCGAAGGTTCACCTTCCAACAGGACAACGGCCCTAAGCACACAGCCAAGACAGCGCAGGAGGGGCTTTGGGACAAGTCTCTGAATGTCCTTGAGTGGCCCAGCCAGAGCCAGGACTCTCTTCTGAACATCTCTGGAGAGACCTGAAAATAGCTGTGCACCGACGCTCCCCATCCATCCTGACAGAGCTTGAGAGGATCTGCAGAGAAGAATGGGAGGAACTCCCCAACTACAGGTGTGCCAAGCTTGTAGCGTCGTGTCATTTGTCATTATGGGTTATTGTGTGTAGTTTGATGAGGAGGGAAAAAACAATTTAATCAATTTCAGCATAAGGCTGTAACGTAACAAAATGTGGAAAAAGTCAAGGGGTTTGAATACTTTCCGTTTGCACTGTATGCACTGATGCTGTCTGCACCAACACAGGTGTACCTGAAAGGCAAATACATGCACTAATGCATAATTAATAATAGCCATTATAATAGCCTAAAGATCTCAAAGAAAAACCTGTCTATTTAATTTTAATTTTGTTATATTATAGACACACTGCTGTGTTTCCAGATGTAATATATTTTTTTGTGTGGTTTGTGCGAAGCATATACACAATTGTTTTATCCATCTTAGCTAACACTATTTATATCAATAGTGCACATGACTGTGTTCTTTCATGTCCCTCACACAGACCTAGAGGCAATCAACCCAGCAGGACAAAGATATTGTCCTGTTAAATGATGGGAAATCAGCTGGTTAGGCTTCCTCTTGAATTTGAGTGCTTCAGGATAGGGTTATGAATGAAGTGAAAATGACCACGGCCCATATTTAGGAAGTTATGAACAGGGGGGACCTGATTCTAGATTAGCACTCCTACTCTAAGACACTTTATGTATATGGGCCCAGGACATGAACTGGCACTGGTTTTATTCAGTGACGATGATTACTCACCCTCTTTGGAAAGCTCTTTCTGGAGACTGGCTCTCCCCTGGTTGAAATAAAATAAGATCCAACATAAGAGTCTATATCAGAAAGTACAGCAACATCAATAGTTATGGACTTGCAAACAGAAGTCATCATAGTGTCCATTACTGTCTGTAACATTGTAACGTTAGTTTAGAGTAAGGCATATAGCTAGCTAAAGTTAGCTAGCTAGTTTGTCTTTGAGAAGGTCTGTTACTTATGCACTACTAGCTAGCAACGTGACCCTTAGTTCTGCACTGCCTGTCGTCAAGCTTTCCAATTCTGAGGCGACCTGCTATTTGCAGCTTATCTACTGTTCCGTGGTCTGTCACGTTCTACAATTCGTAGTCCCATCCCCCCTCCTCTTTGTGAGTCCTGTGATCAGGCTAAATTACTGGACGTGTAGGCTATTCCTCTGTGTCGTGTTAGCTGGCACCAACATGCAGGCCGGGAGTGAGGTGGAAATCATTCACAAAGTTGGACATGGTTCCATACTCTTTCTTCCAGAGTGTGAGTCTGTGCTAAACATAGCACTTTGTAGAACGCCACGGAGAGAGCGACACAACCAGCGGCAGTCAGACTCATTCACACCCCTGTACAACAGAGGCTTATTCATGAACAATAATGGGATCAGTGTTTCACACTAACAACTGCTTAACGAAGAAGACAAGGAAGACGTCAGGAGCCCTAATGCCACACTCCCCACCTCGGAGAACACCATCCCAGTGCCTGAGCTAAAACAAATAGGGCACTGGGAAACAAGCCGTTTATTTTGAGTTTCCACAAAGATTAGAGAGGATTTTGAGTCGTAAACTGTTTCCCTTAGGGGGAAAAAAGGAAAAGAAAAGTTGGATTTGTACGGTGCTTCAGACAGTATTGATAAACCCTTCACTTATTCCAAGTTTTGTTGTTACAGCCTGAATTCAAAATGGAATAATACTTTCTTTTTTTTTTTATCTCAACCGTCTACACACAATACCCCATAATGATGACGTGAAAACATGTTTGCAAATAAAATGAAATGCAGAAATATCTCATTTACCTAAGTATTCACACCCCTGAGTTAATACTTTGTAGAAGAACCTTTGGCAGCGATTACAGCTGTGGAAGTCTGTAAGAGCATTCCACACCTGAATTGTGCAACATTTGCCCATTATTCTTCAAGCTCTGTCAAATTGGTTGTTGATCATTGCTAGACAACCATTTTCAGGTCTTGCCATAGATTTTCAAGTAGATTTAACTCAACTGTATCTCGACCACTCAGGAACGTTCACTGTCTTCTTGGTAAGCAACTCCAGTGTAGATTTGGCCTTGTGTTGTAGATTATTGTACCGCTGAAAGGTGAATTCCTCTCCCAGTGTCTGGGGGAAAGCAGATTGAACCAGGTTTTCTTCTAGGATTTTGCCTGTGCTTAGCTCCATTCCATGTATTTTTTTAATCCTGGAAATCTCCCCAGTCCTTAATGATTACAAGCATACCCATCACATGATGCAACCAGCATTATGCTTGAACATATGGAGAGTGGTACTCGGTAATGTGTTGCATTGGATTTGCCCCAAACATAGCACTTTGTATTCAGGTCAAAAAGTGAATTCCTTAGCCACATTTTTTGCAGTATTACTTTAGTGCCTTGTTGCAAACAGGATGCATGTTTTGTAAAAAAAAATGTTTAGTCTGTACAGGCTTCCTTTTCACTCTGTCAATTAGATTAGTATTGTGGAGTAACTACAATGTTGTTGATCCATCTTCTGTTTCTCCTATCACAGCCATTAAACTCTGTAAATGTTTTAAAGTCACCATTGACCTCTTGGTGAAATCTCTGAGCAGTTTCCTTCCACTCAGGCAACTGAGTTAGGAAGCACACCTGTATCTTTGTAGTGACTGGGTGTATTGAGACACCATCCAAAGTGTAATTATTAACTTCACCATGCTCAAAGGGATATTCTAAATCTGCTTTAAAAAAATAAAAAATCCATCTACCAATAGGTGCCCTTCTTCTTTGCGAGGCATTGGAAAACCTCCTTGGTTTTTGTGGTTGAATCCGTTTTTGAAATTCACTGCTCAACTGAGGGACCTTACAGATAATGGTATGTGTGGGATACAGAGATGAGGTAGTCATTCAGAAATCATGTTAAACACTATTATTACACACAGTGAGTCCATGCAACGTATTATTATTATTATTATTATTATGCCATTTAGCAGACGCTTTTATCCAAAGCGACTTACAGTATTATGTGACTTGTTAAGCACATCTTTACTCCTGAACATATTTAGGCTTGCCATAACAAAGGGGTTGAATACTTATTGACACAAGACATTTCAGCTTTTCATTCATTTGTAAAAATGTAAAAAACATATTTCCACTTTGACATTATGGGGTATTGTGACAAAAAATCCAGGCTGTAACACAACAAAATGTGAAAAAAATCAAGAGGTGTGAATACTTTCTGATGGCACTGGAGATCAGCGGGTGTGTGAATGAGTTTGCCAGATAAGCAGTTAGTCATGAAAATGTTGCTTGCTGAAGTGCTAATTGAGCACCCACGCTCCCTAATTGCCTTTTTGAAACGTGGTGCCAGTGGAATTCCTAACGGCGCGACGATCCAGTCACATACATATCCCCTTGTTGAGATAGTCCTTTATAACAATTCACTTTTGTATTAATGTCTGTCATTGCAAAGATTTGATGACTGGTAATCCCAACAATTAGAATTAGTGTAGGCCTCAGGGAGACTTAAGAGTGTAGCCTAATTTCCTAGGCCTAAGCGTTTGAAATTTCTGCAATGCACACAACTGAAAAGCCACAAGCCGCCACTCTAAAACTAAATGCAGCTTATATTGCAGCGTACAGCTTCTTTGTCTGGTTTTGCCTGGATGCTGGTTGACAGTTCTTAGTTGTTGCTAAATTGTTACGTTTTTGTCATCTTACAAACTAATGCATACATCAGTGCAGTAATGGTAACATTCATATTAGATCACACGCTCTGTGCTGTGCATTGATAAGGCATACGGTTTCCAAGCATTTATTTTATGTTACGCAATGTCCTGTCATGCCCCTCCCAATACCCACACTGCCCTGCCTTTTTTCTCCTGCATCCTGTTTTCAAGACTTCTGAGCTGCTCATTGTGGCCTCCACAGGATCTTCAGAGACATTCTACAATAGTTTGGGATTTTATCTATACTGAACAAAAATATAAACGCATGTGAAGTGTTGGTCCCATGTTTCATGAGCTGAAATAAAACATCCCAGAAATGTTTCGTACGCACACAGTGTATTTCTCTCAAATGTTTAGCACAAATTTAGATAATCCATCCACCTGACAGGTGTGGCATATCAAGAAGCTGATTAAACAGCATGATCATTACACAGGTGCACCTTGTGCACGGGACAATACATGGCAACTCTAAAATGTGCAGTTTTGTAACACAACACAATGCCACGGATGTCTCAAGTTTTGAGGGAGCGTGCAATTAACATGATGACTGCAGGAATGTCCACAAGCTGTTGCCAGAGAATTTAATGTGCATTTATCTACCATAAGCCACCTCCAACATTGTGTTAGAGAATTTGGCAGTACGTCCAATCGGCCTCACAACCGCAGACCACGTACAACCACGCCAGCCCAGGGCCTCCAATTCCGGCATCTTCACCTGCGGGATCGTTTGAGACCAGCCTCCCGGTCAGCTGATGAAACTGTGGGTTTGCTCAGTCAACAGCCTGATCAACTCTATGTGAAGGAGATGCAGTGCATTCGGAAAGTATTCAGACCCCTAGACTTTTTCCACATTTTGTTACGTTACAGCCTTATTCAAAATTGAATAAATATTTGTTTTCCCTCATCAATCTACACACAATACCCCATAATGACAAAGCCAAAACAGGTTTTTAGAAAATGTAGAAGAAAAAAACGTAAATACCTTATTTACATAAGTATTCAGACCCTTTGCTTTGAGACTCAAAATTGAGATCAGGTGCATCCTGTTTCAATTGATCATCCTTGATGTTTCTACAACTTGATTGGAGTCCACCTGTGGTAAATTCAATTGATTGGACATGATTTGGAAAGGCACACACCTGTCTATATAAGGTCCAGCAGTTGACAGTGCATGTCAGAGCAAAAACCAAGACATGAGGTCGAAGGAATTGTCCGTAGCGCTCCGAGACAGGATTGTGTCGAGGCACAGATCTGGGGAAGGGTACCAAAACATTTCTGCAGCATTGAAGGTCCCCAAGAACAGTGGTTCTATCATTCTTAAATGGAAGAAGTTTGTAAACACCAAGACTCTTCCTAGAGCTGGCCGCCCGGCCAAACTGAGCAATCGGGCGAGAAGGGAGAACTTTCCAGAAGGACAGCCATCTCTGCAGCACTCCACCAATCAAGCCTTTATGGTAGAGTGGCCAGACGGAAGCCACTCCTCAGTAAAAGGCACATGACAATCCGTTTGGAGTTTGCCAAAAGGCACCTAAAGGACTGTCAGACCATGAGAAACAAAATTCTCTGGTCTGATGAAACCAAGATTCAACTCTTTGGCCTGAATGCCAAGCGTCACGTCTGGAGGAGACCTGGCACCATCCCTACGGTGAAACATGGTGGTGGCAGCATCATGCTGTGGGGATGTTTTTCAGCGACAGGGACTGGGAGACTAGTCAGGATCGAGGGAAAGATGAACGGAGCAAAGTACAGAGATCCTTGATGAAAACCTGCTCCAGAGTGCTCAGGACCTCAGACTGGGGCGAAGGTTCACCTTCCAACAAGACAACGACCCTAAGCAACGACCCTGAATGTCCTTGAGTGGCCTAGCCAGAGGTTGGACTTGAACCTGATCGAACATCTCTGGAGAGACCTGAAAATAGCTGTGCAGCGACGCTCCCCATCCAACCTGACAGAGCTTGAGAAGATCTGCAGAGAAGAATGGGAGAACCTCCCAAAATACAGGTGTGACAATCTTGTAGCATCATACCCAAGAAGACTTGAGGCTGTAATCGCTGCTCAAAGGTGCTTCAACAAAGTACTGAGTAAAGGGTCTGATATTTCCGTTTTTAATGAATATGCAAAAATGTATAACTTGTTTTTGATTTGTCATTATGGGGTGTAGATTGATAAGGGGGAAAAAAACAATTTAATCAATTTTAGAACAAGGCTGTAACGTAACAAAATGTGGAAAAAGTCAAGGGGTCTGAAAACTTCCGAATGCGCTATGTCACGCTGCATGAGGGAAATGGTCACACCAGATACTGATTGGTTTTCTGATCCATACCCCTACTTTTTTTTAAAAAGGTATCTGTGACCAACAGATGCAGATCTGTATTCCCAGTCATGTGAAATCCATAGATTAGGACCTAATGAACTTATTTCAATTTACTGATTTCCTTATATGAACTGTAAGTTATTAAATTGTAGAAATTGTTGCAGTTTGCGTTTTATTTTTGTTCAGTGTATTTTTGATCAAGCCTTTTTCAGAACTTTTACTCTCTACATTGTCACAAAACAAACACATTTTGCTTAGCTACTGAATAGTAAGCCTAACTGAATAACCAAAAGTATGACTACACGAAAACGTTTTGTCAGTGTACAAAACATTACATAGACTGACTAGGTGAATCCAGGTGAAAGCTAAGATCCCTTATTGATGTCACTTGTAAAATCCACTTCAATCAGTGTAGATGAAGGGGAGGAGACCGGTTAAAGAAGGATTTTTAAGCCTTGAGACAATTGAGACATGGATTGTGTATGTGTGCCAATCAGAGGGTGAATGGCCAAGGCAAAATATTTAAGTGCCTTTTGAATGGGGGATATGGTAGTAGGTGCCAAGCGCACCAGGTTGTGTCAAGAACTGCAACGCTGCTGGGTGTATCAAGAATGGTCCACCACCCAAAGGATATCCAGCCAAGTTCACACAACTTTGGGACGCATTGGAGTCAACATGGGCCAGCATTTCTATGAAAAGCTGTCGACACCACCTTGTATAGTCCATGCCCAGACAAATTTAGGCTGTTCTGAGGGCAAAATGGGGGGGGTGCAACTCAACATTAGGAAGGTGTTCTTTAATGTTATGTACTGTACACTCAGTGTGTTTCTTTCATGTAAGATGAAAAATGAAGGCATGGCACATTGCACAAGTCCTGCCCTTTTTAAAAGGGGCTGCCTCTAGTAGTAACAACTTTATCAGAAACCCAAAGTTCTTACCTTTCTAACAGTACTAAGCAGGTGTTTGTTGGACTTATAGTTTTGAAACCTAAATGTACTTTGAGGGTAGTATACAATATTCTGCGTCTCTTAGAAAATGCCACCGAAGTGGGTCAGAGTTAACAGGTTAAATCAGATAAGACATGATTGCTAGTCATTTTGGAGGAGCAAAGCAGTCAGAACTCCCATAATGGCCCTCTGATTAAATGGGTCAAAAGCTTTGAGTAGCTTTGTAGGGAACCTGATTGGCAACCATAAGGTTGGAGTTTTGTTCTCTGTTTGGGCACTGTGATGGAGATGGGGCAACGTTCAGACTGGGCTCTAAAGACTTGGATGATGCCCTTAGCCCTCCATCTGTGTGCGTCAAGCTAGTCCCTGTGTGCTGTCACTCTCGCCCTGACAGAGGGTAACAAGCTGTGACACTGCGTCATCTGTGAAGAAAAATTGAGCAGGAATCAAAGCCTTAGCTTATTCCTAATTTTTAGGATGTAAAGTGGTCAAATTTTTTTACAGTTGAAGTCGGAGGTTTACATACACTTAGGTTGGAGTCATTAAAACTATTTTTTTTCAACCACTACACAAATTTCTTGTTAACAAACTATAGTTTTGGCAAGTCGGTTAGGACATCTACTTTGTGCATGACACAAGTAATTTTCCAACAATTGTTTACAGACAGATTATTTCACTTATTTACTGTATCACAATACCAGTGGGTCAGAAGTTTACATACACTAAGTTGACTGTGCCTTTAAACAGCTTGGAAAATTCCAGAAAATGATGTCGTGGCTTTAGGCTATAGCTTCTGATAGGCTAATTGACATCATTTGAGTCAATTGGAGGTGTGTGTACCTGTGGATGTATTTCAAGGCCTACCTTCAAACTCAGTGCCTCATTGCTTGACATCATGGGAAAATCAAAAGAAATTAGCCAAGACCTCAGAAAAAAAATTGTTCACCTCCACAAGTCTGGTTCATTCTTGGGAGGAATTTCCAAACGCCTGAATGTACCACATCCATCTGTACAAACAATAGTACGCAAGTATAAACATTATGGGACCACGCAGCCGTCATACCGCTCAGGAAGGAGACGTGTTCTGTCTCCAAGAGATTAACGTACTTTGGTGCGAAAAGTGCAAATCAATCCCAGAACAACAGCAAAGAACGTTGTGAAGATGCTGGAGGAAACAGATACAAAAGTATCTGTATCCACAGTAAAACGAGTCCTATATCGACAACCTGAAAGGCCGCTCAGCAAGGAAGAAGCCACTGCTCCAAAACCACCATAAAAAAGCCAGACTACGGTTTGCAACTGCACATGGGGACAAAGATCATACTTTTTGGAGAAATGTCCTCTGGTCTGATAAAAAAAAAATAGAACTGTTTGGCCATAATGACCATCGTTATGTTTGGAGGAAAAAGGGGGTTGCTTGCAAGCCGAAAAACACCATCCCAACCGTGAAGCACGGGGGTGGCAGCGTCATGCTGTGGGGGTGCTTTGCTGCAGGAGGGACTGGTGCACTTCACAAAATAGATGGCATCATGAGGAAGGAAAACTATGTGGATATATTGAAGCAATATCTCAAGACATCAGTCAGGAAGTTTAAAGCTTGGTCGCAAATGGTCTTCCAAAAGGACAATGACCCCAAGCATACTTCCAAAGTTGTGGCAAAATGGCTTAAGAACAACAAAGTCAAGATATTGGAGTGGCCATCACAAAGCCCTGACCTCAATCCTTTAGAACATTTATGGGCAGAACTGAAAAAGCATGTGCGAGTAAGGAGGCCCACAAATCTGACTCCGTTAAACCAGCTCTGTCAGGAGGAATGGGCCAAAATCCACCAAACTTATTGTGGGAAGCTTGTGGAAGGCTACCCAAAACGTTTGACCCAAGTTAAACAATTTAAAGGCAATGCTACCAAATACTAATTGAGTGTATGTAAACTTCTGACCCACTGGAAATGTTATGAAAGAAATAAAAGTTCAAATAAATCATTCTCTCTACTATTATTCTGACATTTCACATTCTTAAATAAAGTAGTGATCCTGACTGACCTAAGACAGGGAATATTTACTTGGATTAAGTGTCAGGAATTGTGAAAAATTGAGTAAAATGTATTTGGCTAAGGTGTATGTACAGTGGGGAGAACAAGTATTTGATACACTGCTGATTTTGCAGGCTTTCCTACTTACAAAGCATGTAGAGGTCTGTAATTTTAATCATAGGTACACTTCAACTGTGAGAGACAAAATCTAAAACAAAAATCCAGAAAATCACATTTGTGTGATTTTTAAGTAATTAATTTGCATTTTATTGCATGACATAAGTATTTGATCACCTACCAACCTGTAAGAATTCCGGCTCTCACAGACCTGTTAGTTTTTCATTAAGAAGCCCTCCTGTTCTCCACTCATTACCTGTAGTAACTGCACCTGTTTGAACTCGTTACCTGTATAAAAGACACCTGTCCACACACTCAATCAAACAGACGCCAACCTCTCCACAATGGCCAAGACCAGAGAGCTGTGTAAGGACATCAGGGATAAAATTGTAGACCTGCACAAGGCTAGGATGGGCTACAGGACAATAGGCAAGCAGCTTGGTGAGAAGGCAACAACTGTTGGCGCAATTATTAGAAAATGGAAGAAGTTCAAGATGACGGTCAATCACCCTCGGTCTGGGGCTCCATGCAAGATCTCACCTCGTGGGGCATCAATGATCATGAGGAAGGTGAGGGATCAGCCCAGAACTACACGGCAGGACCTGGTCAATGACCTGAAGAGAGCTGGGACCACAGTCTCAAAGAAAACCATTAGTAACACACTACGCCGTCATGGATTAAAATCCTGCAGCGCACGCAAGGTCCCCCTGCTCAAGCCAGCGCATGTTCAGGCCCGTCTGAAGTTTGTCAATGACCATCTGGATGATCCAGAGGAGGAATGGGAGAAGATCATGTGGTCTGATGAGACAAAAATAGAGCTTTTTGGTCTAAACTCCACTCGCCGTGTTTGGAGGAAGAAGACGGATGAGTACAACCCCAAGAACACCATCCCAACCGTGAAACATGGAGGTGGAAACATCATTCTTTGGGGATGATATTCTGCAAAGGGGACAGGACGACTGCACCATATTGAGGGGAGGATGGATGGGGCCATGTATCGCGAGATCTTGGCCAACAACCTACTTCCCTCAGTAAGAGCATTGAAGATGGGTCGTGGCTGGGTCTTCCAGCATGACAACGACCCGAAACACACAGCCAGGGCAACTAAGGAGTGGCTCCGTAAGAAGCATCTCAAGGTCCTGGAGTGGCCTAGCCAGTCTCCAGACCTGAACCCAATAGAAAATATTTGGAGGGAGCTGAAAGTCCGTATTGCCCAGCGACAGCCCTGAAACCTGAAGGATCTAGAGAAGGTCTGTATGGAGGAGTGGGCCAAAATCCCTGCTGCAATGTGTGCAAACCTGGTCAAGACCTACAGGAAACGTATGATCTCTGTAATTGCAAACAAAGGTTTCTGTACCAAATATTAAGTTCTGCTTTTCTGATGTATCAAATACTTATGTCATGCAATAAAATGCAAAATAATTACTTAAAAATCATACAATGTGATTTTCTCGATTTTTGTTTTAGATTCCGTCTCACAGTTGAAGTGTACCTATGATAAAAATTACAGACCTCTACATGCTTTGTAAGTAGGAAAACCTGCAAAATCGGCAGTGTATCAAATACTTGTTCTCCCCACTGTAAACTTCCGACTTCAACTGTATATATGCCTTAATTTCTAAAATTGTATAGACTCTGTGGACTTCACATGTTGGTGCACGTGGGTCATTTTAGATGGAAATACCGAGATCACAATTTACATAATGGTCAGGTTGGTACATAATCCCATGTAGTGTTTACATCTGTAGCTGTGGCGTTTGTACATTTACCAAAATAATCCTGGAGTTTGTAATCAATTTGGAATTTCAGGGTGAGTGTCTTGAACCATGCACACAGCTAGATACAGGTGACATGTGGTTGTATGTAAGCCCCCCACAGAAGCCCCCAGAGGTCATAGCATTATGCTCAGGACTCGACATACAGGGCTTCCCACCGTGCCCGTTGAGGTTGTGGAAACCCTCTGGGCCAGTCAATCATCCACATTAGTGGCCTGCTTGGGCCAGTGAAAAAAATATATAATAATGCTGTTTTCAATCTAGGCTAAATAATTGATAAAACAAAAAAAGATTTTATCTTGGTATGTGCGCAAATTAATTAAAGGCAACCTTTTTCCGACCTCCAGAAGTGGTCTCCTGATGTGGTTTAAGTATTGTTGTGGACTTAGAACATCAAATGTGTGTATATATATATTTTACATATAAAGAAAGTGTGACTTTGAGAGTGAAAATCTTTAAAGAATAAACTCTGAAACCTGAAAAAACAAAACCGGAAAAATTGCATTTGGCAAAAGATAAAACCGACTTTATAGGGCCCTACAAATGCAAGGGTTTGATTTTTTTCCCCCTCCACAAACAATCAATGTAAATATAATATTGTCAAGTTAAAATGTAATTATTTGTGAATGGAGGCTAGGTCATTATAGGCTATGGGCTACTTGCTCAGCCTGCAAAAAGATACATTGAAATTATGCGTGCGTCATCAGCTTTCTTGGGCCAGTATTTACATTCTGGCCAGTAGCATTGTTGGCACAGGCCCGGTGTGCTGCTGGCAAATTTACATGAATGTCAAGCCCTGATGTGTTGTTGCTTTCCAACCTCACTCGTGTGACGTTATGCCGTACCCACAGTGTCCCACTGCTCCTAAAACCAATGCGCTGCGTGATCATGATGCGTGGCTTTATTTTAGACTCCAGGGAAAGAGACATTCTTTCTGCTTGGCTTTAAGGTGCAGACTGACTCAACCTCATCCTGTATGAAAAAGCCTTCCCTCAAAGCTTCTGGACAATAACAAAACTGGACAACTGATCAGAATATTTTTCAAATTGCTTAGCAAGGCATCCAGCATATGTGAGGTCTGGTCCAGTCCAGTAGCCCCCTTCCGCCTTTGGTTGCTGCTCACTGATCCTAGAGTGCGGACTGACTTTATCGGGGCAGACGGTTTATAGCATCATGGCACAGACGGATTTAGTGTTGTGTTTGCGTTGCTTTCCGTACAGGAGCATTCAGACCCTAGTCACTCCGACTCAACGTTCTCTTCAGCGGCAGAATCAGTAGCATCAGTGGAGAGGGCACACCTTGTGAGAGAGCGGGGCAGACGACGAGATGCAGCAGAGAGCCAACTCGGCGTAAGTGGGGCACCTAGCCAGCCAGCCCTCCCTTGCGCTCCTTTTACCCTCTTAACAGGCTGGTAGGACAGGAGACATAGGACGAGTTGCATGTTCCTTCTCTTTTTCTCTCTCTCTGTTTATTCATCTCTCCCAGGTGGAGTTGGGTTTTTGGAATTACCCATACCTTTTTTCCTTAAATATGTTTTCGTAAGGCTTTGCTTTTGTTTGGAGCTGTGTTTGGGTGAGTTAATGCTATGATTCTAGTTTACATTCATAGACTTGTTGATGGAGTCCACATTAATTGGATCCATTGATATAGATAAAACAGCTGATGTATATAATGGTGTAGAAATGTGTCCCCCATGTTTTCCTCCTATAGTTACAATAGCTCCTTTGTTGAGTTTTTATAGGCTAGTGTTGATAAATATTTGGGCAAGCTACATTATCCCTAACTTAGGCCTATTTGAATATGATTCCAAAGATCACCGCTTTTTAGAAAATTTCACATGGAAAAACTTCGGATATTGCTTGATTCGTCTAATTAAAACAATTAAGACTCTCAAATTGATGACCACTGAAAAACCTTTGATTGATTTGATTGATGAAGTGGAATATACATTTAAATATAGGTTGTTTGGCTAGACATTGTTAGCGCCAGTGACAAAGGACAGTCCTATCCGTGCAGAGAAGACACGATGGGCTCCGTTTCCCCTCGATGGCAGCTCAGCCGAGGTGCATCGCTAATGTAAAGTGGTGCAGTTTCATTACTTGTTGACGCTGATGAGTGACTGGACGACTTCGGAGATGTTTTAGCATGGCGGCATCATCATATGAGAGGAGGGAGGGGAAAACAGCAGAGGGAAATGCACAAGGGAGAACTAGAGAGCAAGAGAATAAGAGTTAGTCCTCAATCAAGCATCAACAAGCTGAGTGCCCTCTAAGCCCTAGAGACGTAGCCCTTGCAATTCGAGAGGTCTCGGTCCCGCGCTCTCCCTCCATCCCTCCTCGCCAGCCGTCCAGGTCTAACCAGAGGTCACGTCATGAATGCTCAAACAACACAGAAGCATTTCTGCTTCATCTCAGGAGGAGCCAGGCCAAAGGGAAATAAGTACATGGTATATAGGCTATTGGATTGTGTTCATACCATTTCAGGGTCTAAGTTGCCATTCAATCTGCAAAAAGCTTTACCCAAAATAATTTATAAACCTGTTCCTTGTAAGTGGCCAATTTGACCTAAATAAAATACCATTCATTGTGTTATTTAAGTCCATCTGTAGAGAAATCACACACAAAATCAGGTAGCCTAAATGCTACAATGTTTCTAGGGTTTACCCATTTAGTCGACTGGTCGATTGTTTGGTCAATAGGCTGTTGGTGGACCGAGACAGATCTTGATTACGTTGCCTGATTGAGTGTTTGTTTAATAGCCTACTGATTCCGTAAGCGCCTAGCCTCATGCAACGACAAAATGTCAGATAAAGCAATTTCACAGATTCGGCTGTTTTTAATCTTTGCTATACTGTAATAAAGGCTTTAAATTTTGTTTGTTTGAAAATACTGGTATTACTTATTTATTTAGTGTTTATACTGTTCCAAACAGGCATAAAAATAATATTGTAATTTAACAGCACCTCTTTGTCACACATAATATGCACTCAGCTCTAACTCCTATACCCTCCTTTTTCTTCATCTCCTTGTTGTTATTATTGCTTATTATTATTATTATTATTATGATCATCATTATAGTAATAAGTAATGTAGTTATCATTAGTAGGCTTTGTATAGGAGCCTTGTATAACCACCATCGAGCTGCGTCCTGTTCAGTCTTAATACCGTAACGTACTTAGGCCTATATTTGTGTCAATCAATCATTCATTCGTTCATGCCATCACACAGCATACGAGACATTCATGCTTTGAAATGCAATCAAGCATTTTAGTTTTAAAATTAAATAACAAAGGGAGCTTTGAATACTTAGCCTAAACAATAAATAAAGCACAATTCACGAATGCATGCACCTGTTTTTAGTCTGCTGTAATAAAGGCTTTATGTCTATGTTTTCATTAGAACAGACTCTCTGGTACACTTATTTAGTGTTTACACTTCCAAATGGTCAGAAAGAATATTGTAATCTAACAGCAACTGTTTGGCACACACAATATTCACGCAACGCTTGCTCCTATACACTCCTTTTTATTGATCTCCAGTAGTTTCCACAACTAAGTCAAATGTCTTCCACAGATCTGACTTCCCCTTTCCCTTCTGAGCAAGCAGTAAACATTTGCCCATTTCAAATGTATTTTTCACGTCCTCCACATGCATTTTGCTGTCGTGTTCGGAGTTTGTTACAGCCAATTTATTGATGTTATTATGATAGGCTATAGGCCAGGCCCTATTGGTCACATGCATGCAATGCTTACATGTTTCACGTAAAGAGAGCAAGGGTTGAGGGAATAGGGAATGTGTTTCCTAAACACATTTTGGATTTCGGTAACAGAACGTTTCAGTCAGAAACAAGTAAGAAACTAAATGGCTGAAATGATGTTGCAGCTTCAGCACGGACAGCGTAGTAAACACTTGCTGTGCTGTGGTGCCTTTTCGCTGCAGTAGGGAAGAGAGCAAGACAACGCGTGCCAGTCACACAGGCCCTCGCTGTAAAAACAATTAACACAGTGTGACCATCTGGCTTTTTCTGGAGTCTTAGTTATTTAATCAAACAGTAGGCTATGCTTAAAGCATCAGACAAGCCCAGTGCATATGTAGTTTATTTTATTCAAACACATAGTGGTCCTCTGTAGCTCAATTGGTAGAGCATGGCGCTTGTAACGCCAGGGTAGTGGGTTCGATCCCCGGGACCACCCATACGTAAAAATGTATGCACACATGACTGTATGTCGCTTTGGATAAAAGCGTCTGCTAAATGGCATTATGATTATTATTATGATTATTATTATTATTATTATTATTATTATTACATAGTCTGTCTATATATGGAAAAATACGTTCTCAGTCTGTAGACTCCGGTGGCAGAACATATACCACAGTTTGTCAGTCCAAATTAAACACAGAATGGTTTGAAAATTGCTGTTGTGACTGTGAATGTCAGCACCCCGGGAATCCAATGCAATAGTCTACTTTTATTCTACATAGATTTCTGAAATACTTTGAGAAAATTGCAGGCATTCAGCTTGTTCGTATTGCCCTGGAGACTCCTGCATGGTCTCATAGGTGAATACAGTTATTTATATATTATTCAAGCACTGCCGCCTATATGTTACTATATATTATTATTTTTTAAATATTGTATTTATTTATTAAATTTTTTAAATGACACAAAACATGCATACAAACATCCACAACATCACCCCTGCCCAGACCCACCTGCTCACTATCAATATGTATTGTGATTTGAACTGCGATTTTATTGCGTTTTGATCTTCCAAACATATTGCTATCTTTGTCTGCTGCAGAGAGAGCGTGAGAAAATGAGTTTTGATCAGTCATGGAAATAAAAGTGCTGAAAACATGTTGGCTCACTATTTAAAAAGAAAACGGAGAATAAGCTATTGGATGAAAAATACAGGAGTTTTGGATAGGGATGGGCACAGTTATTTTAATATCTGAACCGACTTTAGAATTTGATTACTTGGGAGTATAAATTTTTTAGGAAAAAATATAGGGTTATTTTAACAATGAAAAGGCTTTGTCAAAAATGAAATAAAATAACATGCAAGGATAGACCATTAGACATTTCAATAAAACAACAGTCTTAAAACAGTTTTTATGAGTGCAACCCATAAAGACGCACCGGTAGCCTACACACGTTTCACACCTGTAGCTTGTTATTGTCGGTCAATCAAAGTGGCGCTACAGTCCATATGTGTAGCAAGTAAAGTGGGAGATTAATTTTTGTTGTTGTTATTTAGCAGACACGCTTATCCAGAGCGACTTACAGGAGCAATTAGGGTTAAATGCCTTGCTCAAGGGCACATCGACAGATTTTTCACCTAGTCGGCTCGGATTAGAACCAGCAACCTTTCGGTTACTGGCACAACGCTCTTAACCACTAAGCCACCTGCCGCCCCTTATCAACGCGAAATGGAATAACAATTACGGAATTAAGTTGGCTAAATGAGGAGTAGGCTACAATGATCAACCAACAGGTAGGCTGTTGTTTAATATGAATCGAATTGTTGTAGACAAGTACGAGGAGCGCAGCAAAATGGCCTCAATTAGCCTTGCTACTTTAGCTAGCTGGCTAACTTAGCTGGCTTCTGTAGCTAGCTAGCTTCTTTACAACAATTTGATGCAGTTAGGACAGGTACTACCAGATGGAATGACTGACAGCCTATGGCAGCAACAAGTTTGTCTAACTAGCGCGAGTAAGTTTGTCTAACTAGCGCGAGTAAGTTTGTCTAACTAGCGCGAGTCGGTTTGGCTACTTTTGCTTGCTCACTCACTCTCTCGCTCTTGCTTGCTCTCTCTCGCTCTCTGCACCACACACACATACTGTCACATACCAGCCCCTGATCCTCCCCCACCATTCTGCTGAAACAAGCAGAGCGCAGCGCTAGTCTCCATTTTCATTTTTCTAAATAAAAAATGTTTTCTTTCCGGATATCCGAAAAATAGCATGATATTATTTGAGTAGTGAAATCATTTCAAATGCCTATCCCAAGTTCTGAAGCAGGTACAGCACTAGCACTAGTTAAACCTACCTAGACCCCCAAAATGGTATTTTTTTTGTGTGCTTATACAGTGCCTTCGGAAAGTATTCAGACCCCTTGATTTTTCCCATATTTTGTTACATTACAGCCTTATTCTAAAATTGATTAAATAAATAAAATCCTCAGCAATCTGCAATCCCCATAATGACAAAGCGAAAACAGGTTTTTAGACATTTTTGCTGCTTAAAATTGGCACGTTTTTGGGGACACACCTCATATTTCCACCCCTCCCACCTCAGCACAAGCAAGCTGATATAAGACAGGTAAATTACAATATTTATTACAATATTTCTAAATAGGATCGGGTCAGAAGCATGATATCATAAATCACATCTCCCGTTCCATGAGCATAAGGCAATGTCTCCTGAGTGGCGCAGTGGTCTACGGCACTGCATCGCAGTGCTAACTGTGCCACTAGATCCTGGTTCGAATCCAGGCTCTGTCGCAGCCGGCCGCGACCGGGAGATTCATGGGCGGCGCACAATTGGCCCAGCGTCGTCCAGGGTAGGGGAGGGAATGGCCGGCAGGGATGTAGCTCAGTTGATAGAGCATGGCGTTTGCAACGCCAGGGTTGTGGGTTCGATTCCCACGGGGGGCCAGTATACAAAAAAATATGTATTCACTAACTGTAAGTCGCTCTGGATAAGAGCGTCTGCTAAGTGACTAAAATGTAAATGTAATGTGTGCACACGTAGGCCAAAGGGCTCTTCGGCAGGAGGCATGGATGTTTGTCCTATCCATTGAATATAGTTTATTCAATAGTATACACTAATCCTATAATAGGCCTAGTTATAATAAACATGTAGCCAATATATATATATATTTTTGGGGGGGCTTCAACATGGAAATATTTGTCCACACATTCCATTAAAATAATGCACTGCATGTTCGAGCCATGGGCAATTGGATATTGCTCAAACGTTATAATAAGATTAGCCTACCATCGCCGTTGATATGGCCTGTTAGTGACTTTGTCACGTGAAAGGTAAACAAACGAACAGGCAAATAGCAAGCGGATTCAGCATCAAGGACAGCAATCATTATTCCCGCACTTTAACAGTAAGGTCCAACAGATGAAAGTGGAAGATGCAATTGTTCAACAAAATGATAAAGGAAAAACCATAAGCAGTCTATTGTAATAACTTTATGTTCCTAAACAGACTTCCTACTGTCACTGACACCTTTCATTCAATGGGCATTTAAAAAAATTCCAATATAAAGAAAATAATTGCATTTCTGTTGATTGTTTTGCTACTCGTGATATTTTAATAAAATATTGGTTATCGGCTACTGAGCGCCTCCGCTGGCAAAAAACGATGCCATAACCAGTTGCGTTACTGCTATGACCAGGTTTTGGTGAGTCTTCAATATCACCACTAGTGCTGCTTAAAACTGGCACACGTTTTTCGGGACACACCTCATATTTCCACCCCTCCCACCTCAGCACAAGCGAGCTGATATTAGAAAGGTAAATTACCAAGAGCATGGACTCTACAAGGTGTTGAAAGCGTTCCAGAGGGATGCTGGCCAATGTTAACTCCAATGCTTCCCACAGTTGTGTCAAGTTGGCTGGATGTCCTTTGGGTGGTGGACCATTCTTGATACAAACAGGAAACTGTTGAGCGTGAAAAACTCAGCAGCGTTGCAGTTCTTTATACAGTGAAGGGGAAAAGTATTTGATCCGCTGCTGATTTTGTACGTTTGCCCACTGACAAAGAAATTATCAGTCTATAATTTTAATGGTAGGTTTATTTGAACAGTGAGAGACAGAATAACAACAAAAAAAATCCAGAAAAACACATGTCAAATGTTATAAATTGATTTGCATTTTAATGAGGAAAATAAGTATTTGACCCCCTCTCAATCAGAAAGATTTCTGGCTCCCAGGTGTATTTTATACAGGTAACGAGCTGAGATTAGGAGCACACTCTTACAGGGAGTGCTCCTAATCTCAGCTTGTTACCTGTATAAAAGACACCTGTCCACAGAAGCAATCAATCAATCAGATTCCAAACTGTCCACCATGGCCAAGACCAAAGAGCTCTCCAAGGATGTCTGGGACAAGATTGTAGACCTACACAAGGCTGGAATGGGCTACAAGACCATCGCCAAGCAGCTTGGTGAGGAGGTGACAACAGTTGGTGCGATTATTCGCAAATGGAAAAAACACAAAAGAACTGTCAATCTCCCTCTGCCTGGGGCTCCATGCAAGATCTCACCTCGTGGAGTTGCAATGATCATGAAAACGGTGAGGAATCAGCCCAGAACTACATGGGAGGATCTTGTCAATGATCTCAAGGCAGCTGGGACCATAGTCACCAAGAAAACAATTGCTAGCAAACTACGCCGTGAAGGACTGAAATTCTGCAGTGCCCGCAAGGTCCCCCTACTCAAGAAAGCACATATACATACCCGTCTGAAGTTTGCCAATGAACATCTGAATGATTCCGAGGAGAACTGGGTGAAAGTGTTGTGGTCAGATGAGACAAAAATCGAGCTCTTTGGCATCAACTCAACTCGCCGCGTTTGGAGGAGGAGGAATGCTGCCTATGACCCCAAGAACACCATCCCCACCGTCAAACATGGAGGTGGAAATATTATGCTTTGGGGGTGTTTTTTTGCTAAGGGGACAGGACAACTTCACCGCATCAAAGGGACGATGGACGGGGCCATGTACCGTCAAATCTTGGGTGAGAACCTCCTTCCCTCAGCCAGGGCATTGTGGATGGGTATTCCAGCATGACAATGACCCAAAACACACGGCCAAGGCAACAAAGGAGTGGCTCAAGAAGAAGCACATTAAGGTCCTGGAGTGGCCTAGCCAGTCTCCAGACCTTAATCCCATAGAAAATCTGTGGAGGGAGCTGAAGTTTCGAGTTGTCAAACGTCAGCCTCGAAACCTTAATGACTTGGAGAAGATCTGCAAAGAGGAGTGGAACAAAATCCCTCCTGAGATGTGTGCAAACCTGGTGGCCAACTACAAGAAACGTCTGACCTCCTGTGATTGCCAACAAGGGTTTTGCCACCAAGTACTAAGTCATGTTTTGCAGAGGGGTCAAATACTTATTTCCCTCATTAGCATATTAATTCATAACATTTTTGACATGTTTTTCTGGATTTTTGTTGTTGTTATTCTGTCTCTCACTGTTCAAATAAACCTACTATTAAAATTATAGACTGATCATTTCTTTGTCAGTGGGCAAACGTACAAAATCAGCAGTGGATCAAATACTTTTTTCCCTCACTGTACAAACCGGTGCGCCTGGCACCTACTACCATACCCTATTCAAAGGCACTTAAATCTTGTCTTGCCCATTCACCCTCTGAATGGCACACATACACAATCCATGTCTCAATTGTTTCAAATCTTAAATATCCTTATTTAACCTGTCTCATCCCATTCATCTAAACTGATTGAATCATTTGTATTTTATTTATATTTTTTATTGCTACTAGGCCCTCTTCTTTCATGTTGTTGAAGTGAGGGTGTCTCGGTTGCCTTCTTTCATGCGGTGAGGTGTGACTTCCTGTAAGAGTGAGGTATCTAGAATTTGAGAGGGGACTCCCTGCTCTCACTGTGTGGGTGGAAAGGTGCAGGCTTTGCAGACTGCTCTCTCACTATGGGCTGCATTTTTGGCTGGCTTTAAGACAGAAACAGTGTCAAACGCACACTCTTTGGCAATATAGTCTTGTAAAAGCATGGACTAAACATTTTCCAAACCTGGCGCCAGGGTTGGTAATTTACCTGTCTTATATCAGCTTGCTTGTGCTGAGGTGGGAGGGGTGGAAATATGAGGTGTGTCCCCAAAATCGTGTGCCAAATGTGCAAATGTTAAGCAGCACTAGTGGTGATATTGAAGACTCAAAACCTGGTCTTAGCAGTAACGCAATTGGTTATGGCATCGTTTTTTGCCAGCGGAGGCGCTCAGTAGACGATAACCAATATTTTATTAAAATATCATGAGTAGCAAAACAATCAACATAATTTTTTTTTCTTTATATTGGATATTTTTGTCCGTGCAGCTTCTGTGAAAAGCTTGGACTCATTAGGCCTATTTAATGAAATGCCCATTGAATGAAAGGTGTCAGTGACTGTAGGAAGTCTGTTTAGGAACATAAAGTTATTACAATAGACTGCTTATGGTTTTTCCTTTATCATTTTGTTGAACAATTAATTACATCTTCCACTTTCATCTGTTGGACCTTACTGTTAAATTGTAGGATTAGTGTATACTATTTAATAAACTATATTCAATGGATAGGACAAACATCCATGCCTCCTGCCGAAGAGCCCTTTGGCCTACATGTGCACACATTGCCTTATGCTCATGGAACGAGAGATGCGATTTATGATATCATGCTTCTGACCCGATCCTATTTAGAAATATTGTTGTTGGTTAAATTAAATGAAAAACAAACGTATTAGAAAGATTCACCGTCCAAGGGTTTATAGTGAGAATGTACATGGCTCGAATGAAATGCAATTTCGTCTGGTATTTCTGGAGAAGTGCAAATATTATCTGTAAGATGGTTCCATGATGTTTCTAAAACATGACATTTTCGAGCAGTCATAACGGTGAGTGGACATTCTCCCTTTTCTCTTTATATTGGATCTTTATCCAGCTCCTGTGAAAAGTTTGAATGTGTGTAAAACCCTCCTTTTTAGTCTGTTGCCTTGTCTGTATTATACGCTCATGGGGTGCAATTGCGTGTAACTGTATTTAGACAGCCTATTTTTAAACAAGTTATTTTGTTTTTATTCGAATTATTCTTCATAGGCCTCATCAATAGCCTAGTGAGTGTAATCTTGCTTATTGACTACGTTTAGCATGTCGACGTCCAGACTGCAATTTACAGAAGGCCTAGCCCCTATATTACTGTGAATGCTCTAGCCTATGTTTAACAATGTATTTCCATATTGAAGCAATGCAATTAGTGTGTTGACTGCAAACAAAATATTTAGCAAATATGGGGCAGGCTATTTAACGAACTAGGCTATAACGGACTAACATTTGAATTGGAGTTGATGACAGCACACTACATTAAAGACCGTAAATACACAACTTGAAGCAACCACATATTTAGCCATGGAGCACATTCTGATTGGCCAGTGAGGGGCCAAGCCTCGACAAACCCACAACTTGTTTATTCAACAAAACCAAGCTCTTTCGCGCTACTGCACCCATAATTCCGGTTGTGAAAATAGCAAAAATATTTCGGACACCCCCGAACCTATAACGCTACTGCCAACGCTAAGATTAAAAAATTACGTTTAATCATATCTGCAGGAATTGCAGCTTTTGAATGTATGCAAGAATACAGTATGAGAAAAGAAACGTTCACGGCTACGCTAATGATCAGCCATATCTTTCTAGACTCACACATCCACTATCAGACTCCATAGTGACCAACAGCTATAGACAGTTCTATACTAGGCTAATTTAATTCACTCAGGTGCAGTTGCAGTATGATTTAGCCCATCAGCTAATACAGTAGCCTATACCTGGACATCTGTCCAACCTGTAGCAGGCCAGTACAGCTGAGCTCCGGAAGACAGAAACACAGCCTGGGGGGAGTTTCTCTGTAGGGAACCCACCTTCTGCAGCCTTAGCATTTCCACTCTCTACTCACTGTAAATCTGCACACTGTTTACTGTAGACCTTTTTATAGAGCAGAGCTTTGACCCCAACCTTACTGGAAGGTTTAATAAGGAAGCCCATCAGTGCACAGCTCTCTCTCTCTCTGCTGCCTCAAGATGGACCCCCACTGTCTCCTGGCCTGTGAAGTATGATGATGAGAGGATGCTCTGTGCACACATCTCATGGTGCAGGTAATAAGTGAGTTCCCTGTACAGGCTGGTGTAGGATATTTGCTGCAAGCAAATGTTGGGTGAATGTAGCCTAATATGGTTCTCTATACTGGACAGATGCATTTGATGCAATTTCAACAGTTCTTTCAGAGTTTGAAATTACAGTAGGCCTAGGCTACATAGACTTTTCAATCTGGCACATGGTGTATGTTCCAAAAGTCACCTTTACTTGAGGCAGAAGTGTTGGGAAGACTCCAAGTCATCGAAACTCTGACCGACAGCAGAGTCCGTTCTCTCTCCCTCCTTCTCTGACGGCTGCCTCGTTCTCTCGGCTGTTTGGAGCGTCTCATTAATGAGCCTGAGCTCCAGGAAAACCTGAACCTCCAATTCAGCAGCAACACTGTTGGTTCTGGCCAACCTGGTTTTTATGCGAGGCACTCCACTCCGCTGTACTACAGTCAGTCTGGTTTTGTCCATGCTGACAGATATGGCTGAGGACTGAGAAGGTGGGAGAAGAGGCCCCCGTCTGCCTGAGCCCTCCTCCAACCCCTTGCCCATCAAGGCCCATGGCACCGAGATATCTTCTTTGTATCTCAGTAACTGGGAGCCGGCCCTACCATCAGTAGTTGATGGCTAAATGATATTTTTCAGTGTTTTAAATGTCAACTTCCTTGATTGACATGGAATTGAACCACATCCTGACCGGCATATCTACTTCACTAACACCATCATAGTATCTCGGACAGCCACTGATTGACCTCTCAGCTTCTCTTATAGCTACCAAATTCTGGACCTTTAACCCCTCACATACACCTACTGCCTAAAACTGCTTAGAAATGGTCCTGGCTTGGCTGTCACGTTGCACCCGATTTAGCCTATTCTCACTTCACACACCTAGTTTATTCACATGCACTCCACCTGTAAGCTACATATTAAGCGCAGTCCACACACACAGACACACTAACGCTCACTGCTCTCAATCATTCCTTAAGCCATAGCCCTACTCCTTAGCGCTTCTCTCAATCACACACTCACTTCTCACGTCTGTCCTCAATACTCTCTCCATCACACAAATCCTTTAGCCAGTCCCCTAACCCCCTCCCAGGAGCTCCACTGGCCCATTTCCTCCTTCACAGCACGCCTGCCTCCACACCACAGACTTCACATTCTCATTATTTTTTTACAAGTGCAGACCCCTGCTCTTCTAAGCCAGATGGGAGCCCTTAACGTCCTGTGTGAAAAGAGCTACTGCAGCACCTCATTCATCTCGCCTCCCCAGGCCCCCTTTTCTGAGGTCACTAGCCCAAATCTGGGCCAGCATGTACATTTTTCCCCCATCTGGCAGGAGTGTTAAGTCAGTAACCTGCTAAAATTTTAACCAGTGTTGCTCGAAAAGCTACTGTTTAATTAAAAAGCAGCCTGGTTTTAATGGTGCGGCGGAAGCTTAAAACGTTCTTAGCGTTTTGCGCTCCGTTCCACTCTCCTCTCGCCTGTTTTAGAGTGACTGCTCTAGGTATACTAGAGGGTAAAATCTTAGTGCAGTTTCTTAGTCTGTTGTCTAGTTTTGTGTAGACAAGACAAGGGCATTTTATCAAGTCCAAGAGCAAGGCTGTAAGACCAAGATCCCCAAAACTTAGGCTATGCAAGTCCCAAGTCAAGCCCACAACACTCCCAGTCAAGACCCAGCCTACTAGGACTACAGCGTCATTGTTTAGCAGTAGGCTATTTGAGTCAGTCCCAAAGAATCAGTGTGTTTTTATGAATGAGTGTTAAAGATGCACTATGCAGAAATCGCTCCGCCATTTCCTGGTTGCTAAATGTCTAATAGTTCGCCTAATTTCAGTTTGTGACGAAACACGCAAGTATAGTGTAGAGTCATTGTACCATCTAAACCGCTGTGAAATATATTTTCCATAACCAAAAATATTGTATTTTCAGCTGTACAAAACTGCAAGTTAGACACAAAAACAAAACTTAAGACCGGGAAGCATAAAAAAGATCTACTGCTTCTTAGACTTGCTTTCAATGAGAATGGCAGATCTATAACTCCCATTTCTATGTGAATTTGGTCGGGTCACCCAAAAAGTTACATATTGCAGCTTTAACCACTGAATGATGATTGACTGAATGGACTAACGAGTAGAATTTTCATTGAATGTGACTCCATTGAGTCTATGCGTGTGAGAGGACAAGTGTGACAAATTGAGAATGGTTGATTGAGAAATAGTGAATAGTCGAGTAGTGAAAGAGTTTATGAATGACACCAGCATATTTGTTCATAAATTCAGTGATTTAATTATTCATAGTGTTTACGACGTGAACCAAATTTGAACTTGCACGGCTATTAGGCTGAAGTATGTTTGAATAATGTCATGCCGTGTAACAAGCCTACACGAAGACCTTGTTTGTGTGTTACTGTGCATATGTCACTCCCTCCTGGAGTCTTCTTAGATGGTACGCTAAATAGAACACATAGCCTTCGTGTTGACAATGTCTCCCCAAGATAAAAAAAACAACACTTTATTTTTATGGTGAGCTGAATACAGAGTCCAACATAGTGTAACTGTAGGCCTAGTCACCCGAGGCTGACTGTTTCTCTCCCTCCCTCCCTGTCTGTGTGTGTGTGTCAGGTGGTACCATGGGAAGCTGGACCGGACCATTGCTGAGGAGCGGTTGCGGCAGGCCAGGACCCCCGGCAGCTACCTCATCAGGGAGAGTGACCGCCGGCCCGGCTCCTTTGTCCTGTCCTTTCTCAGCATGACCAGTGTGGTCAACCACTTCAGGTCAGGACAGACACACAGACAGACACACAGACAGACTGCGGCAGACACACAGACAGACTGCGGCAGACACACAGACAGACTGCGGCAGACACACAGACAGACTGCGGCAGACACACAGACAGACTGCGGCAGACACACAGACAGACTGCGGCAGACACACAGACAGACTGCGGCAGACGCAGACAGACAGACAGACAGAGACACACAGACAGACAGACAGACAGAGACACACAGACAGACAGAGACAGACAGACAGACAGACACACAGACAAACACACAGACAGAGACATGCAGACACACAGACAGAGACGCAGAGACACAGACACGCACAGACAGACAGAGACACACGCACAGACAGACAGAGACACACGCACAGACAGACAGACAGACAGAGACACACGCACAGACAGAGACACACGCACAGACAGAGACACACGCACAGACAGAGACACACGCACAGACAGAGACACACAGAGACACACGCACACACAGAGACACGCACAGACACACAGACAGACAGACAGACAGACAGACAGACAGAGACACACGCACAGACAGACAGACAGACAGACAGACAGAGACACACGCACAGACAGCCACACACGCACAGACAGAGACAGACAGACACACAGACCGAGACAGACACACAGACAGAGACACACGCACAGACAGCCACACACGCACAGAGAGACACAGACAGACAGACAGAGACACGCACAGACAGAGACACACGCACAGACAGAGACACACAGACCGACAGACAGACAGACAGTGACAGACAGACAGTGACACACAGACAGACATACAGTGACACAGACAGACAGACAGTGACACACAGACAGACAGACACGCACAGACAGAGACACACGCACAGACAGAGACACACAGACAGACAGACAGAGACACACAGACAGAGACAGACACACAGACAGAGACAGACGCACAGACAGAGACACACGCACAGACAGAGACACACAGACAGAGACACACACGCACAGACAGACAGACAGAGTCACACGCACAGAGACACACGCACAGAGACACACAGACAGACAGACCGAGACACACGCACAGACCGAGACACACGCACAGACAGAGACACACAGAGACACACAGACCGACAGACAGACAGAGACACATGCACAGACAGACACACACAGACAGACAGACAGACATACAGTGACACACAGACAGACAGACAGTGACACACAGACAGACAGACACGCACAGACAGAGACACATGCACAGACAGAGACACACAGACAGAGACAGAGACAGACACACAGACAGAGACACACGCACAGACAGAGACACACGCACAGACAGAGACACACACAGACAGACAGAGACACACACACAGACAGACAGAGACACACGCACAGACAGACAGACAGAGACACACGCACAGACAGACAGACAGACAGACAGTGGCACACAGACAGACAGACAGTGACACACAGACAGACAGACAGACACGCACAGACAGAGACACACGCACAGACAGAGACACACGCACAGACAGAGACACACGCACAGACAGAGACACACCGACAGAGACACACGCACAGACAGACAGACAGAGACACACGCACAGACAGACAGAGACACACGCACAGACAGACAGACAGAGACACACGCACAGACAGAGACACACAGAGACACACGCACAGACAGAGACACACAGACCGACAGACAGACAGACAGACAGTGACACACAGACAGACAGACAGTGACACACAGACAGACATACAGTGACACACAGACAGACAGTGACACACAGACAGACAGACAGTGACACACAGACAGACAGACACGCACAGACAGAGACACACGCACACACAGAGACACGCACAGACACACAGACAGACAGACAGACAGACAGACACAGACAGACAGACAGACAGAGACACACGCACAGACAGACAGACAGAGACACACGCACAGACAGCCACACACGCACAGAGACACACGCACAGACAGCCACACACGCACAGAGACACACGCACAGAGACACACAGACAGACAGACAGACAGACAGACAGACAGAGACACACGCACAGAGACACACAGACAGACAGACAGACAGACAGACAGACAGAGACACACGCACAGACAGAGACACACGCACAGACAGAGACACACGCACAGACAGAGACACACAGAGACACACAGACCGACAGACAGACAGACAGACAGACAGACAGACAGACAGACAGACAGACAGACAGACAGACAGTGACAGACAGACAGTGACACACAGACAGACAGACAGTGACACACACACAGACAGACAGTGACACACAGACAGACAGACACGCACAGACAGAGACACACGCACACACAGAGACACGCACAGACACACAGACAGACAGACAGACAGACAGACACAGACAGACAGACAGACAGACAGAGACACACGCACAGACAGACAGACAGAGACACACGCACAGACAGCCACACACGCACAGAGACACACGCACAGACAGCCACACACGCACAGAGACACACGCACAGAGACACACAGACAGACAGACAGACAGACAGACAGAGACACACGCACAGAGACAGACAGACAGACAGACAGACAGAGACACACGCACAGACAGAGACACACGCACAGACAGAGACACACGCACAGACAGAGACACACGCACAGACAGAGACACACGCACAGACAGAGACACACAGAGACACACAGACCGACAGACCGACAGACAGACAGACAGACAGACAGACAGACAGTGACAGACAGACAGTGACACACAGACAGACAGACAGTGACACACACACAGACAGACAGTGACACACAGACAGACAGACACGCACAGACAGAGACACACGCACAGACAGAGACACACAGACAGACAGAGACAGACGCACAGACAGAGACAGACGCACAGACAGAGACAGACGCACAGACAGAGACAGACGCACAGACAGAGACAGACGCACAGACAGAGACAGACGCACAGACAGAGACAGACGCACAGACAGAGACACACGCACAGACAGAGACAGACGCACAGACAGAGACACACACGCACAGACAGACAGACAGAGTCACACGCACAGACAGCCACACACGCACAGAGACACACGCACAGACAGCCACACACGCACAGAGACACACGCACAGACAGCCACACACGCACAGAGACACACAGACAGACAGACCGAGACACACGCACAGACAGAGACACACAGAGACACACAGACCGACAGACAGACAGAGACACATGCACAGACAGACAGACACACACACACAGACAGACAGACACACACACACAGACAGACAGACAGACAGACAGACAGACAGACAGACAGTGACACACAGACAGACAGACAGTGACACACAGACAGACAGACAGACAGAGACACACGCACAGACAGACAGACAGTGACACACAGACAGACAGACAGACACGCACAGACAGAGACACACGCACAGACAGAGACACACGCACAGACAGAGACACACGCACAGACAGAGACACACGCACAGACAGAGACACACGCACAGACAGAGACACACGCACAGACAGAGACACACGCACAGACAGAGACACACGCACAGACAGACAGAGACACACGCACAGACAGACAGACAGAGACACACGCACAGACAGACAGACAGAGACACACGCACGCACAGACAGACAGACAGAGACACACGCACGCACAGACAGACAGACAGAGACACACGCACGCACAGACAGACAGACAGAGACACACGCACGCACAGACAGACAGAGACACACGTACAGACAGACAGACAGACAGAGACACACGCACAGACAGACAGAGACACACGCACAGACAGACAGACAGTGACACACAGACAGACAGACAGACAGGCACAGACAGACACACGCACAGACAGAGACACACGCACAGACAGAGACACACGCACAGACAGAGACACACGCACAGACAGAGACACACGCACAGACAGAGACACACGCACAGACAGAGACACACGCACAGACAGAGACACACGCACAGACAGAGACACACGCACAGACAGAGACACACAGACAGAGACACACAGACAGAGACAGACAGAGACACACAGACACACACAGACAGACACACAGACAGAGACACACACAGACATACAGACAGAGACACACGCACAGAGACACACAGACAGACAGACACACACACACAGACAGACAGACAGACAGACAGACAGACAGTGACACACAGACAGACAGACAGAGACACACGCACAGACAGACAGACAGAGACACACGCACAGACAGCCACACACGCACAGACAGAGACAGACAGACAGAGACAGACACACAGACCGAGACAGACACACAGACAGAGACACACGCACAGACAGCCACACACGCACAGAGAGACACAGACAGACAGACAGAGACACGCACAGACAGAGACACACGCACAGACAGAGACACACAGACCGACAGACAGACAGACAGTGACAGACAGACAGTGACACACAGACAGACATACAGTGACACACAGACAGACAGACAGTGACACACAGACAGACAGACACGCACAGACAGAGACACACGCACAGACAGAGACACACAGACAGACAGACAGAGACACACAGACAGAGACAGACACACAGACAGAGACAGACGCACAGACAGAGACACACGCACAGACAGAGACACACAGACAGAGACACACACGCACAGACAGACAGACAGAGTCACACGCACAGAGACACACGCACAGAGACACACAGACAGACAGACCGAGACACACGCACAGACCGAGACACACGCACAGACAGAGACACACAGAGACACACAGACCGACAGACAGACAGAGACACATGCACAGACAGACACACACAGACAGACAGACAGACATACAGTGACACACAGACAGACAGACAGTGACACACAGACAGACAGACACGCACAGACAGAGACACATGCACAGACAGAGACACACAGACAGAGACAGAGACAGACACACAGACAGAGACACACGCACAGACAGAGACACACGCACAGACAGAGACACACACAGACAGACAGAGACACACACACAGACAGACAGAGACACACGCACAGACAGACAGACAGAGACACACGCACAGACAGACAGACAGACAGACAGTGGCACACAGACAGACAGACAGTGACACACAGACAGACAGACAGACACGCACAGACAGAGACACACGCACAGACAGAGACACACGCACAGACAGAGACACACGCACAGACAGAGACACACCGACAGAGACACACGCACAGACAGACAGACAGAGACACACGCACAGACAGACAGAGACACACGCACAGACAGACAGACAGAGACACACGCACAGACAGAGACACACAGAGACACACGCACAGACAGAGACACACAGACCGACAGACAGACAGACAGTGACACACAGACAGACAGTGACACACAGACAGACATACAGTGACACACAGACAGACAGTGACACACAGACAGACAGACAGTGACACACAGACAGACAGACACGCACAGACAGAGACACACGCACACACAGAGACACGCACAGACACACAGACAGACAGACAGACAGACACAGACAGACAGACAGACAGAGACACACGCACAGACAGACAGACAGAGACACACGCACAGACAGCCACACACGCACAGAGACACACGCACAGACAGCCACACACGCACAGAGACACACGCACAGAGACACACAGACAGACAGACAGACAGACAGACAGAGACACACGCACAGAGACACACAGACAGACAGACAGACAGACAGACAGACAGAGACACACGCACAGACAGAGACACACGCACAGACAGAGACACACGCACAGACAGAGACACACAGAGACACACAGAGACACACAGACCGACAGACAGACAGACAGACAGACAGACACAGACAGACAGACAGACAGACAGACAGACAGACAGACAGACAGACAGACAGACAGACAGACAGACAGACAGACAGACAGACAGTGACACACACACAGACAGACAGTGACACACAGACAGACAGACAGACAGACAGTGACACACAGACAGACAGACAGTGACACACACACAGACAGACAGTGACACACAGACAGACAGACACGCACAGACAGAGACACACGCACACACAGAGACACGCACAGACACACAGACAGACAGACAGACAGACACAGACAGACAGACAGACAGACAGAGACACACGCACAGACAGACAGACAGAGACACACGCACAGACAGCCACACACGCACAGAGACACACGCACAGACAGCCACACACGCACAGAGACACACGCACAGAGACACACAGACAGACAGACAGACAGACAGACAGAGACACACGCACAGAGACACACAGACAGACAGACAGACAGACAGACAGAGACACACGCACAGACAGAGACACACGCACAGACAGAGACACACGCACAGACAGAGACACACAGAGACACACAGACCGACAGACCGACAGACAGACAGACAGACAGACAGACAGACAGACAGACAGACAGTGACAGACAGACAGTGACACACAGACAGACAGACAGTGACACACACACAGACAGACAGTGACACACAGACAGACAGACACGCACAGACAGAGACACACGCACAGACAGAGACACACAGACAGACAGAGACAGACGCACAGACAGAGACAGACGCACAGACAGAGACAGACGCACAGACAGAGACAGACGCACAGACAGAGACAGACGCACAGACAGAGACAGACGCACAGACAGAGACAGACGCACAGACAGAGACACACGCACAGACAGAGACAGACGCACAGACAGAGACACACACGCACAGACAGACAGACAGAGTCACACGCACAGACAGCCACACACGCACAGAGACACACGCACAGACAGCCACACACGCACAGAGACACACAGACAGACAGACCGAGACACACGCACAGACCGAGACACACGCACAGACAGAGACACACAGAGACACACAGACCGACAGACAGACAGAGACACATGCACAGACAGACAGACACACACACACAGACAGACAGACAGACAGACAGACAGACAGACAGACAGTGACACACAGACAGACAGACAGTGACACACAGACAGACAGACAGAGACACACGCACAGACAGACAGACAGTGAAACACAGACAGACAGACAGTGACACACAGACAGACAGACAGACACGCACAGACAGAGACACACGCACAGACAGAGACACACGCACAGACAGAGACACACGCACAGACAGAGACACACGCACAGACAGAGACACACGCACAGACAGAGACACACGCACAGACAGAGACACACGCACAGACAGAGACACACGCACAGACAGAGACACACGCACAGACAGAGACACACGCACAGACAGACAGAGACACACGCACAGACAGACAGACAGAGACACACGCACAGACAGACAGACAGAGACACACGCACGCACAGACAGACAGACAGAGACACACGCACGCACAGACAGACAGACAGAGACACACGCACGCACAGACAGACAGAGACACACGTACAGACAGACAGACAGAGACACACGCACAGACAGACAGAGACACACGCACAGACAGACAGACAGTGACACACAGACAGACAGACAGGCACAGACAGACACACGCACAGACAGAGACACACGCACAGACAGAGACACACGCACAGACAGAGACACACGCACAGACAGAGACACACGCACAGACAGAGACACACGCACAGACAGAGACACACAGACAGAGACACACAGACAGAGACAGACAGAGACACACAGACACACACAGACAGACACACAGACAGAGACACACACAGACATACAGACAGAGACACACGCACAGAGACACACAGACAGACAGACACACACACACACACAGACAGACAGACAGACAGACAGACAGACAGTGACACACAGACAGACAGACAGTGACACACAGACAGACAGACAGAGACACACGCACAGACAGACAGACAGTGACACACAGACAGACAGACAGACACGCACAGACAGAGACACACGCACAGACAGAGACACACGCACAGACAGAGACACACGCACAGACAGAGACACACGCACAGACAGAGACACACGCACAGACAGAGACACACGCACAGACAGAGACACACGCACAGACAGACAGACAGAGACACACGCACAGACAGACAGACAGAGACACACGCACGCACAGACAGACAGACAGAGACACACGCACGCACAGACAGACAGACAGAGACACACGCACGCACAGACAGACAGACAGAGACACACGCACGCACAGACAGACAGAGACACGCGTACAGACAGACAGACAGAGACACACGCACAGACAGACAGAGACACACGCACAGACAGACAGAGACACACGCACAGACAGACAGACAGTGACACACAGACAGACAGACAGACAGACAGACACGCACAGACAGAGACACACGCACAGACAGAGACACACGCACAGACAGAGACACACGCACAGACAGAGACACACGCACAGACAGAGACACACGCACAGACAGAGACACACAGACAGAGACAGACAGAGACACACAGACACACACAGACAGACACACAGACAGAGACACACACAGACATACAGACAGAGACACACGCACAGAGACACACAGACAGACAGACAGACAGAGACACACAGACAGACAGACAGACAGACACGCACAGACAGAGACACACGCACAGACAGAGACACACGCACAGACAGAGACACACGCACAGACAGAGACACACGCACAGACAGAGACACACGCACAGACAGAGACACACAGACACACACAGACAGACACACAGACAGAGACACACACAGACATACAGACAGAGACACACGCACAGAGACACACAGACAGACAGACAGACAGAGACACACAGACAGACATACACAGACATACAGACAGAGACACAGACAGACAGACAGAGACACACGCACAGACACAGACAGAGACAGACAGACAGACAGACAGACAGACAGACAGACAGACAGACAGAGACACACGCACAGAGACAGACAGACACACAGACAGACAGACCGACAGAGACACACGCACAGACAGACAGCGACAGACGCAGACACATACATACTTACATACAGACAGACAGACAGACAGACCCATAGAGGCACACAGAGACACACAGGCAGAGACCGAGACACACAGGCAGAGACCTAGACACACAGACATACAGACAGAGACACACGCACAGACACACAGACAGACAGACAGAGACAGACACAGACAGAGACAGACAGACAGACAGACAGACAGACAGACAGACAGACAGACAGACAGAGACACACGCACAGACAGACGCAGACAGACAGCGACAGACGCAGACACAGACATACTTACATACAGATAGACAGACAGACCCATAGAGGCACACAGAGACACACAGGCAGAGACCGAGACACACAGGCAGAGACCTAGACTTTTCAGGGAAGTTAGGAACCAATATACACAAGCAGTCAGGAAAGCAAAGGCTAACTTTTTCAAACAGAAATTTGCATCCTGTAGCACTAACTCCAAAAAGTTTTGGGACACTGTAAAGTCCATGGAGAATAAGAGCACTTCCTCCCAGCTGCCCACTGCACTGAGGCTAGGAAACACTATCACCACCGATAAATCTACAATAATCGAGAATTTCAACAAGCATTTTGCTACAGCTGGCCATGCTTTCCATCTGGCTACCACTAACCCGGCCACCAACCCTGCACCCTCTGCTGCAACTTGTCCATGCCCCCCCCGCTTCTCCTTCACACAAATTCAGACAGCTGATGTTTTGAAAGCGCTGCAAAATCTGGACCCCTACAAATCAGCTGGGCTAGACAATCTGGACCCTTTCTTTCTAAAACTAGCCGCCGAAATTGTCGCAACCCCTATTACTAGTCTGTTCAACCTCTCTTTCATAACGTCTGAGATCCCCAGAGATTGGAAAGCTGCCGCGGTCATCCCCCTCTTCAAAGGGGGTGACACTCTAGATCCAAACTGCTACAGACCTATATCCATCCTGCCCTGCCTTTCGAAAGTATTCGAAAGCCAAGTTAACAAACAGATCATCGACCATTTCGAATACCACCGTACCTTCTCCGCTATGCAATCCGGTTTCCGAGCTGGTCACGGGTGCACTTCAGCCACGCTCAAGGTCCTAAACGATATTATAACCGCGATTGATAATAGACAGTACTGTGCAGCCGTCTTCATCGACCTGGCCAAGGCTTTCGACTCTGTCAACCACCGCATTCTTATTGGCAGACTAAATAGCCTTGGTTTCTCAAATGACTGCCTCGCCTGGTTCACCAACTACTTCTCAGATAGAGTTCAGTGTGTCAAATCGGAGGGCCTGTTGTCTGGACCTATGGCAGTCTCTATGGGGGTGCCACAGGGTTCAATTCTTGGGCCGACACTTTTCTCCGTGTATATCAATGATGTCGCTCTTGCTGCTGGTGACTCTCAGATCCACCTCTACGCAGACGACACCATTTTGTATACATCTGGCCCTTCATTGGACACTGTGTTAACAAACCTCCAAAAGAGCTTCAATGCCATACAACAATCCTTCAGTAGCCTTCAACTGCTCTTAAACACTAGTAAAACTAAATGCATGCTTTTCAATCGAACGCTGCTAGCACCCGCCCACCCGACTAGAATCACCACTCTCGACGGGTCTGACCTAGAGTATGTGGACAACTACAAATATCTAGGTGTCTGGTTAGACTGTAAACTCAACTTCCAGACTCACATAAAGAATCTCCAATCCAAAGTTAAATCTAGAATCGGCTTCCTATTTCGCAACAAAGCCTCCTTCACTCATGCTGCCAAACATGCCCTCGTAAAACTGACTATCCTACCGATCCTTGACTTCGGCGATGTCATTTACAAAATAGCCTCCAACACTCTACTCAGCAAATTGGATGTAGTCTATCACAGTGCCATCCGTTTTGTCTCCAAAGCCCCATACACTACCCACCACTGTGACCTGTACGCTCTTGTTGGCTGGTCCTCACTACATGTTCGTCGTCAAACCCACTGGCTCCAGGCTATCTATAAATCACTGCTAGGCAAATCCCCGCCTTATCTTAGCTCATTGGTCACCATAGCAGCACCCACCCGTAGTCTGCGCTCCAGCAGGTATATCTCACTGGTCATTCCCAAAGCCAACACCTCCTTTGGCCGCCATTCCTTCCAGTTCTCTGCTGCCAATGACTGGAACGAATTGCAAAAATCTCTGAAGCTGGAGACTCTTATCTCCCTCAATAACTTTAAGCATCAGTTGTCAGAGCACCTTACCGATCACTGCACCTGTACACAGCCCATCTGAAATTAGCCCACCCAACTACCTCATCCCTATATTGTTATTTATTTTGCTCTTTTGCACCCCAGTATCTCTATTTGCACATAATCTCTTGCACATCTAGCATTCCAGTGTTAATACTATTGTAATTATTCTGCACTATAGCCTATTTATTGCCTTACCTCCATAACTTGCTACATTTGCACACACTGTATATATATTTTCTGTTGTATTTCTGACTTTATGTTATTTTTTTTACGCCATATGTAACTCTGTGTTGTTTTTATTGCACTACTTTGCTTTATCTTGGCCAGGTCGCAGTTGTAAATGAGAACCTGTTCTCAACTGGCTTACCTGGTTAAATAAAGGTGAAATAAAAAAATAAAAATAGACACATAGACACACAGACAGAGACGCACAACAGAGACACACTGACAGGCAGAGACGCGCAGACAGACAGGCAGAGACGCGCAGACAGACAGACAGACAGGCAGAGACGCGCAGACACACACAGACACACACAGACAGAGACACACACAGACAGAGACACAGACAGACAGACAGACAGACAGCGACAGACGCAGACACAGACATACTTACATACAGACAGACCCATAGAGGCACACAGAGACACACAGGCAGAGACCGAGACACACAGGCAGAGACCTAGACACATAGACACACAGACATACAGACAGAGACACACGCACAGACACACAGACAGACAGACAGACAGACCGAGACACACGCACAGACACAGACAGAGACAGACAGACAGACAGAGACACACGCACAGACAGAGACACACAGACACACAGACAGACAGACAGACAGAGACACACGCACAGACAGACAGAGACACACGCACAGACAGACGCAGACAGACAGCGACAGACGCAGACACAGACATACTTACATACAGACAGACAGACAGACCCATAGAGGCACACAGAGACACACAGGCAGAGACCGAGACACACAGGCAGAGACCTAGACACATAGACACACAGACAGAGACACACAACAGAGACACACTGACAGGCAGAGACGCGCAGACAGACAGGCAGAGACGCGCAGACAGACAGACAGGCAGAGACGCGCAGACACACACAGACACACACAGACAGAGACACAGACAGACAGACAGACAGAGACACACACACACAGACAGACAGAGACACACACACACAGACAGACAGAGACACACACACACAGACAGACAGAGACACACAGACAGACAGACAGAGACACACGCACAGACACACAGACAGACAGACAGAAACACACGCACAGACACACACAGACAGACAGACAGAGACACACGCACAGGCACAGACAGAGACACACAGACAGACAGAGACACACAGACAGACAGACAGAGACACAGACAGACACACACAGACATACAGACAGAGACACACGCACAGAGACACAGACAGAGACACAGACAGACAGACAGACAGACAGACAGACAGACAGACAGACAGACAGACAGACAGACAGACAGAGACACACACACACAGACAGACAGAGACACACAGACAGACAGACAGAGACACACGCACAGACACACAGACAGACAGACAGAAACACACGCACAGACACACACAGACAGACAGACAGAGACACACGCACAGGCACAGACAGAGACACACAGACAGACAGAGACACACAGACAGACAGACAGAGACACAGACAGACACACACAGACATACAGACAGAGACACACGCACAGACACACGCACAGACACACACAGACAGACAGACAGAGACGCGCAGACAGAGACAGACAGACAGACAGACAGACAGACAGACAGACAGACAGAGACACACAGACAGACAGACAGACAGAGACACACGCACAGACAGACAGAGACACATGCACAGACAGACAGACAGACAGAGACACACACAGACAGACAGACAGACAGAGACACAGACAGACAGACAGACAGACAGACAGAGACACACACAGACAGACAGAGACACACACAGACAGACAGAGACACAGACAGACAGACAGACAGACAGACAGACAGACAGACAGACAGACAGACAGACAGACAGACAGACAGAGAGACAGAAAGACAGGGAGAGACACACACACAGAGACAGGGAGACACACAGACAGGGAGAGACATACACACACACACACACACACACACACACTGGGAGAGACACACACAGACAGGGAGAGACATACACACAGACAGGGAGAGACACACACACAGACAGGGAGAGACACACACACAGACAGACAGGGAGAGACACACACACAGAGACAGACAGGGAGAGACACACACAGACACAGACAGGGAGAGACACACACAGACATAGACAGGGAGAGACACACACAGACACAGACAGGGAGAAACACACACACAGACAGGGAGACACACACACAGACACAGACAGGGAGAAACACACACACAGACAGGGAGAGAGAGACACAGAGCATATAAACACTTAGCCCTTGATCATGACTCTCAGTTCCATTACATTACACATTAAGTCATTGGACGACGGCGTCTTCTGTAAGGGGCAGTTTTGATAAGATCTCCTGACGCTTGGTCTGAACATTAACATGCATCACTTGCGGTACGGTTATGGAAGCATAAGGATCTCATCTTTCATTTCAGCAATAAATTATTTAAAAAAATAACAGAAGGTTAAATTGATATACACCTTGATACGGTTAGGGTTAGTGTTCCCACACGGCCACATCTCCATGTTACATCGCTTGTTTACGGAAAACAGACGGACGACGAGACGACCACCTGTGCTAATTAGCTATCTCGCATGCGCCGAACACCTGTGTATAAGTGTAACACGGGAAGTGTAGCGGAAGTGTAGTTTTGTCGGATGGAGGCACCCATAGCTGTATGGATCTGTGCAAAACTGCTACAGTAAGTACATGTTTTTTGTTTGAAGGATTCTTTCTCGCTGATGAAAGATACGGCCCATGTTTCGAAAGCCGCATCGTAAGCGATGATTATTCACATTTCTAACTGTTAAAACACAGCGTCTGGATTGTAGTTCACACGAGGGAGTCGTGGGTGACGCTAATGGCTGAGAACTGTAGGGAGAAGGTGGAATGCTACCTAGAGTTTTCGAGAGCTAATAAACACGGAGTTCATTCATTCACAATGCAGTAGTGTTGCACGGTATACCGAAACGTCAGTACTTTTTCGATACTAGAACATGGAAAAGGGTTCGGTACTAGAATGTGTTACTTTCGGTACTTCTGTCAAATGTGTCTCACATCATGTACTGATTGAGAGGATACAAGTCTGTATCATTGCAGCCTATGTTCCCTATCATGGCTAATCCACTTACTCATTGCTAGAGCGGCTGCAACTGTTTAGTTCCCCACTCATGCGGCATAGAAGTTAACACACTTGAATAACGCAACATGGCATGTAGAAATGTTGAATCTGTTAATTACTGTTTGCAAACAGTGTCCATACTGGCCAGAACACTTTACAATGCAAGAAGATACCAGTAGCTTCCAGCTTTTTAGGCTAACTTTCCTTGCTAGCTTACAGCTGACACTAACATCAATTCACTACCCTAGTACTTTGTTTGTGATAATATGCTAACCATAATGCAAAATATGCTTATTTCAAAGCTTATTGTCACCAAAAACATTATTAATTCACTTAATCGTGTTTCCCTCACGTCCAAAGATTATTTGACCTTTTGTCTCTGTCACTTCTCCCTCATCAAACTCGACTCAACTGACTGTGGGCATGTGCCTCGGAATGAATGACGTCATTACTGGGTTAAAGAGACAGCAAGCTTTTATAAAAGAAGAAGTTGCTATTTCTATGCAAATGTTGTTGATCAGTACAATAAAGTAAGTATCTAATGAAATTGGAAGGGAAGCAAGAGTGTTTTTCATCTACCATTTCTCCATTATATAATAGTTTTTTACCCCGTCTTACCACCTCACCTGTAAACTCCTGAAAAACAAAGAAATCCTATGGAAATCATTGTTTGCATGTACACACTCCTATTGAATATTCATTCACCTGTATTGTGAATAGGCCTAGGCTACATCTTGATTTATCCAGTTTATCAATAGAAATGTACCATTCAAATAAAATATTACCATTTATGTTATGTAGTTAGATTGTTAAAAACAAAGTCAAATTAATTGTATGATTTGTATAATTGATTCAGTAACGGTGAAAATGTTTTACAGTCTGGGATAGCAGTAGCAGGTGAATTACAGCTATTTGACAACACCACAAGGGCCTTGTACGACGTATGAATACAAACTTACAGGGGATCGATAGTAACATATTGCGATATTCTTTGACGATATGATATGGATATTTGACTAAAGGTATAGATTTGATGAAGAACAAAATGTAGTAGGTAGCGTTAGCTAGTGCTAGTCGCCTGTACCTGCGCCAAAACTCCGATATTAAACATCCTATAGCTTGTTCTCTTTTTAAATAGTGAGCCAACATGTTTTTAGGATTTCTATTTCTCTTACTGATCAAAACGTGTTTTCTCATCTCTCTGCAGCAGACATATAGTGAGCAATATATTTGGAACATCAAATCGCAAAATAAAATTGCAGTATGGAATCGCAATACATATAGAATCGTGAGAATCGCAGTACATATCGAATCGGCACCTAAGTATCCTGATAATATTGTATCATGAGGTCCCTGGCAATTCCATCCCTAGTGCATACTGTTTGCAACTGTATTTTAGTTTTTTTATTCAACTGTATTTGTTCCAATGAGTTTGATAGACCTGTCGATAAGGCCCGACCTTTATTCATGACCAATCCCTCCTAGACCTGATCAACACCAGGCACTTCAATAGACGATTGATAACGTACTAGGAAATGATGACGTCTCATTCACAGCATTACTTTATAGAGACATGATAGCATTGATGCTAGGAACCCTTGTGGATTGGTATTAGGAAGGCAAAACCATGGCAAGATGTCCTTGAATGGTGTCTAGTCTACATTACCCCATAGTCAGACTGAGATGTGCTCAACAGATGAGCTGAGAATGAAGGATTATTCCGTGCTCCCCACTGTTTGCTGGCTCGCCAATACTTTAATCATGTCCTTGTCGTCATTACTGGAGCAATTTCACACAAGACTATTATCTGATGAGTCATGGTGGTTTAATGCATGTCTTTTCCTTTTGTTTCATTGATCCCAAGGCAACTGGGCCTAATTTTAGCACTGTGCTGCTCTGCTCTTGTACTCTTTTGATGGTTTGGGTCATTATGTGGAAAATTTAGACTAGTTGTCTGCTGATAAATTGTCAATTTAGCTTAGGCCTATTTGTACTTTCTGCACACTGTGCATGCATTGTGCTTAACAATTAATCGTAGTGTTGTGTGTGTGTGTGTGGTCTGTGTATCTGTGTGTGTTTACAGGATAATCGCCATGTGTGGAGACTATTACATAGGCGGGCGGCGGTTCTCGTCCCTGTCGGACCTGATTGGTTATTACAGCTACGTGTCTTGCCTGCTGAAAGGTGAAAAGCTGCTATCGCCCGTGGCGCCCCCAGAGGTAAGATTCCATTGCACTCAAGTAGAAATGGAAGTTAGACTTTCTTAGACACGTACTCAATATATCTGGGAAATATCTGTCCCAACTTCCCCTACATCCCCAGGCCATATACCATAACCACTCTCAGGAGAGAAGCCAGGCAAAATACTAATGAGTGGTGTGAGGCTGTGAAATCATCCTGGAGGGTGTCTGGTGGAATCCTTTTCATTAGGAATTCTGAGGGGGGTTGAAGATGTGAACATTTCAGTGGAAGCATGGGTTAAATGTGCAGTTCTGTGTTTAATTGTCTGTCTGTGCGTGTGTGTGTAGCCTGTAGAGGACAGGAGGAGAGTGAGAGCCATTCTTCCATACACCAAAGTGCCAGAGACCGATGAAATCAGGTAAGCACTACAAGAAACATCGAAATACATTTTGTGGAAGGTGAATGTGTGTGTTTGCCCTGTTGGAGATCACATTATCTGAATAGTACAAAAACAGACCTCTCCCTTTCATTTAGCGAAGCCCAGCACGCTAACAGATGAGCCTGACAATTCTTCAACATGTCAGATCTGAGAAAAATCTGTCTGAACCCTTCACACAGACACACTGCTAGCACAGACTTAGCTGGCTGGAAAGAACCATGCAATATTTCTTCACAAAGGTGTTTGGTAGCTTACATGAGACACCTTGTGGAGAATGGCGGGTACTACACCCAAAGACTACCATATGTCAAAACAGTTCCGTCGACAATAAGTTGTAAAGCCTCAAGGGTCCGCACTGCCTTTAGATCTCATAACTAAATAGCCAATCGCAATTGAAAAGAACAAAGACTATGTTTCTAGTGCATTTTAGTGGGTTTTTGTGAAACAGGAGATGCAGGTGTGACTTCATGTGTAGCAGCACGTTAAGATGGTAACACGTCTTTTTTGCCCCCTGAACGTTGAGCAGTTTTTTTTTTCCCTCCTCTCCATGTCTGTCAGCTTCCTGAAAGGGGACATGTTTATCGTTCACAATGAACTGGATGACGGCTGGATGTGGGTGACCAACGTGAGGACGGAGGAGCAGGGCCTCATTGTGGATGACCTGGTGAAGGAGGTGGTGAGTAGAGTACAGCACTCTGTCTGCTCTGCACAGGTCTAGGATCAGCCCTAACCTGTAACCATTCACTTGGGCTGTGTTCCAAATCGCACTATTCCCTATGTAGGGCACTACTATATACAGGGAATAGGGTGCATTTTGGGACAAAGCCATGGTTTGCCATTTGAAAACGTCTTCTCTCAACCTTTTCTACTCAGCTGGCAATTGGAGTCATTATGGGTCTTTTCAGATGTTTTCTTTTTCATTTGTCATTACGTCTCCACTAATTTGTTGAACTGTTCGTGCTTATTTTCAGGGACGGGAGGAGGACCCACATGAGGGCAAAGTGTAAGTTCTGATTTGAGCTTTTTCTCGTAGGTTGCCATAATGTCTATGTACAGTATATGTTATTTAGTACATATGTAAACCTCTGTCAATACAGATCATTTCATCAATACTTTTCTCAATACCCACCATTATCCAACCCACCACAAAACATTAACTCTCATGAAAATGGCTGTTTAGTTCCTATTTTTAGACAGCCTATCATTTGAGGTTCATTACGTCCCTGCCTCCTGGCTACCTCTACGCACGCAACCCATGTTTACCCTTTCCTTCAGCCAAATGATGTTTTCATGTTGTGCATGAATGGGCAGGGAAGCGTGAGCGAGAGCGTACTGTATACAGTATGCGTCTTTAGTGACTTCGACATAATCCATGTTTGCATCTACACGGCTCAATGAATCTCAATGATGTAGTGACTCTGACCCAACGAACAGTAAGAGTATATATGTGTGTTCATTTTGTTTGCCGGCCTCCCAAAGACCGAAATATATTTTACAAATCCAACATTAAAGAAATTGTATTTTGTATCTGTTAATGAATTCAGACTAAGGTTGCTTTGTTTTGAACCAGTAGTTGAGTATTTGGAGTGAGATATCGTCAGAATTACTGACATTGGCCCATGTATGAGAGTTGACTAGCTGTTGACCTGATGGGAGTTCACCATTGACCAAGTCCAATAGGATCTATCAGGTTGTGATTCATCATCCCAGACTCTGATCGGACCCTTCTAAAACCGCCCCTTTAAACCCAGCACATATTGATCTGTCGGTTTTATTTACCCTCCCATCTCCCTTTTTATCTCTAATGGTCCTTCCTGATCCTCTCTGTAGTTGGTATCACGGCAAGATCAGCAAACAAGAGGCCTACAACTTGCTGATGACAGGTAGCAAGCACTATATTCTCTTTGTCTCTAGATTATACATTCTCCTCACGAGGAATGTAGAACAATGGGATTATGCTCCCATTTCTGTGATCTTGTCGTCAACAAACCTTTTCTGTTGCTAAAATATATGTTCTGATCATTTATTGGTGGTAAAGCATCAATACTGTCAATGTCAACAATACCAATGTGATTTCTCTCTCCCTTATTTAGTTGGCCAAGTGTGCAGCTTCCTGGTCCGGCCGTCAGACAACACACCCGGGGACTACTCTCTCTTTTTTCGCACCAATGAGAACATCCAAAGGTTTAAGATATGCCCCACCCCCAACAATCAGTACATGATGGGGGGGAGATACTACAACAGGTACGTGTCGCGGCGGCGCATACTGTCTCCCAGTGCAGTAGTGCTGAACCAAGAGGTGTTTAATAGAATCAGGAAATAACCTGGCCTATAAATAGTGCCTAGTGGTTTTCCTGGTCATGGGATGTGGTCAGGAAAGCCATTTGGCCTTACCTGTAATCATATCTGTAATCATATAAAGATGTTGTTGGGATATCCAGGTATACAGTTCCACATAGAAGTAGAGGTTATACAGGAAGGACTATACAGAAGTCTGATGCGTTAGGATTGAGTATGGTGGTTAGTGCTGGTTGTTAGAAATAACTGCCGTGCTCTGTCTCTTCTCTCTCTGGCAGTGTTGATGACATTATTGAGCATTATAAGAAAGAGCAGATCGTGGAGGGCTACAACCTGAAAGATGCTGTTTCAGTGCAGGTAAGCCTGAGTCCACTAACCTCCATTGTGGTGCTACTCCTGTCCATATCAGTTTGAGACGGCTATAGATGTGCAGGTATTTAATTGTGTTGATGTGTTGTTGTTTTATTGACATTCATGTTCATGTATTTCAGCAACAGGAACAAGTGCTCTCAGACTTGGTGGACGGCAAGGAGATCTATAACACTATCAGACGGAAAACGAAAGACGCGTTCTACAAAAACATTGTCAAGAAAGGCTACCTCCTATTCAACAAAGGTACCCATATGTTTTTACGCTCAAATGTCTGTAAATGTAATCTTCCAGACCGTAGCCCATTTCTCTCTCTCCCACTTCTCCCTGAAGTGGTCACTGGTATACTACCCCTCGTGGATTTAAAAGGCAAGGATATGTAAGAAATATGATGTAAACTCCCCCCTAAACTTGAGGAAGTGAACAAGTGTAGGCAGATGGGAGGGAATTGGCCTCATGTCTTCTCCTCTCTCCTCTCCCGACCTTCCAGGCAAAGGCAAGCGGTGGAAGAACCTCTACTTCATCTTGGAGGGGAACGACGCCCAGCTCATCTACTTTGAGAGTGAGAAGAGAGCCACCAAACCCAAAGGCCTGATTGACCTGAGCGTGTGCTCGGTGTACGGCGTGCACGACAGTCTGTTTGGCAGGTGAGACATTTCACCCATTACTATTGATCCTAAATCTGAGTGAACATTGACTGGGACAAGAATGAATCAGTGCAACAGAACATAAGCCTATGGCTGTTGTTTATACATTGTTTGTAGCCATGTCTGAGTTTGATAGGAGTGCATACATTCGATTGGGCATGTGCTTTTTCAGTAATACCTAGCTGCTCCTGTTTTTGTTTGCAGGCCAAACTGTTTCCAAGTTGTGGTCCAGCACTTTAGTGAGGAACAGTACATATTCTACTTTGCTGGCGAGATTCCTGAACAGGCACAGGTTTGTACTGATCTGTCTCTCACACTCTCTCATTCTCTCTTTGGGACATTCTCCAATCACACCATTCTTTAGTCTAACAGTGTTCTTTCCTCTCTGTAGGACTGGATGAAATGTCTGCAGACGTTCTGCAGTAACCTTAGGAAACCCACCCAGCCCACTCCCAACAAGAGGCTCCGACAGGTATAAACACACTGTCAAGTGCTATTTTTATTGCGCTTTATCATTTCTAAAATTTTCATTTTTCACAAATATATGCACAATGTGTATTTTTTAATCTTTTTTTATAAACGACACCAAATCAAATTCCTAACAACATTGTTTGATATGGCAAAAAAGTATTGAATCTTAAAATGCAAGTTGGGCCTTAACTCCCCAAAGAACAACCCCAATTCATCACTCCTTTCTTTAAAAAAAGTTTACTTACAGATTTTGTCATTTTAGCAGATGCCATTTATCCAAAGAGTCTTACAGCGAACACATATAGGTGGCCCATGTGGGATTTAAACCCACTACTTTGGAGTTCCAAGCAGCTGAGTCATCAGAAACCCTGGCTGTGACTGACTGCCTGACTGTTGACCTGGTTTGTGTCCCATCAGGTGAGCAGTCTGGTCCTGTACGTGGAGGAGGCCCACAAGCTGCCGGCGAAGCACTTCACCAACCCCTACTGCAACATCTACCTGAACAGTGTGCAGGTGGCCAAGACCCACCCCCGGGAGGGCCAGAACCCAGTCTTCACCGAGGAGTTCATCTTTGAGTGAGTCCCAATTCCAACTCCATTCAAAGCGTTATTGGCAATTTAGGGGGAATTGGGACATTTTTATTTGGCTTCCATACTGCACTTACTAATGATATGTCAGTAATAATTAATTGACACAATGAATTAGCTGGCCAATCATGTTTGGGTTCCCTAAATTGATATCTTTCTATTTTTTTTCCCCCCTTCAGTGACTTGTCGAGTGAAATCAACAGGTTTGAAATCAGCCTGAGTAACAAGACAAAGAAGAGCAAAGAAAGTGACATCTGTGAGTCTCGGTTCTACTTAGACTAGAGCTATGTCACCAAATCAAACAATCTCTCTTTATAATCCCATTCCATATTGATATGAGAAAAACATGACTCCTGCCACAGTGTTTTATTGTGTCTGTGGGTTCCACTAATTGTCTCTCCTTCTGCCTCAGTGTTCATGCGTTGCCAGCTGAGCCGCCTGCAGAAGGGCCAGATGATAGACGAGTGGTTCCCTCTGAGCTCCCACGTGCCTCTGAAAGGCATCGAGCCGGGCTCTCTGAGGGTGCGAGCCCGCTACTCCATGGAGAAGATCATGCCTGAGGAGGAGTACAGCGAGTTCAAAGAGGTCAGACACACACACTTATTATTGAAGATGATGAATTAATTCATTAATGAAGGATTACCATGAGTCAAGGTACAAAGACCAGCTCATACTCGGTTGCACTAAGTTAGACACCAAAACATGGATCAGCAGTTGGTAACAAATACTGTATTACTTGTGAGGTACATAGTATGTGTCCTGGAAAAAGACATGTGAAAATGATGGCCACTTGTTTGACCATAGGTCACGGACATTCACTGTCTGTCTGTCTGGTTATGTGTGTGTGTGTGTGTGTGTGTGTGTGTGTGTGTGTGTGTGTGTGTGTGTGTGTCCACAGCTGATCCTGCTGAAGGAGTTCCATGTGATCTATGCTCTGGCCCATGTGTGTGGGCAGGACCGCACCCTGCTGGCCAGCATCCTGCTGCGTATCTTCAGACACGAGAAGACCGAGGCCCCCTTACTCAGGACACTCAACGACCGAGAGATCAACATGGAGGGTAAGACAAACACGCCTCTAAATATGAATTTCAAAACATGCAAAGATAATCTATTGTTGTAGCAACATTGTGCTGTTTTGAATGGCTCTTTATCATTGTGAAGTAGGTTATCTCCACTTTTAGATGCTTTGTGTTTATGATTCCAACATGAAAGCTATGACAGACACACACACTTGGCTGATGAGAAGTCTCCTCTCTCTGGTGGTTCCCAGACGAGGCGACGACCCTGTTCCGAGCGACCACGCTGGCCAGCACGCTGATGGAGCAGTACATGAAGGCCACAGCCACACCCTTCGTCCACCACGCCCTCAAAGACACCATCCTCAAGATCATGGAGAGCAAGCAGTCCTGCGAGGTAAACACACACACAAACACAAACACATTTTCTGACATGCAGAAAGGCTTTAGCCTTATTTTGTTTAGCCCAAGCTCTACCTACTGTAGTTTGGCAACATCTTGCGTCTGTAAAGTTACTTTAGTCAACTCTTTCAGCAGAGAAGTGCGTGGGCTACAACCCAGCTATTCGTTACTTTATCTCCCGAGCGGAACACTTGGCATTTATAACATCATATCAGTACTTGGGCTACCCAGAAGACAAAACAGTAACTCATGTCACAATGACACAGATTCAACCTTGGCATTCACAGTGCTGTTGTGATCTCACAGGACTCTTCAGACTGACTGAATGTCTCCTCCAGTGGAACAGAGGGCATTACACATTATCTTCCACAGTTGCTTTCAACAGCAAATCCTACTCTAGTGAAAGAATCTTATGTAGCCCGTCATATTTTTGTTCACGAGCACACTTCTATTTGTATGATGGCACATCATCTTTTTCCCTCCCTCCCTCCCTCTGTTTTTCTGTGTGTCCCCCTCACTAGCTGAACCCCTCCAAACTGGAGAAGAATGAGGATGTGAATCTGAACCTGGCCCACCTCCTCAACATCCTGTCTGAGCTGGTGGAGAAGATCTTCATGGCTGCTGAGATCCTGCCCCCGTAAGCACACACACACACACACACACACACACACACACACACACACACACACCACTCCACGTTGCACATACCAACAAACTAACACGGGAACCATCCACATAGGGTTGGGCGACGTATGAACTTTTGGCATATCGTCGATCGGGACTCATTGATTTGGACTAACAAAAAGACGAATCAATCCCAGTTGTTCATTTGACTAGAATTCTGAAATGTCACTGTCTGCACTGTTCTGCTTTGTCAAGTGTAAATAGGTTATCATCTGTCATCGACGATGACGTCCCCATCGACGATGGCTGTCAATCATTATCAACACCTGATGACATCGTTCATCGGCCCAACCCTAATAAGTAAGGAAGTGTATATCCGACCGGCAGAACAAAAACGTAGGTTTAGGCATAGGGGTCGAAATTAATTGAGGTTAAGGTTAGGAATAGTTTCAGTAAGGGTTACGGAAAGGCATAAAAGTAACATTGGGTTAGCGTACCGCCGCCATTTCATTTTCTGCCGGTTAAATATGCACTGCCATTTAAGTAACCATCTCCATAGTTTGAACCCTGTATATCATGACATTCTCCTGTAGTACAATCAATCTATTATGTCATCAGACAAAACAACAAATGAACTGAACACATTAAGTACGTCCATAGGATAGTTTGAAGTTTATACCGTATATTTAAGTCATGTCCCAGTACATTCAGTCTTCTCACTCTCTCTCTCTCCCGTGACCTTTCCAGGACTCTAAGGTATATCTATGGGTGTCTGCAGAAATCAGTGCAGCAGAAATGGCCCACCAACACCACCATGAGAACCAGAGTCGTAAGGTAACTACCCATACACACCATGGATCTACTTTGCCATCTGCAACCCTCATGGATAGTCAGCTCACAGAATTAGAATGGATCATTAGAAACCATTCTAGTTTTATGGTGCCTTTGGTCAAGGGGGGAACGTTTGGGAAGCACTGATCTAACCAATACTTGTTTGACTCTTCCCAGTGGCTTTGTGTTCCTGAGACTGATCTGTCCTGCCATCCTCAACCCAAGAATGTTCAACATCATTGCTGGTGAGCCTATACCCTTTGTATTTGGTATTGCAGAAATTGATTATTTCTTAGCATGGATTGAACAGTATGAGTCCATACATGACTTTTTTTTGCGTGTAGACCCTCCCTCTGCAACAGCGGGCCGTACCCTCACATTGATTGCCAAGTCTGTCCAGAACCTGGCTAACCTGGTGGAGTTTGGTGCAAAGGTATGGCCACCTTAAACATCATACACTGTTCTGTGTGGGGACGTTCGTATCCCTGTGTTGTCTAAGCGCAGGCAAACCAAAGTGTAATCCTCCATAGATGTGCATTGTACCTCGTTTCCATCCTTCAGGAAACTACTGAATACTTTGACAAAGATGGTAATGGAGTGTGTTCCTCTTCAATCTAGGAGCCCTACATGGAGGGAGTGAACCCCTTCATCAAAAACAACAAACATAGGATGATCATGTTTCTGGATGAGTTGGGGGTAGGTTACCTGTTTCCATCTCCTTTAGACACAATTGGAACTCTTTAGAAACCTGTGGCAGTTCTGTTCCAATGTCTAGGTAAGACGTTAACGTGTGTGTCCTTTACAGAATGTCCCTGACCTCCCTGAAGCTACAGAGCACTTTAGGACAGACCTGTCCCGTGACCTCGCAGCCCTGCATGAGATCTGTGTCTCACATTCAGACGACCTCCGCACCCTGAGCAACGAGAGGGGAGCACAGCAGGTGTGTGTGGCAAGGGCATTCAACCAGTGATTGAAAGGCCAAAAAGGCTTTTTGAATCTGTTAATGACAAATGGTACCAAAAACATGCCATGACGATTGTAAACCATGGCTGTCTCTCATGTTTCTCTCTTTGTAGCACGTGCTGAAAAAGCTGCTGGCCATCACTGAGCTCCTTCAGCAGAAACAGGTTCACTATGCCATGTCCAACAGCAACAGGTAGTACAGTACTCCTCCCCTCTCACCCTCCATCCCTCCTCCTCCTCGCACGGAGTCGCACACGGGACCTGACCCAGCATGCTCCACTCATCACCATGGCAACCCCACCCCTCATCTCCTCCGACAGCCCCGCCCACCATCCCGCCACATTTCCCATGCCACGAGAACAGCAGCAAACCGAACAACCAACCAACGCAGTACCTAAAAAAAACTAAACTTGCACAAATATTTTATTTTTCTGATAAACTGTGTTCATGATTCTGTGACTTGGGTACATATGTTTCGTACCCCTTTATCAAAAGGGTCAAAGATTTGATTTCAAAGCAAAGCTTCACATACCCAAGACATGTTTGTCCACACAGCACAGGTTGCCAAAGTATATCTAACCATCTCCCTGCTCAATATGAGGAAAGTCTACTGACATGAAGCTACAGTCAACCCTGTTTTTCTTATAACTGGATTATGAGCGATAATGCTTTTTATACAGTAATTTGACTGATTTCTTTTGTGGTCGTGACAATATCCACAAAGTGCTGAAACTAGCGTTTCCTATCTATTTGTCTAGTATTTTTTGTTCTCTAGTTTAGTTTGGAAATGTTCATGCAGAAAGTATGGTTATTTTATGTCAAATTCTCTTGCTGGAATCATGAGTATATAATAGTATATAAATGAGAAACTGAATTGTTTTGTTTTTCAACTGTATCGTGTTTTAGTTCATTCTTCTCAATGCCAGACAAGATACATAATCAAAGAAACCAAGTTAATAAATGTTTACAGCAGTACATTTTTTTTAATAGTACAGATTGTATCAGACATGCATGCACTTATTAAACAGTTTTTTGTAAAGTAGATAATGGAGTCTTTTCTTCCCCAGGTAATTGATTGTTCAAAGTGCATTCAGGATTGTTCCTTTGCGATGTATTTCTCCTGAAAACCCAGGTTTGAGATTTAGAAGAGCAGCCTTATCATAACGCACTGTTTAAAATGGTGTATTGAAGCTCTGCTCACAGAGCCTAGTGCTGTTGTAAACAAAGGATGCCCGCCTAAACTCTTTCCATGAAATATTCACGCATAAATGTACCACATTATCACGAGATGAAGACATTTGGTATTTAAAGTGACACTCCATAAAACGTGTACAAAAATAGGTTTATTATCTTACAGGAAAAAATGACAAGACCATAATGTATGGCCTGATAAGAACAAAGAAAAACAATCTTCAAGTCCTCTCTAATGGTGGATTCTTTCCCACACTGGGTAGGCCATGAGACAATATTGCTGATCCTTCAGTGACAAAAAGGGTTGGGTGATATTTGGCTCAAACTAACGGGCTCGATTCAATCCATTTCGCAGAAGTTCAGCGTTTAGTGATTTAAAGGCAATGTTAGCAGAGCGGAGACTGCATTCACAGTAAACACTGCATATGTCCGCTCAATCGGAAATTCAGTGATACAGATTGAATAAAGCCCTAAATGTTTTCATAATTCATCCAAATCCAGATCTTCATCAGTCCACTCCTCCTAGAAAACACAGCAAGCTATTTAATGACCTGAAATTTATGGTAGCCAAAATGTGTTGAAGTGGTTTCACTCACCTCTGTCATTCGGGGCTCTTTCGCTACATGATCGTCATCCTCATATCCTCTCTTTCTTTTCCTGTAAAATAGATTGAGATTTTTTTTCAAACTTTCTGGCAGATGTAAGAGTGCACAATCTTTGTTTTGGGTGGTATATGAAGTATTGGTAACCTGTAGGCTATAACTGACTGTGGATTTATGGAAGGTAAAGAATCATGAGATCGGTCTGCTGGAAGCTGTTTTAGCAGGCCACTTGTTGTTAAACATGTTTTCCCCATGTTCTCGCCTCATGATCTTCCCTTCAAGACATGCGCATCTACAGCCCCCTGTCATCTAGGTATAAGAGTACCATCTGTCATGACACCACGGTTCATATCAGATTGTATGGATATAGAAGGGGTAGGGTGGCATAGTCTTTAATAAATGGCATTAAGATGTAACTGATCAATGTGAGGCCTTTTCAACAGTGTACACTTTGTCTTGCAGGACCGAGTGCACCGTCATGGCATTGGCTGCCACCATCCAGGTAATGTGAATTCTACAAATGAGACTAGACAGGTCAGTCAGTCCACCAAACAGCCAGCAAGCCCAAGTACTGGCATGGAGCGCTGGACCGGAGACCAGGTGGATTTGTATTGAGCATGTAGCTTTCTGGCCATTTCGGTCCACTATGGCTGGCTGAGCCCTGCAATGGGAATGTGACTGACTGTGGATCTGGGAATCTCTTGCCAGTCCCAAAGCCCTTGAACAGACACGGTGAAATAAGAACTCACCTTACCCAATGCTAACCTGAACTATATTCAAGCTGAGAGGGCCAGACAGACATGAAGAGGTCACTGAAGACTGTTAGCCTATATGGCAGTTATGTTATAGCTTACAGACAGCTAAAGAGATCTATGAACTGGATCACCTCCTGTATGTTGATTGGCTTGGGCTTTGTCCTGAATTTGGGAGGGGGCCTGACTTGAACCCTAGAGGTACCTACACACTGCCTCCTTTTCAACAGTGGAACCTTCCCAGAGGGCCTTAGTGCAGCAGCGAGCCAAAGCATCGTAGCGATAACCACGATCTTCAGGGAAATCTAACATAGCACCTCTCCAAGACAAGCCTTAACTCACTTTACACACCCCTACTCCACTTGACTTTCACAACCCAACCTCTTCCTAACTCCAAAATGGCAGTTTACAATTCACACTAGCTTCATATACAGGTAACTGCCAAAATAGTGGAAGCACCGGAATAAATTAGGGTTCTGGAGGCTCTTATGGTGTGGGGTGCATTTTCCTGGCATGGTTTAGGTTCACCCAACCCCTTAGATAGGAGTGGATGACAATGCCCATATCCAGAGTATGAGTGGTCACAATGGTTTGATGAGCTTAAACAATGTAAACCATCTGCCATGGCTGTCTCAGTCACCAGATCTCAACCGAATTGAACACTTATGGGAGATTCTGGAGCGGCGCCTGAGACCGCGTTTTTACCACCAACAAAACACCAAATGATGAAATTTCTCATGGAAGAATGTTGTTGCCTCCCTCCAGTAGAGTTCCAGACACTTGTAGAATCTATGCTAAGGTGCATTGAAGCTGTTCTGGCGGTTCGTGGTGGCCCAACGCCCTATTAAGACACTTGGGGTTATCTTTATTTTGTCAGTTACATTTAAGCTCTTATCCAGAGCGACTTACAAATGACCTGTATATAGCACTGAAGCTACTAGCGATATCTTTTCTATGCTGCTTTGCCTGTTATAATATGACAAAACCAGTGTTTATGTATGATAGCTTACTCCATTTAACTATCATACAAATGTTAACCTAACAGAGTTTGTAAGAATGTTTTGTAACCTGCGCATGTGTAACCCTATGGAAACCGTCTGATGTCTGGGCCTACATATGTGCTGCTCTGAGAAACTAAAGGAACTGAGAAATCCTCCCTTTATGCCTGGGCTCATCAACTGAAGCTTTCATATATTTGCAACTTCAATGTAACCCTCACTAACCCACTTTCCTTGGTGATACAAGCCAACACCACACTGACCAAGATAGATTAATTTTGTGCAGGCCATGCACAGATTCACCCATCTCTGTCGTTTGGATGAGAACTGGCTGACTTAGTACAGCCATCGACTGCTCATCCAAACAGCTCGAAAAGTCAGACTAATTTAGATACACTGAAGAGTACACAGACCTTACAAACCCTCACCTAAGTGTTCATAGACTTGAGATATGGGTGAGATTAAACTCCTCTCTTCAAATATATAAAATGTCTGCTCTGCTTCATGGAGTGTGAAACTGTTCTGCTTCTTCTTTATTTCATATAGCTGATAGACAGAACCGTGAATATTTTGCATCTTAGATACACTTGATCGACCTGGCTAAATAAAACTGTTGGTATGTATGGAGAAAGGTATTGCTTCGTTAACTATGAAGGGAGTTTGGGGGAGTCCTGATTGTTATAGTAGTCTCAGAGGCCAGAATATCCTCTCCTTACCTGACAGCCATTCCTATCACACAATATTAACCTGTTACTCAAGTCAGCTGATCATTTCTACCTTGAAACTCCCTCCCCAGTTGCGTGGTAGCGCACCCATGTAACCATACACACTGTATTTGTGCAATGTAACAATTGCATGTGCTTGTAACTGACAGATGCATGCATTCAAGAAGGCTATACGTACGCGTTGGAGTTTGTGCCAAAGTCAGCATGGACCCTCTCCAGTTTCACTTTGTAAGCGTTCACCTCGTCTGGTTTCGGAAGTTCATACTTTTTCATGAGACTTTTTATCCCTGTGTGAAAAGGAAAAACAAATGTTGATGTTTGTCACTGAAACAACATGTTAATGTTGCTTTGTAGAATGTTGTACAATGTGGATGTGATGTCACAACTCTGATCAAACCTGCCAACTTGTGGTTGTAATTGGTAAATGCAACGATGCAGGCAAAAACACTTACGTCTCATCGCATCGTACATCTTTAAGAGGGTCTCTTTGTCCTCCTTCAGTCCCATACATTCTGTCAGATAGCTATAACAAAGGGGACAACAACTAGTTCAAGGCTAAATTTATCCTAACAATTAATGAAAACAGATTGTGAGAATACTACCCTGTCTACAATACACTATGGAAGAATGTTTGTTTTCACTTGCTGTTCTCTAGGCCATGTTTGACCCATATCCCCTGGAACATTGCCTTGCTCTAGTCTAGAACACAGAGCCCAGTTGGTGGCCTACCTCTCCATGCTGAGGCCGGCCCGCGACGCACTGTTCAGAATGGCCGTCAAGGCGATCTGAGATGGGGGAAACAGCAGCCCACTGTCCGTCAGGGTGGCCCGCGTCAGGAAGTCATCAACGCTCTTCCTCAGAGACTCTGGGTTCTCCAGAAGAGGGTACCTTGTCTGAGGTAAAGGTCACCAATAGACAAGGCTGTTAACTGAAGCCTTAGTTGGTACATAACCTGCTGGGTTTTCTATTCTTACAGAATCAACAACGTCCGCAACATGGCTCTTTAAATCTCAGCAGCATATTCTTGCACTACACTACATCGGGTTATGTTCATCTGCTGTATCGCTACTGAGCATCATAGACCCGGTAAGTATCTCCATCCACCCACCTTGAGGTCTATGAGCAGGCCCTCCATAGGTCTGTAGGGGGTGTGCACCACCAGGTGGAAGTTGAGCTGCTGAATGAGAAGGAGCTCATACTCCAAAATCTGTTCAAGAGCCCTCTCCTGCCCGGCCGCACTCTCCTGCACAAGATTCCCCACAAACTGGGTGCTGGACACGTTAAACTCATCCACCTTACAGGACAGGTAGGCACAGATCCGCCTGAAAGAAAGAAAGAAGCCAGGGCAGAGGTGGGACAAAAAGGGATGATAAGGGTGGCAAGGAGATTGGGTGACAAACAGAACAGCAGAGGAAAGGGAGGTCAGGAGGAGAAGGAAAATATGTGAAGAGAGAATGAGGGCGAGAGAGGTTATGTACAGTGAGTTCAGAAATCAAGTGTGTATCCGTTTCTAAATAGGAGTTTCTCAACATAAGGCTCTGGGACTACTAGTCAAAGACAAGCACTTTACTACTCACATGATTGTTCTAGGGTGGTATTCCATCAGTGAGTTGTTCAGGTAAAATCTCCGGAAATACATGATAGCTGTACCCTGTCGAGATGATTGCACTGTTAAGCCCCTCAGATAAATCCAGTTAGTCTAGGTCTGATTTACGGTGTACCCTTACAAAATACATACCACAACAGACTTGGGCATCACAGGTTTGAAAGCATTACAGAAGTCAAGGAGTCTCTTCTCATAGTGTCTGAAAAGGACGTTCTCCTCGTGAGCCTCCAGGAACAAGGCATCACTAACCCCAGGCTTTATCAAGGTAGGGGTAAAGGAAAGGATGAGAGGGGGAACAAGGGCATTAACAAACTCAAAGTTGGAAGCAGGTGGCAACTATAATCAAAGTTTTAAAAGGTCCAATGCAGCCATTTTTATCTCAGTATCAAATCATTTCTGTGTAACAAGTACCATTAAAATTCTCAAAAATAGCTTCTTAGCAAAAAGCAATTTCTCACGCAAGAATTTAGCTAGGACTGTCTGGGAGTGGTCTGAGCAGGGAGTGGAAAACTGAAAATTAGCTCTTTGTAACTCTTTCTTATTGGTCTATTAACTAGGTCTAATTCACCTGGCAGGCCAAAGCCAAAGTTTATTTTATAACTTACCCAATATAGAACACAGCCTGTTGTTTTACAATAGGAGCAAATTAATCATAGTGTGCAGATCAAGCAAGGAGGTGGGCAGAGCCAAGCACAAGATCCTATTGGCGCGTTCTAGCATGTATTTGCATATTTCCGTTAGGGAACGCATACTCTGAAGTGTGTGTGTGCAATAACTCAATTAGCCCTTGCACTCCTGAACATATTTTTACAAACTTTTGCAAAGGGTAAAGTCTACTTAGTCCATTCTGTTCGTAACAGATTTTCATTTTGGGAACAGAAAACTGTATTGACATCAAACGTTTAATCGATGAGGAAAATGTGCAGAATGTTGGCCAAAATCCATCTTGCTCCATCTTCTCCCACTGGGCTTCCTCACATCACCATATTTGGTGATGAGTGGAAACGTCAACCAGATGCTTAAGATGTATACACCGGTTAAACATCAGTCACCGGGGGCTGATACTGTCATGGTTCATGTGGGGTCAAATTACATTATGAAGGGCAGCTCAGAACAGCTGAAGATGGATTTTAAAGAACTGATTGGGTCTCTGCTTGACACCAACAAACGCCCCATAATATTTGGCCCTGTGCCCTCCCTAAATCCTGGCATTGAACGTTTCAGCAGACTTTTAGCCCTCCATAACTGGCTACAAGACTATTGCAGCTCTGTGGGTGTAACATTTATTGACAATTTTGATACCTTCTGGAAACAAAGCTTGTATTATAAGGAGGATGGGATCCACCCAAATCATTTGGGTTCCTGGATCCTTTCACAGCATTATAAAGGCTGCGTTGAGACAATGACCCAAGTCCAGCTCATTTAATCCCTACCATTGTGTCGCTGAGTTGTCATAATGATTCAGCAAATGTACATTATCCTAGAGGCATTGGAAGACTCAATGTAAATAACCTAATTTATGTCCCTCTTACTGCCCAGGATGCCTCTGCTGATCCTACAGCTATTGTATGCAGTAATCATATGCCTATGAACCAGAGTAATACTGTTAGCACTGAGGTGGTGTGCCCTAGTAGGAAGTCCACTGTGTGCAGCTCACCCTGCACTAATACAAATAACCTGAGAATGTCTACCTCTGCTAAGCTTCCCAGTAAAGTAAGAAAAATAATCAAGCATCCCAGAAAAGTGTTAAAAATAGCCCACGTTAACATATGTAGCTTAAGAAACAAGGTTCATGAAATCAATAATTTGCTAGTAACAGATGACATTCATATTCTGACAATCTCTGAAACTCACTTAGATAATACCTTTGTTGATACAGTGGTAGCAATACAAGGTTATAACATTTACAGAAAATAAAAATGCCAATGGAGTCAGTGTTGCGGTCTATATTCAGAACCACATTACTGTAAAGCTTAGAGAGGATCTCATGTTAAATACTGTTGAAGTAATATGGCTACAGGTTCACCTGCCTCACCTAAAGCCCATTCTGGTTGGAAGCTGCTATAGACCACCAAGTGCTAACAGTCAGTATCTGGATAACGTGTGAAATGCTTGATAATATATGTGATATCAATAGAGGTATACTTTCTGGGTGATTTCAATATTGACTGGCTTTCATCAGGCTGCCCACTCAAGAGAAAGCTTCAAACTGTAACTAGTGCCTGCAACCTGGTTCAGGTTATCAATCAACCTACCAGGGTAGTTACAAACAGTACAGGAATGAAATTGTCAACATGTATTGATCATATCTTTACTAATGCTGCAGAAATTTGTTTGAAAGCAGTATCCAAATCCATTGGATGTAGTGATCACAATATAGTAGCCATATCTAGGAAAACCAAAATTCCAAAGGCTGGGCCTAATATTGTGTATAAGAGGTCATGCAAGAAGTTATGTAGTGATTCTTATGTGTTGATGTGGGGAATATTTGTTGGTCTGTGGTGAGTAATGACGAGCAACCAGATGCTGCACTTGACACATTTATGAAATTGCTTATCCCAGTTACTAATAAGTATGCACCCATTATGAATATCACTGTAAAAACGGTTAAATCCCTGTGGAATAAAAAAATTGTATGGTTGAGAGGGATGAGGCAAAAGAGATGGCAAATAGGTCTGGCTGTACAACCGATTGGCAAACATACTGCAAATTGAGAAATCATGTGACTAAACTGAATAAAAAGAAGAAACTACTCTATGAAACAAAGAAATGACATTTTGGGCAAAAAGGCAAACGCGGCTCCATCATTCATTGAATCAGATGGCAATATCAGTGGGTTTTGTGATGAATGAGCCAACTACTTTAATGATTTTTTCATTGGCAAGATTAGCAAACTTAGGCATGACATGCCAGCAACAAATGCTGACACTACACATCCAAGTACATCTGACCAAATTATGAAAGACAAGCATTGTAATTTTGAATTTCGTAAAGTATGTGTGGAAGAGCTGAAAAAAGTATTATTGTCGATCAACAATGACAAGCCACCGGGGTCACATGGATGGAAAATTACTGAGGATAATAGCGGACGATATTGCCACTCCTATTTGCCATATCTTCAATTTAAGCCTACTAGAAAGTGTGTGCCCTCAAGCCTGGAGGGAAGCTAAAGTTATTCCCCTACCTAAGAATAGTAAAGCCCCTTTAACTGGCTCAAATAGCCAACCAATCAGCCTGTTACCAAACCTTAGTAAACTTTTGGAAAAAATGGTGTTTGACCAGATAAAATGCTATTTCACAGTAACCAAATTGACAACAGACTTTCAGCACGCTTATAGGGAAGGACATTCAACAAGCACAGCACTTACACAAACGACTGATGATTGGCTGAGAGAAATTGATGATAAAAATATTGTAGGGCCTGTTTTGTTAGACTTCAGTGCGGCTTTTGACATTATCAATCATAGTCTGTTGCTGGAAAAAAATTGTGTGTTATGGCTTTACACCCCCTGCTATATTGTGGATAAAGAGTTACCCGTCTAACATAACACAGAGGGTGTTATTTAATGGAAGCCTCTCCAACAAAATCCAGGTAGAATCAGGAATTCCCCAGGGCAGCTGTCTAGGCCCCTTACTTTTTTCAATCTTTGAGTAAAGCCAGTGTGTCTATGTATGCGGATGACTCAACACCATACAAGTCAGCTACCACAGCGACTGAAATGACAGCAACACTTAACAAAGAGCTGCAGTTAGTTTCAGAATCAGTGGCAAGGAATAAGTCAGTCCTAAATATTTCAAAAACTAAAAGCATTGTATTTGGGACAAATAATTTACTAAATTCTAAACCTCAACTAAATCTTGTAATGAATAATGTGGAAATTGAGCAAGTTGAGGAGACTAAATTGCTTGGAGTTACCCTGGATTGTAAACTGTCATGGTCAAAACATATTGATACAACAGTAGCTAGGTTGGGGAGAAGTCTGTCTATAATAAAGCGCTGCTCTGCATTCTTAACAGCACTATCAACAAGGCAGGTCCTACAGGCCCTAGTTTTGTCACACCTGCACTACTTACTGTTCAGTAGTGTGGTCAGGTGTCACAAAGAGGGACTTAGGAAAATTGCAATTGGCTCAGAACAGGGCAGCACGGCTGGCCCTTGGATATACACAGAGAGCTAACATTAATAATATAAATGTCAATCTCTTCTGGCTCAAAGTGGAGGAGAGATTGACTTCAACACTACTTGTATTCGTGACATGTTGAATGAACCGAGCTATCTGTTTGAACAACTGGCTCGGACACCCATGCATACCCCACAAGACATGCCACATTTTACATTTACATTTTAGTCATTTAGCAGACGCTCTTATCCAGAGCGACTTACAGTTAGTGAGTGCATACATTATTTTTTTATTTTTCATACTGGCCCCTTGAGAATCGAACCCACAACCCTGGCGTTGCAAACACCATGCTCTACCAACTGAGCTACATCCCTGCCGGCCATGCCCTCCCCTACCCTGGACGACGCTGGGCTAATTGTGCGCCGCCCCATGGGTCTCCCGGTCGCGGCCGGCTACGACAGAGCCTGGATTCGAACCAGGATCTCTAGTGGCACAGCTAGTACTGCGATGCAGTGCCTTAGACCACTGCGCCACTCGGGAGGTCTCTTCACAGTCCCCAAGTCAAGAACAGACTATGGGAGGCGCACAGTACTACATAGAGCCATGACTACATGGAACTCTATTCCACATCAAGTAACTCATGACAGCAGTAAAATTAGACTTACAAAACAGATAAAAATACACCTTATGGAACAGCGGGGACTGTAAAGCAACACAAACATAGCCACATGCATACAAACACACTGTAACATACGCACTATACAAACACATACACATGTATTTTGTGTTATAGATATGTGGTAGTAGAGTAGAGGCCTGAGGGCACACACTTAATATGTTGTGAAATCTGTTATGAATTAATTGTAATGTTTTTTAAATGTATAACTGCCTTAATTTTGCTGGACCCCAGGAAGAGTAGCTGCTGCCTTGTCAGCCACTAAATACAAATAGAATAATTAACCAGATGTTGTATCTGTGCCAAAACTCCATCCCACCAATGTTACATTATAAAATAATGTTACCTTCCCACTGGCAAACATTTTGTTGCGATATTTCTGGTTGGCTTCATATCTCAGTTGTTCCAGACTTTCTTCATTGTCGAATGTCCAGAACTTTTTCTGTGAGCTAATGTGAAACATGGTGAAACTCTGACTGCACATAACAGAAAATGTATAGTCAGATACTGTCACTTGAATAACAGTTACACAACATCACATGTGCAAGCTACGTTAGCAAGCAAACAAACGGATTAGCCTATGCTATAGCATGAGATAGTTCGTTGCCTGTTCAATAGGAAATAGTATAGCTAGTTTAAGGAAGCAAGTGACGTTAAGCTGTAGCTAGTATTAAGCAAGCTGGTTGGTTACATTGTACATTGAAGAGGTCCTAACTTTTCCTTACCTTTTAGCTAGCCGATGGTAGCTAACTTAGTTAGCTAACGTTAGCTAGTAGAGGCAACAGCCGGCTAGCACTATCTAGTCAGTCGTTAGCTGTTCGACTTGTTAGCGAAGCTTCTACTAGCTGTCTAATCAAACTCCAGGTGATCCGTACAAACGCTATGATATAACTAGCTCGATAAACTATTAATACCTTTATGATTTTGAAAAGTAACTAGCTAGCTGGCTATTTTAGCAAGTAGCTTTCCCATTCATGGCAACAGCATGTCCATTGCGGCGTTGTACCGTAATATATGGTAATGTGCGCAAATTGATATGCGCATGTAAGTGGGAAGGTTGGCATTTATTGTCATGAAGCTTGACATGGAGGCAGCTCTGGAGAGTGGTCAGTAGCTAGAACACCCACAAAGTAATAAAATCACATGTAAAACTGAACCTTAACCACACTGCTAACCCTAATGCCTAAACCGAACCTTAAATTAAGACTCAGCAGCTGGCACATCTAGCGTACATTGCTCAGTGCGGCCTCCAGGGCAAGATTCATGACAATAAACGTCAACCTGCTGTACAGTGGGGTGCATGTATGGGTTCAGATCAAGAACACCTAGGAGGAACAATTAGGCCAGTGGGTCAGAAGTTTACATACACTAAGTTGACTGTGCCTTTAAGCAACTTGGAAAATTCCAGAAAATGATGTCATGGCTTTAGAAGCTTCTGATAGGCTTATTGACATCATTTGAGTCAATTGGAGGTGTACCTGTGGATGTATTTCAAGGCCTACCTTCAAACTCAGTGCCTCTTTGCTTGACATCATGGGAAAATCAAAAGAAATCAGCCAAGACCTCAGAAAAAAAAAAAATTGTAGACCTCCACAAGTCTGGTTCATCCTTGGGAGCAATTTCCAAACGCCTGAAGGTACCACGTTCATCTGTACAAACAATAGTATGCAAGTATAAACACCATGGGACCACACAGCCGTCATACCGCTCAGGAAGGAGACGCGTTCTGTCTCCTAGAGATGAACATACTTTGGTGCGAAAAGTGCAAATCAATCCCAGAACAACAGCAAAGGACCTTGTGAAGATGCTGGAGGAAACAGGTACAAAAGTATCTATATCCACAGTAAAACGAGTTCTATATCGACATAACCTGAAAGGCCACACAGCAAGGAAGAAGCCACTGCTCCAAAACCGCCATAAAAAAGCCTGACTACGGTTTGCAACTGCACATGGGGACAAAGATAAGTACTTTTTGGAGAAATGTCCTCTGGTCAGATGAAACAAAAAGAGAACTGTTTGGCCATAATGACCATCGTTATGTTTGGAGGAAAAAGGGGGTTGCTTGCAAGCCGAAGAACACCATCCCAAACGTGAAGCACAGGGGTGGCAGCATCATGCTGTGGGGGTGCTTTGCTGCAGGAGGGACTGGTGCACTTCACAAAAAAGATGGCATCATGAAGGAAAATTATGTGGATATATTGAAGCAATATCTCAAGACATCAGTCAGGAAGTTGAAGCTTGGTCACAAATGGACAATGACCCCAAGCATACTTCCAACAGTGTGGCAGAATGGCTTAAGGACAACAAAGTTAAGGTATTGGAGTGGCCATCACAAAGCCCTGACCTCAATCCTATAGAAAATGTGTGGGCAGAACTGAAAAAGCGTGTGCGAGCAAGGAGACCTACCAACCTGACTCAGTTACATCAGCTCTGTCAGGAGGAATGGGCCAAAATTCACCCAACTTATTGTAGGAAGCTTGTGGAAGGCTACCCGAAACGTTTGACCCAAGATAAACAATTTAAAGGCAATGCTACCAAATACTAATTGAGTGTATGTAAACTTCTGACCCACTGGGAATGTGATGAAATAAATACAATCTGAAATAAATCATTATCTCTACACGGCTGCGTGGTCCCATGGTGTTCTGACCCACTGGGAATGTGATTAAATAAATAAAAGCTGAAATAAATCATTCTCTCTACTATTATTCTGACATTTCACATTCTTAAAATAAAGTGGTGATCCTAAGTGACCTAAGACAGGGAATTTTGACTAGGATTAAATGTCAGGAATTGTGAAAAACAGAGTTTAAATGTATTTGGCTAAGGTGTATGTAAACTTCCGACTTCAACTGTACATACATACATACATACATACATACATACATACATACATACATACATACACGAACAGAGAAAGAGAGAGAGGAAGAAAGAGAGAGTGAGTGAGTGAGTGAATGAGAGAGAGAGAGAGAGAGAGAGAGAGAGAGAGAGAGAGAGAGAGGGAGAGAGAGAGAGAGAGAGAGAGAGAGAGAGAGAGAAAAAAAGAGAGAGAGAGAGCAGCAATTAAGTAAAATTATGGGTAGGGCTTTATGCTGAGAATAATCTAGAAATGGAAAGATCAAGGTAGGTGTGGATTGACAAACTGGCCTTTTGGCCAAAGGAGAACATAATCTATAATCAGTGGGAGCCTATTCCATTTAGCAAATGCTGGGCATCAACTGAGATTTACATTTACATTTTAGTCATTTAGCAGACGCTCTTATCCAGAGCGACTTACAGTTAGTGAGTGCATACATTATTAATTTTTTATTTTTCATACTGGCCCCCCGTGGGAATCGAACCCACAACCCTGGCGTTGCAAACGCCATGCTCTACCAACTGAGCTACATCCCTGCCGGCCATTCCCTCCCCTACCCTGGACGACGCTGGGCCAATTGTGCGCCGCCCCATGGTTCTGAGGCCCATGAGATGATTGTTTAGTTGTTGTTATAGGCACTGTCAGCACACAGTGAATAGTTTTTATTATTCAAATAAATGTCCATTTAACAACCATGTGAGTTCCATTTTCTCTTGACATTTGAAATAACAAGGATGCTGAAGCTTGCTACAAGCTACAGACAAGACATTTCCTTGGAATCACTGAAACCCTCCACATCAATTCACCAAACTAAAAGCCGATGTCAGCTCCCGGACAATTGTATTAGTCTATTTGTCAGATCCGTCTCATCCGAAATCATAGACTATGGCCAAAACATAAAAGGGGATATTAATTAGCCTATAGCCAATCAAGGCCACATTTACTGTTTCTGAGAAAGAACGTTATACATTGAAATATGAAAACCAGCAATTGAATCAAATGTTTACTATAACAGACTGAAAGGTTTACTCAACCCCAACTCTACACAATGGTTCCGTATAGCCTTTTTTTTGCATAAACATGAGTAATTTATGAATAATAAATGTACTTGCGTTCAGCGGGAGCCATCATTTGCATATCACCATAGCACTACAGTTTTATTTCCTGTGTGCGGTGTTATCATGAAGCCCTTAAATCCTGCATATTAAACCAAAAGCAAAGGAAATGCTATAACAGGTATGTGAGACTTTTCTATATTTTTATTTATTGCACGCGCTCTCAATCGGCAGTACATTTTCGATCTTTAACGTTTGAGCGTTTTAACAGATATGGTTTTATAATGGCATGCAATGTACAGGGAGCTTGTATCTAGCCTGCAATACCGACCGCTCGTTCTTTGCCCTGTGAATTGCATAAACATGAAGTGTCAATGCATTATTGATGAGACCGTAGAAACCTATATAGGCTATGGTGTGTGTGTATGTGCGCGCGCCGTGTGTGCATATGAGCGTGTATGTGTGTGTGTTCGTGTTCACTTCTAGGTGGTTTTATCCTGCCTTTGATAAAATGCAGCTAGGCTACATTATTGTTACTCGTTTTCAAGCACAAATGCACAGAAGGGATGAAAGGAAACATTTTCAAATTGTGATTTCATTTTTAAAACATTCTAGTAACAAAAAAAGGAGTATTCTTTGTTTTGTGTAATTCATTTACATAGCATAAATCTACACTTTCCTGTTGTTGTCAACAAGATGTAGCCTAGTTTCCCTATTTGCATTATTTCCCCCCTATGTATGGGATGTGTGTGTGTGTGTGTGTGTGTGTGTGTGTGTGTGTGTGTGTCTGTGTGAGAGAGAGCGAAAGAAAGAAAGAAAGAAAGAAAGAAAGAAAGAAAGAAAGAAAGAAAGAAAGAAAGAAAGAGTGAGAAATACAGACAGAGAGACAGACAGACAGACATAGAGAGAGAGAGAGAGAGTCTTGATACATATTGCTATCTGTGTGACTAAGGGCTGTGTCTATGCGTTCTGACAGAATGTGAGTGGTGGGAAATCACGCAGGGTTGCTTTGGCATCACCAGATCAACCAAATGATCTGAGCAACACCCTGATCGAGTTACTCTTATTTAGTCTGAGATGAACTGCATTCACACTAGCCTGTGCAGCATGATGCAAAAATATTGCTTCATCTGAAAAGCTTCAGGCATTGACATATTAGTGCTAGTTACAGAGTCTCACATAGAGATCGTCTTTTAGCACCAATTTGAATATGAAATAGGAATGATAGTGGGGAATGGGGATTGCCTTGTTGGCTGTACTTTACTGTGATGATGCTTTTTGTGATGTTGTCATCATGATATGATTGTAGTGCATATTGCTATCTTAGTGATTGATTGACACATTTTTACAAGCATTATACTACATACTGATACCAGACACTAAAGGATATCTATTTAAATTGAATATACGTTTTATATGATTGAAATGAGCGGGTCCAATACTAGCCTACTGTTTATTATTCATTATGCATCGAGAAGCTCTAAGTGTCCTCTAAACACACTACACACCTGTCCTCTGTAAGGTGGTTACCATGATGAGGGACAAGACAGGCCAAAGGGTAGACTACCTACTCTACCAATCAACCTTATATGTTGTGGAACCAGCCAGTATGATTAGGATTATGATGAAGATAACAGATTACAGCCACGATGACCATGGAACAATGATGATGATGATGATGATGATGATGATTATGAGGATGTTGACCAGGATTTGACCAGGTTGATGATAATGATGGGTTCCTACCTTCTGGTTCGTTTTGTTCGTTTACATGGTTGTCCTTCATTTCCCTCAGAATCATGTGATGGCATTCAGGTATGACATAACATTTGGTTTGAAATTATGTTTATTTGTACAGATGTGTGTATCAATTCTTAATTATGCATATTGTTTTTATTCCCCGTCCTCCCCCACCAACATGTTAGTCTATATCACATGTGACAGTCAGTGTCACATTTCTGAATCTATGTGTACTCTGGCGTAGACACACTCAGTTAATTCCTTATTTAAATCCCCATCATGCCAATATTAATTATTGCTCTCGACAATACCCACCCCTTTTAATTTCCCTACCCACCCTTGATGCAGTGGTTGCCATGGTGACCAGGCGTTGCTGTGGTAATGTCAGTAGCTCCCCCAAGGACAGGCATTGGGTCAGGTGACTACTGACATAGAGCTCCCTCAAGAGCACATCTCACCACCACTAGAGTGTGTGTCTGGAATTACACTGGTACAGAATTGGAACCTGTGCTTGATCAATAATGAAACCCATTTTGTTTTTGTGAGTGAAATGTTTAATTTAGTTCTGTTTTTTTAAATATGGATATATCCCACGTACATTATGTCGCCAGGCTTGTTGGTCTGACAATGTACGTGCTCTCTGTTGAATCAGATTAACTTGTGAGTATGCCCGTGTGTGTATGTGTGTGTGTTTTTCTGAGTGTGTATGGGTTTTCTCCAGCCAGCCAGGTTGGCATTAAACCTCCTCCCTCCCCTCCCCTCCCCCTCCCCCTCAGACAGCTAGCGCTCCCCCTCCACCCCTCTCCCTAATTGAGCTTTGTGTCTACCTTCTCTCCATTCAAATCAGATACATTTGCATATGCTGTGCGCCAACTCCCCAGCTGTACAGTAGCGCACTAAATGAGGAACACAGGGCCACTTTACATGATGTGCATACTAAACAGGCAGGGAACCAGCTGTACTCCTCTCCCCTGGAAACACATCCATTCATCCATCCATCCATCCATCCATCCATCCATTCATCCATCCATCCATCCTTCCACACAGGGAGGAGAGAAGAAAGAAGAAGAAAAGGGCAGAAATAAATTGCTGGCTGTTTATCTCTTTAAATGTATGGCGATATAGCACACACACCCACATGCATGCCCACATGTGCCAAACACACACAGAGAGCGAAGTAAGGAATCCTGACAGAAGTAAGTGCTTCTTTTAGTACAGTATTATTTGTCTGGTCCTGAATTACAACCTCGATGTACCCTCCAAGCTACGTTAAAGATGCATGCACATCCTTAAAGGGAATGTTAAGACCCCAAGGCCAATCTGTTATTCACCTATTGGCTGGATCTTTCTCATATTTCAACTCATTTCTGGATTCAATCAAAAGACTGACTTGAGGGTTCGCTGAAATCAGATGCTCCACAGTCTAATAGAAGTCTAACAGAGCTGTCCTTGGTAGACAATGGTTGGGCTGCACTCAAGAATCCCCCCTCAGAAATACCAATGGACAAGTTATTGGATTGAATTCATCAACACATTCACCAGGAATACAAATCTGCTATGGCAATGTTTCTTCTTTCGTGTTTTATGGATCCATTAGTGTTTGTGAATGTTAGCTGTAAGTGTAGACCTAATACAAAAGTTTGGGTAAGAGGCTGTGTTTCAAGGTTGGTACTGTATGTCTTTGTAAACATTGGTACATGTGGTTTTGTGTGTGTGTGGACACAGGCTGAAGACCCATATTGTGCTATGTCACTCAGACTGTCTCCATCCCTAGTGAAAAGGGGAGAGAGATGTGAAAGTGCAGGCATTCATGTGAAAATCCAATCCTTCACAGTACACAGCCCCTGCAAAGTCTTCCAAATGACCCTTTATATCAATGTGCCATGTCTGCACCTTTCCAAATAGCCAGCCCATTTCATCGACATGGATGCATGTAGGCTGCTGCTTGAGTAATGTATGACCTGTCTGTGCAATGTGTTCTCTGTCTGCCCCTGTGGTGTGTGTGTGTGTGTGTGTGTGTGTGTGTGTGTGTGTGTGTGTGTGTGTGTGTGTGTGTGTGTGTGTGTGTGTGTGTGAGAGAGAGAGATAGAGAGAGAGAGAGAGAGAGAAGAGAGAGAAGAGCGAGAGAGAGAGCATGTGAGAATAAACATTTCCATGGACAGCAGTGTAAAGTATAGAGAAATACATGAGAGGATCCATTGGAAAGATACACAAAGTTGACTGAATGAAGATAGGTTGTATAGCATACCTTTACAGCATGTCATATTACTTGTGGTTGGGTGTGGAGGTTTTCCTCCATATTTCAAAAGAAATATATAGGCATCTGGATTTGGATCCTCTTTTAAACTAGAAGCTACAGGAATTAAGCTGAGAACGGGATATAGGCTATACATAGCTTGCGCCATCAAGAATATAGCCAAGTCGTGATGGTCATATCCCAGTGCAAATCAATTAATAGCCTAAATATATGAAAACCTCACAGTATGCTAGAGGTGGATGTAGAGCAGTTTCTGTGTTAGGAGATTGTTTGTTTGTTTGAAAAATTAACCCATTTGCCTGTTAATAACGTGTAGCGAAAATATTTTGTTCCATTTTGTTTACCTTGTTTGTATTGTCATGAGAATAATATAGCCTATTGCTTAATGACATATCAATGCTTCAAATAGGCCTACTGGTGATAAACAAGCCATATGTGTTACATGTTTCCGTAGGCTAGGCTACATTGTGTTGAAGCTTAGATTTATTTTAGCTAAATATATAGATTGAAAAAAGACTAGTAGGCCTATTAGGTATGTCCTGTCATTTTTAATTAGGCTAATCTAAGACATGATATAGGCTGTATGAAAAAACGGGCAATATTTGAGTTTATGGAGGCTCTTGCTATTTATGTTTTTTCACTAATTGGAAATTTGAGGTTTAGAAGCTGGGTGTTGATTGGCTGAAGTGCTGCACTATAATCACGAGGTGCCCCTATGATCTATCCCGTCTTTAATTGCTTTTCCTTACATTTGAAAGCGTTAAATGGCCAGTGACGATTCACCGCTGAACATGTCAAGGCTTCCAGGGACTTCAGCAAAAAGCATGGCAGTCGCCAGTTCCCAGTTTTCCCTGACAAATGTGTCGTTTAAATCACACTCAAATCATTTTGAAAACAGTAGTTTGGCAATTACAAGTGTTTTATTCCATAAATGTTGCAAATGGAAGTCCTAACCCTTTAGTGAACACTTAAAAAGATTGGAGTTTGACATGACTGAGACGAGTTAAACAATAGCATCCCTCTGGGCACAGACGTTAATTCAACATCTATTCCACGTTGGTTCAATGTAATTTTGTTGAAATGACGTGGAAACAACGTTGATTCAACTAGTGTGTACCCAGTGGGATATGATATACTGGGAACCAGTTAGGCATAGGGCCTAACAACTGGCATATAATACAACATATATTTGCATTAGATCTGTTTTTAATTGAACGCTTTCTATCTGAGGTATTTTGATCATGCTCCACATACTCTGTTTCTCTCATATAGGGATTTAGAATGTAGAATTAAGCTATATTAACTTCCAAAATGTGCACAGCATATTGCTCATAATTTTTGTTGCTCTTATTTTTGGAACGAATGCATTTTTTAATTCATTATTTAGAGTATACACGATAAAATTGGGTATGTGCATATTGCATTTGTATTGTAGGCTATAGCAAGCGTCCCTTTTGCTAACTATAAAGACAATTTGATTAAGCCCATGATACCAATGGGTCCATGAATTCTCTTGAATTTCCTCTCATAGTTCAATTCAACAACGCTCTAATTATTGATTTGATTCAAACAATTTCCAAGGTATGGATTCAGTCTCACATGTGCACGCTCAATAGCAAAGGCTTTAGGTTTGTGTGTATGAAGTGCTTACCTCTTAAATGGTATGTTATTTGATTCTGAATAATGCATTTTAAGGTTCTATGTAGGGATGAGTGTGTGTGTGTGTGTGTGTGTGTGTGTGTGTGTGTGTGTGTGTGTGTGTGTGTGTGTGTGTGTGTGTGTGTGTGTGTGTGTCTATGATGCATGTACAAAAAGACAAATGTCACCCAGTTTAGTAAATATAACTATAGTAAATATAATATCCACTAGATGGTGCCACAGTACTATTGTGTGGGTTTCTGATGCTTTGGACAATACTCTTGGTAAAGGAATGCAAGGACACATTTGTCAACTTTTATGGGAAATGTCTTCAGTGTGGTGTACATTTAAATCATATGGTTATTGTTCACATAGAAGTTAATAAGGACCGTCCAGAAAAGTAATGTTTTTACTGCTTGTTAATTTATAGCTTAGATCGATCCATGTGCCTACCATGACTGTCATGAAATCCTACATGTTTTAATGGTAAATAATCACAATATGATATTAATAAGTTTTACACATACAATATTTGTCTTTCTGTATGTCCACTGGAGGGGAGGGGGATGTGTGTGTGTGTGTGTGTGTGGGGGGGGGGGGGTCAATCATCGCTATGAGTTATTAACAGGCTAATGGGTTAATTTTTCAACCAAACATATAATCTCCTAACACAGAAACTGCTCGACATCCACCACTAGCATACCATTAAGTTTTTATATATTTAGGATCAGGGACGGCTTGTTCAATAGGGCGATATGGGCGACGCACTGCCAAACGGGAAAAGGAAGGGATTTTTTTTCTAATCAATTATATCACGGCAACAGCAGTTATCAGTGTTCACGTCTGATCTGCCAGCCACTAAATGTCAAATCAGGCTAAAGTCGTGCTTCAAATGGCCCCGCCCGTTTTTTGGGCGATTTCAGTCAGGTTGAAAATCGCCCAGAAGTCTCTCATAGCCTGTCATGTAAAATCTATTTTTTTCACATTTCAAAGCTTTCAATACATTCTCTATGGGTGTCTGTGGGCATGCACTTACGCGCTTTCGTCATACGTGACGTAACGTTGAACGTAACTAAGACAATGGCGGCTAGCAGCGTCTATGTTGCGACCTGCAGTGTGGCGTTATTTTATGTTTTTAATTTGTAGACTTAGTTTACAAACATTCTGCAAACATTCTGCTTTGGACTGATCTTCGGTTTTGGACTGATCTTGTTGATCGTGTACATACCCGCTACGAACGGACTAAATAATGAAAACGCTGCTGGCAGCGGAATCCCAATACAGCTGGGAGACTTGGCTGGATGACAGAGTCCCGGACAGAGAGGTGGAGCCGGCCGGCTTCACCCTGGTCAGAGCGGACCGCGATCCTGGTAAGAGAGCGACTCTGTACCCCGACATTGAACTGCTTTCTGTGTCATTGAACCTTACTATTGTTGATAAAACAAGTTTACTGGAGAACGGAGACCAAGTAGAGACTTTTGGACAAGGTGGATAATTGTATAATATAAGGCAGTTTATTCAGAGGTAAAGATATCTGGAATCGCGTGCACGGACCCGTTCGTCAAACTCGTAGGGAGTTTATCAGAAGAGCCCCTAAACATTGTGTGCTGACATTTTATACAATAAAATGAAGTAGGTTGAATCTAGTAGTTCTGATCTTCTGATTGGTCCTGATGAGTTGGGCGAGGTCACCTCCAGGCTAGTGTCACTGTTGCATTGGCTCTGAGTCGGGTTCTCTGTCTTCAGATGTTCAGCCTAAGAGAAGAGGATTTGTGTGTGTGTGTGTGTGTTTGTTATCAGTGTGTGTGTGTGTGTGTGTGTGTGTGTGTGTGTGTTTGTTATCAGTGATGATGTGTGTGTGTGTGTGTGTGTGTGTTTATCAGTGATGATGTGTGTGTGTGTGTGTGTGTGTGTGTGTGTGTGTGGGTGTGTGTGTGTGTGTGTGGGTGTGTGTGTGTGTGTCCTCAGGGCAAGAACTCGTGAGTTGGAAGAACTGAGAGACCTATGGCGTGGGTGTTATCCTTAGCCACCTGCTGACAAGGCTGACAAGATAGGACTCTTGTTCATTGTATTGAATACAAAGGCCCAACACAAAATGGGTCATGCACAAGATTTTAGTCAGACCAAGCTATAACATTATATATTTACTACGACAGTACATTCAACCAAAAGCTAATATAACAAAGGCATCAGAGATTATTTATAATCTGTCACAGAAACTGGAATCCATCTCCCCAGATCAGTCAATAAATGCTTCTGGTATTGACTTATATGCTGCCCCTGTCTTCTTGTTGTTGCTGGACATATCTTTTTTAAAATGTGTGTAGGTCACCTAAATCATCAGAAAAATTGCCCCTCCTGAGAATTTCTTCAGGAGCCGCCACTGTTTAGGATATTAATTGATTTGCACTGGGATATGACCATCACGACTTGGCTATATTCTTGATGGCGCAAGCTATGTATAGCCTATATCCCGTTCCCAGCTTAATTCCTGTAGCTTCTAGTTTAAAAGAGGATCCAAATCCAGATGCCTATATATATTTTGTATATATATGGAGGAAAACCTCCACACCAAACCACAAGGAATAGGACTCACTGTAGTGGTAGGCTTTACACTGCTGTCTATGGAAATGTTTATTCTCTCTCTCTCTCTCTCTCTCTCTCTCTCTCTCTCTCTCTCTCTCTCTCTCTCTCTCTCTCTCTCTCTTTCTCTCGCTCTCTTTCTCTCGCTCTCTTTCTCTCTCTCTTTTCCACACACACAAATTAGAGCAGCATATTATTAGCTCATAGTTGTGTTAAGGGCCGCCCTGTTTGTCTTGTCTCAGGTTCTCTGTGGGTCTGAATAACCATGGTAAAGAGAGGGGGGAAGCTTTAATTGACGTACAAACCGCCAGCACTGTGAGACACTATGGAGATTACAAGTAGCCCTTCATTAAACCATAGTCCAGTCTAACGGACCCTTTTGCCTGTGTTCTTTATTCATTTCCCCAGTCCCTTTCTCTCTGAAAGAGACCCAATAGGGCCCAGCAGGTGAATGTAAAGAAACGCCAAAGGACTCCCCTCCGACCAGCCTTTCACATGTTGACAATACCCTGCCCACCTCTTTTACCACCACAATAAAAACATGATTAAAGCTCTTCCTGTTAAGTATTGATTGAGGGTGCAAAACTAAAACCAACAAAAACCCTGTGCCAGAATCCCCCAAAAGAGAATAAGGCCCTCCCTCAAAGGCTGGGGATGAAATGCTTTGTGAGGTTTTTGTTTTCTGTGTGTGTGTGTGTGTGTGTGTGCATGCGTGCGAGTGTGTGTCTATGCCATGGGGTGTATAGGGGAGAAGGCTATAATTAATTTGGAGGTTGCTCAGGAAACGAGGAGAGAAAGATCTCACTGTACATTCTTTCTCAAAAATACAATGTCAGACACAATGACTCTAAAGACAACGTGTGTATAGCTTGATGTAGTGTTTCCCATGCCCTGTTCAATTAGCTCCATTTGATAGCATTAAAATTAAAAATATCTAATTCACAATTAAGTCCTTAAATTTTCTGTGTTTCAGCTCAGTTAGTATTTTTGTAAACCTGTCTTTTCATGCAATACGAGCAAATGCACACTTTCTTTGTATACTGTATACCAAAATAAACTGTCTCTGTTGTCTTGAAGGAATTTGCATTGAAGGAAATTGGGATGAATAAGTGAAGCCAAGTGTTGTTAACCTACTGGGCAAAAACTGGTTTAATCAACATTGTTTCCACGTCATTTTAACAAAAAAATTCCATGTGATGACATTGAATCAACGTGGAAAACTGATTGGATTTGATATAAGTTATCAATATGAGGGAATTTCGTCTTTTTTTCACATAACTTTTAACCTAAATCCAATGACTGTGAAATGTTTTGTTGATTTCAAATCAAATCAAGTTTATTGGTTGAATTTCATGTTGAATTCACATTAGTTGACAACTCAACCTAATGTAAATCAAAACTAGATGTTGAACTGACGTCTTTGCCCAGTGGGAAAGAATGCTGAGCTATAATTTGATAAGGTTTATCATAAGTTGTCATTGGTTGCAATATATCACCATAAAGTGTATCTATAAAGTGATTTCAAATTTAATTGATACATTTCAATCAGCTTCTGTAAAATGTATCATTTAGGCATATAAAATTAACAATATTTGCAAATTGTCATTCAACTGAGGACTGTTACTGGTTCTGGTGTGTTTTTCTCTCTTTGCCTCTATAAGGGAGTAGAGGAGGATTTGATTCAGAATACATACTGTAGGTTTTATTCAGTCTATGCATCATTTCAGTATACTTTCTGTGAGACTTTTGATATTTTGCATTTGCCTCTATTAATAACATAATTGGGATGATCTTCCACACTGTGTGGTGTTGCCATGTTGAAAGGACTCTTGTCATTTTTATGTAAACAAGCTTTTTTGCCTGTTTGACGACATAGGCTTTGGATAAAAGAGGAAAAAGCGGGAAAATGAGCTTTTTGCATATCTGTGAATATGTGTGAAAATTTGTGTGTGTGTGTGTGTGTGTGTGTGTGTGTGTGTGTGTGTGTGTGTGTATGTGTGTGTCTAGAGAGAGATTCCCAAAAACTCCACAAATATCGCGTTTCTTTGTTTGACGGATGTTTGACACATGTTCATGTTTCTCCAACAATTACCAGTGTCATATTTTTCCATTGTAAGTCATCTTCCAAACAGTGAATCCTGACAATTATCCAGGGGAATTCCTGATCAAAACCACATTTTTCTGTCTATAGCTCACTTCCATCACATTCTGCGCTATAGCAGACCTCTCCCTATATTGCACACAATGTTTGTTTTTGAATTTTGTGTTGCATCACTCATCAGTTGAAATGCAAAAATAGCTTTTACGAAACGATTAAGTCATACAATCTATTTCATGAATTACTACAATGTGTATTTGTAATGATAATATACAGAGTTAAAATGCTATTATGAAATATTGGTAATTTGCGCTATAGCCTACTGGTGAACATTTTAAACAGCTCTTTCCCTATTCTAACAACAGAGGGTGATGTGCATTGGACTAACATTGACCTACATCCCAATTACTGGACCAATATGAATAATGTGATGGGACTATGGTTTGTCTGTGTATGCTTTTGTAATTATTACTAATTCTAAATCAACATCTTAATCATGCTGGTAAGAATCTAAGCTGGCCTCATTACATTAGAAATCATGTGGATAGACAACTTAGAAATAATTAGGAAATAACTAGCTTTACCTTTGGTGTGAAATATTTGAAAGAACTAAATCAAAATGTGTATTTTTTTTTTTTTTAAAATTTTCAGTCATTTAGCAGACGCTCTTATCCAGAGCGACTTACAGTTAGTGAGTGCATACATTTTCATACAATGACACTAGGTTGCAATGGAATGCAATATATTGCTAAAAAAAAGTGAGGAAAAGAAAGAGCTTATGTGTACTATTGAAAGAGGTTAGAAATCCTGTTAGGAAATTGACATGTTTGAAAATGAGGTGAAGGAGGGAGAAGGAGGGGGGAGATGCAGAGAAAGAGGCCCCTCAGGCTATCTACTATGGTAAAGTGGCTCAAGGCTGTGGCTGAAGTGTATTTAACACAACCTACGCAGTTATCAGAGAAGGGTTAGGGTTCCACGCCTACACCAAGACCCTGCAGCCCCCTTGATTCAGTGAACTCTCTCTCTCTCTCTCTCTCTCTCTCTCTCTCTCTCTCTCTCTCTCTCTCTCTCTCTCTCTCTCTCTCTCTCTCTCTCACACACACACACACACATCCCTCCTGTCAGTCAATGTGTGTGTCAATGACTTTCTGTTGCTTTTTTTTGTCATACAAACAAATTACAAATAGGGAAACTAGGCTACGTCTTGATGTTGACAACAATAGGAAAGTGTAGATTTATGCTATATAAATGGCTTTAAACAAAACAAAGAATACATTTTTTTTGTAACTAGAATGTTTTAAGAATGAAATCACCAGTCGTGTAAAGTACTATAAAAAAATACTTGAAAGTACTACTTAAGTAGGTTTTTGTGGTATAAGTACTTTACTTTACTATTTATAGTTTTGACAAGTTTTACGTTTACTTCACTACATTCCTAAAGAAAATAATGTACTTTGTACTCCATACATTTTCCCTGACACCCAAAAGTACTCGTTACATTTTGAATCCTTAGGACAGGAAAATTGTCAAATGCACACTTATCAAGAGAACCTTGGTCATCCCTACTGCCTCTGATCTGGCGGACTCACTAAACACAAATGCTTGGTTTGTAAATGATGTTGGAGTGTTGGAGTGTGCCCCTGGCTATCCGTTAAAAAAAAATACAAAAAATGAAAATAGTGATATCTGGTTTGCTTAATATAAGGAATTTGAAATGATTTATACTTTTACTTTTACTTTTGATACTTAAGTATATTTAAAAGCAAATACTTTTACTTTACTCAAGTAGTATCTTACTGAGTGACTTTCACTTTTACTTGAGTTATTTTCAATTAAGGTATCTTTACTTTTACTCAAGTATGACAATCGGGGACTTTTTGCACCACTGGAAATCACAATTTGAAAATGTGGAATAGACGTTGAAAATAAACCTGACGATGCCTCTCTGCATGCTTGACTGACACCTGCAGCCTCAGTAGCCTGAAGTTATTTTTACACAAGTTTGTACACATACTGTAGCTATTACACAAATATCCACCCACATAGTATTTATAAAGAAGATCAGAGTGATACGTACATTCAGAGACATACACAGAGTATACCAAACATTAGGAACACCTTCCTAATATTGAGTTGCACCCCCCCTTTTTGCCCTCGGAACAGCCTCAATTCGTCGGAGCATGGACTCTACAAGGTGTCGAAAGCGTTCCACACGGATGCTGGCCCATGTTAGTTGTGACAAGTTGGCTGGATGTCCTTTGGGTGGTGGACCATTCTTGATACACACAAGAAACTGTTGAGCGTTGCAGTTCTTGACACAAACCGGTGCGCCTGGCACCTACTACCATACTCCGTTCAAGGGCTCTTAAATATTTTGTCTTGCCCATTCACCCTCTGAATGGCACATATATACAATCCATGTCTCAATTCTCTCAAGGCTTAAAAATCCTTCTTTAACCTGGCTCCTCCCCTTCACCTACACTGATTGAAGTGGATTTAACAAGTGACATTATAGCATAAGGGATCATAGCTTTCACCTGGATTCACCTGGCCAGTCTACGTCATGGAAAGAGCAGATGTCCTTAATGTTTTGTATACTCAGTGTATATTGCCGTGCCTGTGTCTGTGTTGCTGTGATTAGCAAAATATGAAGCAGGAAAATCCAGACGAATCAGAAATACATGCATTTCCCGCTCCCTAATTGAGTGTAAATAAATCTCAGATCATATACGCATGTGATTTAACAATTATCATCCAAATCAACTCAGGTTTAGTATAGTGACCTCTGCATCTGTCATGCCTAAGAATTATTTACAAAACGCAGAGGCAAGATATTTTTCTTAAATCTAAAACCATTGTGGTGGATGTAGAGTTAATTTTGTATACATATATTGTATTGAAGCCATGACTGTATCAGAACAGTATTGTATGAGTTGTAGGCGGAAGGTTAAACAGTTGCTTTAATTTTGCAACGACGGTCAGACTCTTGCTATTAGTCCCTGCTGAGGTTAAGGTGCCCTAAGGCAACAGTAGAGAGAGTATCAACATCAGAAAAAATCTCTCCTCCATGTGCTCCCTGAATGTGTCTCACGCTATGGCAGTTTTCTCCAATGGAAATGGACTGGTGCGGTAGCCGACAGGCTTTTGGTGGGATAACAGGGTGTGTGTCTGTGTGCGTGCGTGCGTGTGTGCGTGTGTGCGTGTGTGCGTATGTGCGTGTGTGCATTTGTGCGTGTGCCCTTGTGTGTGTGTACATGCGTGTCTCTCCATTCTTGTTTGTGTCTTTGGGCACGTGTCTGCGCATTCACAATTTTGGTCACCAACTGAGGTGGACTTTGAGTAAAGGGAGAACCAGAGAGTAGGCTTATCCATGAGTGACTGGGGGCAGGAGGGGAGGTGGTGAAGAGTGGATGATTTGGTGGAGGTGGGGACTGTGTATGTTTCCACCAGGCCCAACCCTGTGTGGAGTGACTGGCAGCCAGGACATGACCCCTGCCACCCCCTCCAACCCCACTCCATGGGAGCACAAACAGGGACATACTGTCACACACTCGACCCCCAGTGACAGCCGACAGGGCAGAGAGGGAGACGACAGGGTGTGTGGAGACCTCTGAACACACGTCACAGTGAACGAGAGTCAGAAGTGTCAGTAACTCCTCTCCTCCTCACACACCCGCATCCTATGGCCCAAAAACTGGGCCTGTATCCTGATCCGGGATGACCCTGCCGGATACGGATCAGTGCCGCGGCAAGTTCTCAGGTCAGGAACGTCGGTGTTGGCATACCGACACGTGTGGGCATGGTGCTGATGAAGTGAGGCTCTGAATTAAAAGTGTGGTTCGACGCTAAAGAGGGGCTAACCTGATTTGACTTGCTAACTCGATTTGACTGGGCTTTGATAGTGAGCGAGAGGGAGAGCGCTATGACAAGAGAGATGGACTCCTGCCAGGTTTGCATCTCTTTCAGCCTTTAATGGTGGCAAATGAGCCAAATGAGCCAAAGGTTTAGCATTAGACTAATCTGAAATGTTAACGTCTGTGCATGTATTCAAACTCTGCCAAGGTTGATCATTTTGATCATCTAATACACTCCCATTAACTCATTAAGCTAAGTGCACTACAGCATGCCAAAGGTTTAGCATTGCAATCATCGTAAGCATATCCAAGGCAATTTTCAGTCATGTCTGGAGGGCTCTTATTTCTCCTAACCATCAATGCCAATGAGGAATACAATATCTAGCCTACATTTTGAATTTAAAGATAACTTTTAAAGGTCCAATGCAGCCGTTTTTATCTGAATATCAAACAATTTCTGGGTAAAAATTAAGTACCTTACTGTGATTGTTTTCAATTAAAATGGTCAAAAAGAAAAAATAATTGCTTCTTAGCAAAGAGCAATTTCTCAAGCAAGAATCTTGCTAGGACTGTCTGGGAGTGGCAGTGGCGTAGGAAGAAATCTGTTGATGGCAGAGCCAGCAAAAATGTATGTGGGCCAAAATTTGGGCAATCAAATCATTAACCCCAGCATGAGTTTTTATATGCGCGTTATATCAGAATCTGGTCACTGTTCCAAAATGTGATTGTTACTCAACAGAACAGTTAACCCGTGCTGCCCTTAAACCAAGGCACGCTGCCTGCTAAATATTTATAGGCTATGTTTCAACTAGTCAATTTCGAATTATTTTCAAACAGTTTTATTTTCAAACAACAGATTTAAATTAGGTGCGTTCCGCCTCCTCATTAATTCACATAGAAGTAGCCCATTTCACTGTGGCAGACAATTTATGTTTGAGGCATGCTATGCTAATGTTGGGCAAGGATTAGCTAGATGAACCAGACAAACTTCTCTCTTCGATGAGAGCCCAAGCACTCCCCCAGTGTTTCCCCAGGTCAAGTATGCAGAAGTATTAGCTTGTGTTGTATCCCTAGAAGCTGCCTTGGCCTTATCATGACCATGGCCTGTGTATCCATGTGGCCTGTTTAGCATAGCTCTGCTCTCAGCTGCCCTGCCCCCTTGTGGAGCCCTTGTGGAGCTCTTCAGTTACTGTTTCTAACTGTGTCTTATATCATTCATAATTGTGTTTTTGTCAATGCAGCTTATAATTTTTATAGCAGTGTTATTATGTTATTTCATTGTAATATTGTTTTATTGCTGTATCCTGAAATTATATTCTAATTACTAATAATTCCTCTTTATTCTGTACTTTCAAAAATCACACACACACAAACAATATTGAACATTATTTGCCAACATCATAACTGGAAATGGATATCTTTCTTGCCGAAGATTGAGGCCAGCTTTTGTATGCTAGCAACATACTGTTTGAACGTACACTCCTATACGGTTTTACTGGAGGAAAAAACAGCAAGAAAAGACATAGGCAATATGCAATGGTTGTCTATTTTATTGAAGTATTGGTAGTGGTTGAACAACAAAAACAAAAAACGCAAGAAAAGACTGACAAAATATTAATATGCATAACCCATAGTTCAAAAATTGCATTCCCACCCCCCAATCCTAATGGCATAGTATCATGCCAGGTCACTATTCCCATGAGAAGGACTGTTACCAAGAAGGTGTACATTTCACTAATTTTGGTTGTCACCCATTTAGCGAGCTTCCCCCTCACTCCTGGCTCTCTCCTCTCCTGTAGCTCCAAGGCATAGCGATTGGTCTTCTCCACAATGTCTCCCACCAGCTCCTCTATCAGAAACTTGAAGCTTGAAGAGATGGCAAGGGGCTTTGCACTCCAGACTGGGACTCATCAAAGCCAACAGCATGGCCAGGAGGGGTGAAATGGCTGGAGGCCGTACAGCTACCGCAGACCTCCTGTACTTCACCCACTGTGGGTCTGCCTTCATAACCACCAGCATTTTCAGCGCAACCTGGGACTTTGTTGGTGGGCAAGGGGTCCTCAGATTCAGGGTTCTCAATGGCCACAAAGTTGGGGGGCAGCTCCTCACTGTCACTGTCAGAATCTGATTCCTCACTTTCATACTCAGACTCATTGTCATAATTGAGAAAAATCTTCTGAATTTTGAAGGACATTGCTAATGCAACAGCTTAGTCCACAAGCTACATACATAAACAACAACACTGAATGGCTCCGAGTGGGTGTCAGAGGTTACGTGATTGACTTCCGGCACGCACCACTTGTATCAATAAATCATTATCAGAAAATGGTTTGAGTGGTAATTATTTACTATTTTATTCACATTTTCAAGTACTGGTAACAAATCATGCATTCCGATTATTGCATAGATTGTAATGGACACATATGATGTGTGTGAAATACTTTTTTGAAGGTTGTACTAATTATGATCAGCTAATGCTAAGCTAATTGCCAGCTATGTGTGGAGCTATGTTTGTTGACATCATACAATGCATTCTGATTGTCATGTAAACATCTGTCAGACCAAAGATGTTATAACAAAACGAGGTGAAGGAATGGTTCACTCGTCTTTTGAGTAAACTTCTGGAAGTGGATGATGGGAAGTGAATGATGGTAGACGACACACCCCCTTCAACATACTGCAAACAGACCCAACTCATCTTGTCACCTCTTCTTATCTTTGGTTAATGCGTAAAAACAAACATGGTGACGCGCACAAACTCTACCCACAGTCGGATTACTTTTAGAAAGTGTTTTACTAAATTATTTCAATCACTGGTGAGCTAACCCGTGATGTGATGAATTGTAAATAGTAGTTGCTATTAGCTAATTCATATTATGGTTTCTATCAGATGAGAGTTAGCTAAATATGACCGCTTGTGTTAGCTCACTCTTTCCTCGGTAAGCGCTACGACTAATGTAGACTACATTTTCCGATTTGGTTGAGCATTTTGTTATGCTGTTGCTGCTTCTGTGAATGTCTGAACATTGCATCCAAAAACAAACTGCTCACATTGAGGACATAACATTGTAAAGACTGTTTTTGCAAAATGTTTCTGTGAAAAAACTGTGTGGCCAGCTCAAACGCTGACTGTTGCGTCAATCGTAACTAGACGTTCTAATGAAGTGTTCTAATCACACCGGTTTGAGTGTACGCTGTAGGGACCACTGTAAAATGATCACACCTGTGTGTTCGTACATGTCAAAGGGTTAAATTATCATAAAAGCATAGCCTACTCTATACCCTACTGCAGGGGTAGGCAACCCTGGTCCTGGAGTGCTGCAGGCACGTCATGTTTTTGATTTAACCAACCTGGAAGACCTGGTGTGTTGAATTTGGGCAATCACTGAACTGATCAATTAGCTCAGTTGGTCAGGTGTGATACCTAGTTGGAACAAAATCCTGCAGTACCTGCGGCACTCCAGGAACAGGTTTGCCTACCCCTGCACTACTGTAATTGATTGCACACAACAAACCATTTAACATGTGATTTCGCATTACAGACCAAATAGTGTTGTAGGCCTACGTAAATCCTTGACTCTTGCATTTAACATGCGACTCACATACAGTGAGGGAAAAAATTATTTGATCCCCTGCTGATTTTGTACGTTTCCCCACTGACAAAGACATGATCAGTCTACAATTTTAATGGTAGGTTTATTTGAACAGTGAGAGACAGAATAACAACAAAAAAATCCAGAAAAACGCATGTCAAAAATTTTATAAATTAATTTGCATTTTAATGAGGGAAATAAGTATTTGACCCCTCTGCAAAACATGACTTAGTACTTGGTGGCAAAACCCTTGTTGGCAATCACAGAGGTCAGACGTTTCTTGTAGTTGGCCACCAGGTTTGCACACATCTCAGGAGGGATTTTGTCCCACTCCTCTTTGCAGATCGTCTCCAAGTCATTAAGGTTTCGAGCCTGACGTTTGGCAACTCGAACCTTCAGCTCCCTTCACAGATTTTCTATGGGATTATGGTCTGGAGACTGGCTAGGCCACTACAGGACCTTAATATGCTTCTTCTTGAGCCACTCCTTTGTTGCCTTGGCCGTGTGTTTTGGGTCATTGTCATGCTGGAATACCCATCCACGACCCATTTTCAATGCCCTGGCTGAGGGAAGGAGGTTCTCACCCAAGATTTGACGGTACATAGCTCCGTCCATCATCCCTTTGATGCGGTGAAGTTGTCCTGTCCCCTTAGCAGAAAAACACCCCCAAAGCATAATCTTTCCACCTCCATGTTTTACGGTGGGGATGGTGTTGTTGGGGTCATAGGCAGCATTCCTCCTCCTCCAAACACGGCAAGTTGAGTTGATGCCAAAGAGCTCGATTTTGGTCTCATCTGACCACAACACTTTCACCCAGTTCTCCTCTGAATCATTCAGATGTTCATTGGCAAACTTCAGACGGGCCTGTATATGTGCTTTCTTGAGCAGGGGGACCTTGCGGGCGCTGCAGGATTTCATTCCTTCACGGTGTAGTGTGTTACCAATTGTTTTCTTGGTGACTATGGTCCCAGCTGCCTTGAGATCATTGACAAGATCCTCCCGTGTAGTTATTGGCTGATTCCTCACTGTTCTCATGATCATTGCAACTCCACTAGGTAAGATCTTGCATGGAGCCCCAGGCCGAAGGAGATTGACAGTTATTTTGTGTTTCTTCCATTTGCAAATGATCGCACCAACTTTTGTCACCTTCTCACCAAGCTGCTTGGCGATGGTCTTGTAGCCCATTCCAGCCTTGTGTAGGTCTACAATCTTGTCCCTGACATCCTTGGAGAGCTCTTTGGTCTTGGCCATGGTGGAGAGTTTGGAATCTGATTGATTGATTGCTTCTGTGGACAGGTGTCTTTTATACAGGTAACAAGCTGAGATTAGGAGCACTCCCTTTAAGAGTGTGCTCCTAATCTCAGCTCGTTACCTGTATAAAAGACTCCTGGGAGCCAGAAATCTTTCTGATTGATAGGGGGTCAAATACGTATTTCCCTCATTAAAATGCAAATCAATTTATAACATTTTTGACATGCGTTTTTCTGGATTTTTTTGTTGTTATTCTGTCCCTCACTGTTCAAATAAACCTACCATTAAAATTATAGACTGATCATTTCTTTGTCAGTGGGCAAATGTACAAAATCAGCAGGGGATCAAATACTTTTTTCCCTCACTGTAGATCTACACATAATAAACCACAGGCCTATAATTAATAGACTATGATACTAAAACATAATACCCTGATACAACAGTAATAATCACAATAGGTAACCATAGCCTAAATAGACTAGAACAGTGGTCCCTAACCTTTTCTTAGTCGAGTTCACTTTATGATTCAAAATGCAAACCGAGTTCAATTCTCAGCTGGGCGCAAGCGATCAAGTGTGCCGACAATGTGTTGTGTGATATCAATTAAATGATCAATAGCCTATAGGGCCTAACTATAGTTTATGGTCAAAAAAGCACAGGGCAAATTTCTATTTCCAATTAAATGTAATTCCAAAAAATTACTGGAAATTTCATGCATTTGCCTATTTTCATATTTTCATATATAATCAGAAAGGTTTTATTTTCTCCATGTAGGCCTACCCCTTATTGTAAATAACGTAGAGTCCCTCATATTTCAAAACTCGAGTGTCAAGCTAGGCTATATGATAACACTGGTAATAGGTTCGTTTTTGTAGCCTATTGCTTGCGAGGCACATCGGAGAATAAATTGAAATATCTTATTTTTTATTACACTGGACTCAGCGGAGGCAGGGCTCTCCCTGCCTCCGCTGATTCCAGTGTGAGTCGAAGTGGAGAAGCGTGTTTCATGATTTCTGAAAGTGTTAAATAAAAACAGTGTTGTAGTGCTGATCATTGTCTCTGACTGTACTGAAACTGTCTTTAAGGCCATCAATTAGATCAATGCAATCAGTGATTGATTTAAAATAAAATAAAATAAAATAAAACTTTATTGGTCACATGCGCTGAATACAACAGCCTTACCGTGAAATGCTTCCTTACAAGCCCTTAACCAACAATGCCGTTCAAGAAAGAGATAAGAAAATATTTACCAAATAAACTAAAGTAAAAAAAAATAATAATAATCACACAATGAAATAACAATAATGAGGCTATATACAGAGGTTACCGGTACCGAGTCAATGTGCGGGGGTACAGGTTAGTCGAGGTAATTTGTACATGTAGGTAGGGGTAAAGTGACTATGCATAAATAATAGACAGCGGGTAGCAGCAGTGTAAAAACAAATGGGGGGGGGGGGGGGGGGGGGGGGGGGGGGTCAATGTAAATTGTCCGGGTGGCCATTTTATTAATTACTTATGGTTTGGGGGTAGAAGCTGTTAAGAAACCTTTTGGTCCTAGACTTGGCGCTTTTTGGGGCTTTCCTCTGACACAGCCTAGTATGTAGGTTCTGGATGGCAGGAAGCTTGGCCCCAGTGATGTACTGGTCCGTACGCACTTCCTCTGTAGCGCCTTACGGTCAGATGCCGAGCAGTTGTCATACCAGGCAGTGATGCAACCGGTCAGGATGCTCTCGATGGTGCAGCTGTATAACTTTTTGAGGATCTGGGGACCCATGCCAAATCTTTTCAGTCTCCTAAGGGGGAAAAGGTGTTGTCGTGCCCTCTTCACGACTGTCTTGGTGTGTTTGGACCATGATAGTTCGTTGGTGATGTGGACACCAAGGAACTTGAAACGCTCGACCCGCTCCACTACAGCCCCGTCGATGTTAATGGGGGCCTGTATGGCCCGCCTTTTCCTGTAGTCCACGATCAGCACCTTTGTCTTGCTCACATTGAGGGAGAGGTTGTTATCCTGGCACCACACTGCCAGGTTGCTGACCTCCTCTGACCTCATCGTTGTCGGTGATCAGGCCTACCACTGTTGTGTCGTCAGCAAACTTAATGATGGTGTTGGAGTTGTGATTGGCCATGCAGTCGTGGGTGAACAGGGAGTACAGGAGGGGCCCCAGTGTTGAGGATCAGCGTGGCAGATGTGTTGTTGCCTACCGTTACCACCTGGGGGCGGCCCGTCAGGAAGTCCAGGATCCAGTTGCAGAGGGAGGTGTTTAGTCCCAGGGTCCTTAGCTGAGTGATGAGCTTTGTGGGCACTATGGTGTTGAACGCTGGGCAGTAGTCAATGAACAGCATTCTAACATAGGTGTTCCTTTTGTCCAGGTGGGAAAGGGCAGTGTGGAGTGCGATTGAGATTGCATCATCTGTGGATCTGTTGGGGCGGTATGTGAATTGGAGTGGGTCTAGGGTATCCGGGATGATGTTGTTGATGTGAGCCATGACCAGCCTTTCAAAGCACTTCATGGCTACTGACGTGAATGCTACAGGGCGGTAATCATTTAGGCAGGTTACCTTAACTTCCTTGGGCACAGGGACTATGGTGGTCTGCTTGAAACATGTAGGTATTGCAGACTCAGTCAGGGAGAGGTTGAACATTTTTGTGAAGACACTTGCCAGTTGGTCCCTGCATGCTTTGAGTACCTGTCCTGGTAATCCGTCTGGCCCCGCGGCTTTGTGAATGTTTAAAGGTCTTGCTCACATCAGCTACGGAGAGCGTTATCACACAGTCGTCCGGAACAGCTCTCATGCATGCTTCAGTGTTGCTTGCCTCGAAGCGAGCATAAAAGGCATTTAGCTCGTCTGGTAGGCTCGCGTCACTGGGCAGCTCGTGGCTGGGTTTCCCTTTGATTTGGAGGGGGACTTTACACTTCATGGCGATATCACTGATATCAAATAACTTGGCAAATTCTCCAACATCCTCTTCTATACACGGTCTCTTGACAAATGTTAACAGTGAGTTTTGTTTGGCTTTTTATTTGTTTTTGCTAGCCAAATTAGCTAGTGAGTCTTAGCTAGCTAATGGTGAGTGGGCTACACAGTGTATCCTAGCCTACACAGCAAAAGCTACTGTTTACTGCACATGGTATCAGTGCAAAGAGACACGTGCCAGAACCTGCCCATTATTTTGAAATTGATAAGCAGATTCGTTTTAAAACTATTTTCTTTTGTTGTTTTTTCCCCGGTAAATAATCAAACATAATTCAAATTCAATACATAGGCCTAAATTAAATTGATTTTATGTACAGCAATGGATTTTATGTAAGATGTCCTTGAGTGTCCTGAAAGGCACCTGCCAAATAATATATATTATTATTGTCCATTTATATCCCTTTCGCATTCTCACCCCCTCAATATTGCTTGCTATCAATTCTATCTGATGGTGCATGCATGTTTATGCCAGTGCTTGACTTGCACTGAAATAGGTGCCGGTACTCATTTTGGGTGCCAGTACCGTTTATTATTTAGGTGCAGGAACTCCTCAATACTTTTGCCCTAATATTTTATAGGAGGTACAGGAACTCAAGCAGAAGAAAAAATTATCTGATTGGGTGGGCCTGTCTCCCCAGTTAATGGGCCTGCGCCCACCCAGGCACACCTGTGCTTACGCCCCTGAAAAAAATTTTGGCAGAGAGATTTGGAACTCTCTTATTGGTCTATTAAAGGTGTATGCAAAATTCGCTCAGCCATTTCCTGGTTGCAAAAATTCTAATAATTTGCCTAATTTCAGTTTATGTGACAAAGCAATCAATCAGTGTAATGAATCATTGTACCATCTAAACCGCTGTGAAATATATTTTCAATAACCCAAAATATTGTATTTTCAGCTGTTTGAAGCTGGTTTACAAAACCGAAAGTGAAAGATGCAAAAACGAATCGTAAGAATGGGAAGCATAGAAATAGCACACATAGAACAGATCTACCACTTCTTAGACTTGCTTTAAATGCGAATTACAGATCTATAAATCACATTTCTATGTGAATTTGGTTGGGTCGCCCACAAAAAGTTACATATTGCAACTTTAACTAATTGACCACCTGGTGATGTCACCAGTCAGGCCAAAACTCTATCCCACCAAAACAGGCAGAAATTCCAGGAGGTCTTTTCAAACCGCTCTTACACTAAAAGGGCATTATCATCAACCACATGGTGTGTAAATATATATAAAACACAGGAAAATCACATTTTTGACTGCACTGGGCTTTTAAGATATGTGTTGAGTGCATTGCCATGCTATATCTCTTAACCTCTTTTTATTCATTCTTGAAATAGCTATCATAACCCATACCGTGGCTAATTTTGTCACGATCAATTATTTTAATGATACTGGATTTCCTAAGTGTTTGGAAAAGTGAGGTAGTGTCAAGAAAGCTGGTTGTGAGATACAAAACACACAAGCAGCTGATTGAGCCCATGTGAGGGGAGGTGATCTACATTTACCTACATGAATATGAAGTGCCAGCCAGGGCTGTATATTTCTGCTTTTCATTTTCCTCTGTGGCATTACTTTTTGTGTATAAAACAGGGTCTCTTTGCTTTGTATGTAAAATAGGGGAGGTGTTGTTGCCTCCCGCCTGTCCTCAAAGAGCATTAATCAGTGGTGCTCAAAGACAGAAGCCTCTCTGAGGAGCAGTCGCTCACTTCGCAACGACAAGCCACATGAAAGCCAGCGAGGGGTTTTAAAGATAAGATATAGAGAGAGAGCCCGTGCAGCAAAAGAGGGCAGGGGGGGAAGAGAAATTCCCCTCTCATTAAAGATCAACCGCTCAGCGTCGACTAACGAGCCCTTCTCCCTGGAAGCAAACAAACAAACACTCGGAGGTAACCGTAAGACACAGGCACATGATTCTAGACATTAGCAGAGACAGACCCAAAATGGATGCTTTGAAAGAGGTGTGACTGGCTGTCAATCTTGTAGGGCTGTGGTGGGTAGTCTGTAGTGTATTAGAGGTCAGAGGTCACAGGTGGTCTCAGGAGAGGGGGAAGATGGCTGAGCACGTCTGTCCATGAGTGAGTCCAGGCTCCTAAAGAGCCACCCCTACTGGGCCAGTAATCCTGTCTTAAGAACCAGGAGGATGGCCTCCTCTGCTCTGCCTTGACCTTTGGGTCTGCTCAGTGTGTGAGTGGATTAGCAGAGAAGGCCCCAAGAATCCCAACCGTCGCAGTCTGGAGCTGACCCAGTGACCCTGCACCCTGTGAGGCCAGGTGAAGCTTCACTATGGGTGGGCACCAGAGGCTGCATTAGCCCTTCTGTTCCCCCCTAAATGTGCTGATAGACACCAGGTAAGGGAGGTCACTAGGGTTGATGGACACCCACAGTGCCACATAAAATGAGCCAGGATCACCTGCCACTCTCTAGATCAAATGAGGGCTTAGAGAGGAGGCTCCCCTCTCGTCAAAACGCTCCATGAATACTTAGACAGGCCAGGCAGGTGTTACTGGGTGAACTCCCCCAGCTACAGCTCCTGTCCAAGAAGCAGGTTGACGTTTATTGTCATGAGTCTTGTCCTGGAGGCAGAACTGAGCGATTTCCCCTTAGATAGGCCAGGTGCAATGTCAACATTCAGATTTTATAACTTTGTGACTGTGCCAGCTAGTGACCACTCCGCAGAGCTGCCTCCAGAACAAGATTCATGATGAAAACGGTTAGGGTTAGGCTATTGCCATCAAGTAGGCTTGGGTTTTGCTAGGGCGTTGTGGATGGGGGAGGCGGATGTCCGCAATCCCATGACTCTGAATCCGAAGGTTGGGTGTTCATGCCTAAATGTAATGTTTTAACCATATCCAAAACCTTAACCCTTAACCTAGAAATTATACCAGCAGGATGAGCAACCGAGGGTGTCAAAAACACTTTGAACTTTGACATTTGGAGCAACATTCGGAGCAACTTCAAAATTGTATATTTGTAGAAATGTGGATAAACGTCAGACTCTGAAGTCAAATTAGTAATAACGTGAGATCTTGTTGACACCCCTAGACCCACCCATACATTTCTACTCTCAGCCAGTCACTAATTACAATGGTGCATACTGGACCTATAATCAACCCCATGGCCAATATGCCTTTTCTCTGCCTGCAGTCCTCATGTTGAGCAGGCCTGGTGAGTAGCAATGATTATTAGATCTGTGGGAACATTCAGGTGCACTTAGTCCATTCAATATGAAATCTCTAGGTACAACACGCTTTTTAGAAAAAGGTTAAAATACAGTAGAAATTATAAGTGTGTTAGGTAGTTTTGGAATTAATAAATGTAACATTTTGAACACAGAACAAAGTCCCCAGACAAGTGTGTTGACGGATGTAGATGGTTGTTCAGAACAAGGTTTCTCCTCTAAATAACCTCATCAAACAGGAGCGGGTGACAGGGTAAGGGGTGTGACGAGCTGGGTATCTCACACAATGTACCTTGTCAGTCAACCCTACTCCTGGGGGTGAAGAGGGGGGCGGACAGTGGCCCTTAGGTCTCTGCAATTGCCCTTAATCCGCCAGTTAATAAGTTCAGAGCGGGGCCATATGCTCCTATGCCGTGTGTGAGGAGGGGAGTGTTGCCCCATGCTACTTACACCAGGCCGGTGCTTTCTCAGGTACCGCCCCCTATGGCCAGACCCTTTGTACTGGAGGATCAGCCCTCTCCACACTGTGAATGGGCCGAATTGATTAAACCCCACCGTATAATTGTCAGCAAATCCCACCGAATCATTTCCAATCCATTTGAAAAGCACAATGCAAGTTTCTCCTTTTCTCCCCTTTCTCTCTCCTCCTCCTCCTCCTCCTCCTCCTCCTCCTCTTTTCACGGCGCCAGGTTTGTCCCTGCGCGCCTCAGCTCTCTATCCCCCTGTGTGAGGAGAGGTAGAGGGAGGAGGAGGTGGAGGAGGAGGGGGAGAGAGTGAAAAGAGAGAAAGCGGATCCGTCTCTTGTCCGTGCTCTGCTGGGGACCTGGCCGTGGATGAAAGTGGGTGGCGGGGGGACGTGTTCTAATCTGTAGGCCTGGTGAGAGAGCGGCATGCTGCACTGGCCTGGCCTGAGCCCCTACCTGCCTGGACACAGCCAGGGCCTGGCCACAGCACCAACACTGGCATTAATCTGGGCCAACAAGATTTAGGGAGGGGAGTGGCTACAAGACAGGGATTATTCTGTTTTTAATATTGATTGCAGTACATATTGTTGGGGTATCTGGGATTTATAAATTCATAATAACCACTCAATAACTAGGACTTCCATCAAATTCAGGTTTGATTAGCACTGCAATTGTCCATGCTTACAGTTTAGCCAATAGCCAAATTCCCCACCAAAAAACACACACTTGTCTCTATTCCAATCAATCTCCCATTCTAAGTATACATGTTCAACACCCTCTCAGTGATCTAAGGTTTCCCACACAGAGGGCCATGACCCCCTGACATCAACCATTTAACCCTTGACATCAGCCATTTAACCCTTGACCATGGCTGTGTACATCCCGCCCCAAGCAGACACCAAAAATGCTCTCAAAGACCCTGATCAACCTGGAGACCGCGTACCCGCATGACCGGTGGCAGCATACTTTAACAAAGGTAATTTGAGGTCCATGCTCCCGAATTATTACCAACACATTGACTTTCCTATTCGTGGAAATTCTAAGCTTGATAACTGCTACACGCCTTTTAGACACGGTTATAAGGCTGTCTCCTGTCCTCCTTTTGGAAAAACTGACCACGACGCCATTTTGCTTATCCCCGTCTACAAACAAAGTCTCGATATGGCGCCGGAGAAGATGGCTGCCATTTTACAGCCCTCTAACCAATTGTACTATTATTCTACAGACACCCGACAAGGCCCAAATCCCTGTCATTCGCATGAGAACGAGACAGAGATATCGTGGACGTAGGTTGGGGTGCCTTGTAAGGATCCGACGCTGAGCGAGTAAACTGCCTCTTCCATCAATCCTATTAGCCAATGTTCAATCATTTGAAAATAAATTTGACTACCTAAGATGAAGGTTATCCTACCAACGGGACATTAAAAACTGTAATATATTATGTTTCACCGAGTCGTGGCTGAACGACGACATAGATAACATACAGCTGGCGGGATATACGCTACAACGGCAGGATAGAACGGCTGACTCCGGAAAGACAAGGGGTGGCGGTCTGTGTATATTTGTAAACAACAGCTGGTGCATAAAATCTAATACTAAGGAAGTCTCAAGGTTTTGCTCGCCTGAGGTAGAGTATCTCATGATAAGCTGTAGACCACACTATTTACCAAGAGAGTTTTAATCTATATTTTTCATAGCTGTCTATTTACCACCTGTTAAGATAATTTATTAACTAACTATTTCAGTGTCTCTGTGCGTCTCCCAAAAGGTTGTAAGGCTTTTGGATCAAGAAACGGACAGAGCCTCAGTGCAATAGCCAGGTCTTTATTCAGAGAATTCTGTTATCACAATTTCAGAGTCCATCTTTTATACTCACACGTCATACAAAAATCCCTCCCCTCTTTAGGCGGGTTGTATTTTTCCACTATACAGGGGTTTAGCTCATGTTTTCCTCTGCTCTCCTAACCATCAGGTCACACACACATGTTCTTATCATAGGCTGCATTCCTTAGATATCGCCGTCCTCACAATATCCTGCACCATATTTCATACTCTTTAAAAAGCCTAACAGTTTCTCTCCTCCCTAAATTGGGAAGCCTCTTTATCTTGGTTTCTCAGTTGTCTGTAGACAGTTCTCCTTGTCCTTTGTTGTCTGGCCTAACTCTTACTCACATTGCTAAATAGTAACACAATGTCATAATCTTTACTGGTCCTACACTCACACATTCTAACACATTTCACACAGTTTCAGGGTGTAATAATTAGTCATTAATAATTATTCTATCACCACCACAAACCGATGCTGGCACTAAGATTGCACTCAATCGAAAGTTGGTTGCAATTTCAATTTAAACCTCCAGAAACGACAGAACAAATAATGCAACAAATATTGTGGTTAAATTCAAATATACCAATTGACAAAAAAACTTTCTTTTTTGACAGAATGTTTAAAAAAGGTATAATCTTCGTAAATGATATCATCGGTAGGACTGGTGGAGTTATGTCGCACATGCAGCTGACAAAAACATATGGAAATGTCTGCTCTACCCAAAATTACAACCAAATAATTGCAGCCTTACCGCAAAAGTGGAAGAGGAAAGTGGAAGGGGGAGAAAGTAAGGAACTTGTCTGTCGGCCTTGCATTAAAGAACATAATTGGTTAAGGAAAACTGTGATAAATAAAAAAGTATATCAGTTTCACTTAAGGACCAAAGGATTGACAGCCGTCCCATATAGATTGCAAAATAGTTGGGAAGAGATCTTTGACGTACCGATCCCATGGCATAGTGTTTATGAACTGACACGCAAAACGACACCGGATTCAAAAATTAGAATCTTTAAATTTAAATTATTATATAAAATTCTTGCTACCAATAGAATGTTATTTATATGGGGGATACAATCTTCCCAGCTCTGCAGATTTTTCTGTGAAGAGACAGAATCATTAGATCATTTGTTTTGGTTCTGTCCATTTGTAGCTTGTTTTTGGACACAGGTCCAGGAATGGCTAAAGGATTGCAATATTTACCTGGAACTAACCTTGCAGATAGCATTACTGGGTGATCTGAAAAGTCATAGTCAATCAATCAATAATATAATAATACTTTTAGCAAAAATGTAGAAGCAATGAGAATAGAAAGGTTCAGAACTTTTGTAAAACATCACAGTACGGTTGAAATATACAGTGGGGAAAAAAAGTATTTAGTCAGCCACCAATTGTGCAAGTTCTCCCACTTAAAAAGATGAGAGAGGCCTGTAATTTTCATCATAGGTACACGTCAACTATGACAGACAAAATGAGAAAATCCTACAGAGCTATCACATTGTAGGATTTTTAATGAATTTATTTGCAAATTATGGTGGAAAATAAGTATTTGGTCAATAACAAAAGTTTTTCTCAATACTTTGTTATATACCCTTTGTTGGCAATGACACAGGTCAAACGTTTTCTGTAAGTCTTCACAAGGTTTTCACACACTGTTGCTGGTATTTTGGCCCATTCCTCCATGCAGATCTCCTCTAGAGCAGTGATGTTTTGGGGCTGTCGCTGGGCAACACGGACTTTCAACTCCCTCCAAAGATTTTCTATGGGGTTGAGATCTGGAGACTGGCTAGGCCACTCCAGGACCTTGAAATGCTTCTTACGAAGCCACTCCTTCGTTGCCTGGGCGGTGTGTTTGGGATCATTGTCATGCTGAAAGACCCAGCCACGTTTCATCTTCAATGCCCTTGCTGATGGAAGGAGGTTTTCACTCAAAATCTCACGATACATGGCCCCATTCATTCTTTCCTTTACACGGATCAGTCGTCCTGGTCCCTTTGCAGAAAAACAGCCCCAAAGCATGATGTTTCCACCCCCATGCTTCACAGTAGGTATGGTGTTCTTTGGATGCAACTCAGCATTCTTTGTCCTCCAAACACGACGAGTTGAGTTTTTACCAAAAAGTTCTATTTTGGTTTCATCTGACCATATGACATTCTCCCAATCCTCTTCTGGATCATCCAAATGCACTCTAGCAAACTTCAGACGGTCATGGACATGTACTGGCTTAAGCAGGGGGACACGTCTGGCACTGCAGGATTTGAGGCGTAGTGTGTTACTGATGGTAGGCTTTGTTACTTTGGTCCCAGCTCTCTGCAGGTCATTCACTAGGTCCCCCCGTGTGGTTCTGGGATTTTTGCTCACCGTTCTTGTGATCATTTTGACCCCACGGGGTGAGATCTTGCGTGGAGCCCCAGATCGAAGGCGATTATCAGTGGTCTTGTATGTCTTCCATTTCCTAATAATTGCCTCCACAGTTGATTTCTTTAAACCAAGCTGTTTACCTATTGCAGATTCAGTCTTCCCAGCCTGGTGCAGGTCTACAATTGTGTTTCTGGTGTCCTTTGACAGCTCTTTGGTCTTGGCCATAGTGGAGTTTGGAGTGTGACTGTTTGAGGTTGTGGACAGATGTCTTTTATACTGATAACAAGTTCAAACAGGTGCCATTAATACAGGTAACGAGTGGAGGACAGAGGAGCCTCTTAAAGAAGAAGTTACAGGTCTGTAAGAGCCAGAAATCTTGCTTGTTTGTAGGTGACCAAATACTTATTTTCCACCATAATTTGCAAATAAATTCATTAAAAATCCTACAATGTGATTTTCTGGATTTTTTTTCTTCTCAATTTGTCTGTCATAGTTGACGTGTACCTATGATGAAAATTACAGGCCTCTCTCATCTTTTTAAGTGGGAGAACTTGCACAATTGGTGGCTGACTAAATACTTTTTTTCCCCACTGTATATGGCAAATAGAAATCCTATATGGATGGTGTTAAGAGATAGATGGGAGGTATTGAATAGAGTTGAAGGATGGGACTAATAACAAATAACAACAAATAATAACAAAGATAGCTAATAATGTAAGCATACTGTGTCCATAATAAGTATATAGGTTGTATGTTGGGAGCTTTTGGGAAAGAGCACAGTTAGAAAGATATGGCATATAGAAGCAAACCGGATGGACATCATGAAAATGATTGGAGAGGTTGAGAGTAGAAGAAGTTCAGGAGCAATAAAAATAAAAAATAAATAAAAAATATATATAATAGAATTATTGTAAAATTAACTCTGTCCATAAGGTGTAGATAGTAAGTATAGACCGGAAGTAGAGGCCTGGGCATTGTTGTTCACTAATTTACTCCAAGTAGGGAAAGGATGGTGGGGTTGAAAAGTAATAAAGGGGAGTATATATATATAAAAATATATATACATAAAAAAACCATGGGGGATTGGAAGTGATGCAGACAATTACATTGATAGAAGATACAATCTATCTGCAATATTAAGCTGATCCATTCCCCCCGAGAAAAAAAAAAAAAAAAAAAAAAAAGATTGCACTCAATCAGCTGTATAAGGCCATAAGTAAACAGGAAAACGCTCATTCAGAGGCAGCGCTCCTAGTGGCCGGGGACTTTAATGCAGGGAAACTTAAATCCGTTCTACCTCATTTCTACCAGAATGTGAAATGTGCAACCAGAGGAGAAAAAAATAAAACTCTAGACCACCTTTACTCCACACACAGAGACGCGTACAAAGCTCTCCCTCTCCCTCCATTTGGCAAATCTGACCATAACTCTATCCTCCTGATTCCTGCTTATAAGCAAAAACTAAAGCAGGAAGCACCAGTGACTCGGTTAATAAGGAAGTGGTCAGATGACGCAGATGCTAAACTACAGGACTGTTTTGTTAGCACAGACTGGAATAGGTTCTGGGATTCTTCCGATAGCATTGAGGTGTACACCACATCAGTCACTGGCTTCATCAATAAGTGCATCGATGATGTCGTCCCCACAGTGACCGTATGTACATACCCCAACCAGAAGCCATGGATTACAGGCCACATCCGCACTGAGCTAAAGGGTAGAGCTTCCGCTTTCAAGGAGCGGGACTCTAACCCGGACGCCTATAAGAAATCCTGCTATGCCCTCCGACGAACCATCAAACAGGCAAAGAGTCAATACAGGACTAAGATTGAATCGTATTACACCGGCTCCGACGCTCGTCGGATGTGGCAGGGCTTGAAAACTATTACTGACTACAAAGGGAAGCACAGCCACGAGCTGCCCATTGACACAAGCCTACCAGATGAGCTAAATCACTTCTATGCTCGCTTCGAGGCAAGCAACACTGAAGCATGCATGAGATGAGAGCATCAGCTGTTCCGGATGACTATGTGATCATGCTCTCCGTAGCCGACGTGAGTAAGACTTTTAAGCAGGTCAACATTCAGACGGATTACCAGGACGTGTACTCCGAGCATGCGCTGACCAACTGGCAAGTGTCTTCACTGACATTTTCAACATGTACCTGACTGAGTCTGTAATACCAACATGTTTCAAGCAGACCACCATAGTCCCTGTGCCCAAGAACATTAAGATAACCTGCCTAAATGACTACCGACCCGTAGCACTCACGTCTGTAGACATTAAGTGCTTTGAAAGGCTGGTCATGGCTCACATCAACACCATTATCCCAGAAACCCTAGACCCACCCAATTTGCAGACAGCCCCAACAGATCGACAGATGATGAAATCTCTATTGCGCTCCACACTGCCCTTTCCCAGCTGGAGAAGAGGAACACCTACGTGAGAATGCTATTCATTGACTACAGCTCAGTCCCCTCCTGTACTCCCTGTTCACCCATGACTGAATGGCCAGGCACGACTCCAACACCATCATTAAGTTAATGTACTCCTGAGTGGCGCAGTGGTCTAAGGCACAGCATCGCAGTGCTAACTGTGCCACTAGAGATCCTGGTTCGAATCCAGGCTCTGTCGCGACCGGGAGACTCATGGGCGGCGCACAATTGGCCCAGCGTCGTCCAGGGTAGGGGAGGGAATGGCTGGCAGGGATGTAGCTCAGTTGATAGAGCATGGCGTTTGCAACGCCAGGGTTGTGGGTTCGATTCCCACGGGGGGCCAGTATAAAAATAAATAATGTATTCACTAACTGTAAGTCGCTCTGGATAAGAGCGTCTGCTAAATGACTTAAATGTAAGTTTGCCGACGACACAACAGTGGTAGGCCTGATCACCGACAACGATGAGACAGCCTATAGGGAGGAGGTCAGAGACCTGGCCGTGTGGTGCCAGGATACAACCTCTCCCTCAACGTGATCAAGAAAAAGGAGAGGATTGTGGACTACAGGAAAAACATTTGGACTGAGCACGCCCCCATTCTCATCGACAGGGCTGTAGTGGAAGGTTGAGAGCTTCAAGTTCCTTGGTGTCCAAATCACCAACAAACTATCATGGTCCAAACACACCAAGACAGTCGTGAAGAGGGCACGACAAAGCCTATTCCCCCAAGATTTGGCATGGGTCCTCAGATCCACAAAAGGTTCTACAGCTGCACCATCGAGAGCATCCTGACTGGTTGCATCACCGCCTGGTATGGCAACTGCTCGGCCTCCGACCGCAAAGCACTACAGAGGGTAGTGCATACGGCCCAGTACATCACTGGGGCCCTAAAAATTGTCAAAGACTCCAGACACCCTAGTCATAGACTGTTCTCTCTGCTACCACATGGCAAGTGGTACCGGCACGCCACGTCTAGGTCCAAAATACTTCTTAACAGCTTCTACCCCCAAGCCATAAGACTCCTGAACAGCTAATCATGGCTACCCGGACTATTTGCATTGATCCCCCACCACTCCCCACCCCACCCCCTCTTTCACGCTGCTGCTACTCTGTTTATTATCTATGGATTATCACTTTAACTCTACCCACATGTACATATTACCTCAATTACCTCGACTAACCGGTGCCCCCTCACATTTACTCTTTACTGGTACCCCCTGTATATAGCCTCCCTACTGTTATTTTATTTTACTGCTGCTCTTTAATTATTTGCTATTTTAATTTTTTACTGATCTATTTTTTACTTAACACTTTTTTAAAATTTTCTTAAAACTGCATTGTTATAAGTAAGCATTTCACTGTAAGGTCTACACCTGTTGTATTCGCCGCATGTGGCAAATAACATTTATTTGATTTGATTTGAAGTTCCGGTGGTCAGGTCTGTACAGCGCTGGTCCGACCAATCAGAATCTACGCTCTAAGACTGTTTTGATCACTGGACTGGAATATGTTCCGGGTCGCCTCTGGGGATAACATCAATGAATATGTCGATTCAGTCACCGGTTTCATAAAAACATACATAGATGATGTGATATCTATAGTCAAAAACCGTGGATTGATGGCAGCCTTGTAGGTAACCAGAAGGAAAGAGATGCTGCTTATAAACATGGCAAGGTGACCGGGGACAATTCTATGGTTAAACAGTACAATTACGACTTACGCAGATCAATCAAGATGGTGAAACACAAGTATAGGGACAAAGTGGAGGAGTATTTCAGCAGGTCGGACACAAGGCATATATGGCAGGGGTTCCTAATGATCCCGGATTACAAAAAGAAAGCCAGCCACGTCGCAGACATCAATGCTGCCCTACCGGACGAGCTAAACACCTTTTTCTCACGCTTCAAGCACAATGACGACTCTGAGCTGCCAAGGAGAGCCCCAGAGGACAAATAGGGCTACGTACGTACGGTCTCCATGGAGGACGTATGTAAGTAATTGAAACGTGTTAACCCTCGCATGGCTGCTAGCCCAGACGGCATCCCTTGCCGCACCCTCAGCGTACAGTATGTGCAGACCAGCTAGCTGTTGTGTTCTCTGACATTTCCACCTGCTTCAAAATGTCCACTATCATCCCGAGCCCAAGAAAGGGAAAGTAACTGAACTGAATGACTACCGTCCTGTAGCACTCACCTCCTTTATCATGAAGTGCTTCGAGAGGCTAGTCAAAGACCACATCACCTCCTCCCTCCCCGAAACACTTGACCCTCTCCAATTCGCCTACCGCCCTGACATATCCACAGACGACGCAATCGCCATTGCACTGAATACTGCCCTCAACAACCTGGACAAAAGGAATGCATATGTCAGGATGCTGTTCATCGACTACAGCTTGGCATTCAATACCATAGTGCCCTCTAAGCTCACCGCAAAGCTCACAGCCCTGGGACTGAACTCCTCCCTATGCAATTGGGTCTTGATCTTCCTGATGGGCTACGCCCAGGTGGTGAAGGTAGGCAACGTTAACAAGGGTGCATCCTCAGTCCCCTCCTGTACTTCCTGTACAGTTCACTGACGACACGACAGTAGTAGGCCTGATTACCAACAGCGACGAAATGGCCTACAGGGAGGAGGTAGGCACTCTGACATCGTGGTGCCAGATAAACAATCGCTCCCTCAACGTCAGCAAAACAAAGGAGCTGATTGTGGACTTCATGTTCCTCTGCATGCACATCTTGACAAGCTGAAATGGTCAAAGCACACAGACACCATGGTGAAGAAGGGACGTCAGTGACTCTTCAACCTCAGGATGCTGAAGAAATGTATCCCGTCCCAAAGGGCCTTACAGTGTTCTACAGGAGCACCATTGAGAGCATACTGGTACGGAAACTCCAAAGCCGAAGACGGCAAGGAGCTACAGAGGGTGGTGTTCTCAGCCGAACGCACCATTGGGTGCACACTGCCTGCCCTCCAGGACACCTACAACACCAGGTGTCACAGGAAGGCCAAGAAGATAATCGGGGACCCCAGCCACCCGAGCCATGGCCTGTTCTCCCCACTTCCTTCACTCAGACGTGGGCAGTACAGGAGCATCAGGGTGATAACTGGAAGACTGGTCAATAACTTCTACCCCCAGACCGTCAGGCTCCTAGGCAGCTAGCCCCCCCCCCCCCCTTTGGTCTGGAGTCCAAATTGGAGATTTTTGTGAGACGAGGTGTGGGTGAACGGATGCTCTCCGCATGTGTATTTCCCACCGTAAAGCATTGAGGAGGAGGTGTTATGGTGTGGGGTGCTTTGCTTGTGACACTGTCTGTGATTTATTTAGAATTCAAGGCACACTTAGCCAGCATGGCTACCACAGCATTCTGCAGCGATACGCCATCCTATCTGGTTTGGGCTTAGTGGGACTATTATGCGTTTTTCAACAGGACAATGACCCAACACACCTCCAGGCTGTGTAAGGGCTATTTTACCAAGAAGGAGAGTGATGGAGGGCTGCATCAGATGACCTGGTCTCCACAATCCCCCGACCTCAACCAAATTGAGATGGTTTGGGATGAGTCGGACCGCAGAGTGAAGGAAAAGCAGCCAACAAGTGCTCAGCATATGTGGGAACTCCTTCAAGACTGTTGGAAAAGCATTCCAGGTGAAGCTGGTTGAGAGAATGACAAGAGTGTGCAATGCTGTCAAGGCAAAGGGTGGCTAAATGAAGAATCTCAAATATAACATATATTTTGATTTGTTTAACACTTTTTTGGTTACTACATGATTTCATATGTGTTATTTCATAGTTTTGATGTCTTCACTATTATTCTACAATGTAGAAAATAGTAAAAATAAAGAAAAACCCTTGAATGAGTAGGTGTTCTAAAACTTTTGATCGGTAGTGTATATATTACTTCAACTGTATATACAGTTGAAATCGGAGGTTTACATACACCTTAGCCAAATGCATTTAAACTCAGTTTTTCACAATTCCTGACATTTAATCCTAGTAAAAATTCCCTGTTTTAGGTCAGTTAGGATCACCACTTTATTTTAAGAATGTGAAATGTCAGAATAACAGTAGAGAGAATGATTTATTTCAGCTTTTATTTCTTTCATCACATTCCCAGTGGGTCAGAGGTTTACATACACTCAATTAGTATTTGGTAGCATTGCCTTTAAATTATTTAACTTGGTTCAAACGTTTCAGGTAGCCTTCCACAAGCTTCCCACAATAAGTTGGGTGAATTTTGGCCCATTCCTCCTGACAGAGCTGGTGTAACTGAGTCAGGTTTGTAGGCCTCCTTGCTCGCACACGCTTTTTCAGATCTGCCCACACATTTTCTATAGGATTGAGGTCAGGGCTTTGTGATGGCCACTCCAATACCTTGACTTTGTTGTCCTTAAGACATTTTACCACAACTTTGGATGTATGCTTGGGGTCATTGTCCATTTGGAAGACCCATTTGCAACCAAGCTTTAACTTCCTGACTGATGTCTTGAGATGTTGCTTCAATATATCCACATAATTTTCAGGCGTTTGGAAATTGCTCCCAAGGATGAACCAGACTTGTGGAGGTCTACATTTTTTTTTCTGAGGTCTTGGCTGATTTCTTTTGATTTTCCCATGATGGCAAGCAAAAAGGCACAGAGTTTGAAGGTAGGCCTTGAAATACATCCACAGGTACACCTCCAATTGACTCAAATTATCATTTTCTGGAATTTTCCAAGCTGTTTAAAGGCACGGTCAACTTAGTATATGTAAACTTCTGAACCACTGGAATTGTGATACAGTGAATTATAAGTGAAATAATCTGTCTGTAGACAATTTTTGGAAAAATTACTTGTGTCTTGCACAAAGTAGATGTCCTAACCGCCTTGCCAAAACTTTGGTTTGTTAACAAGACATTTCTGGAGTGGTAGAAAAACAAGTTTTAATAACTCCAACCTAAGTGTATGTAAACTTCCGACTTCAACTATATATATATATATATATATATATATATATATATATATATATATATATATATATATATATATATATATATATATAAGAAAAAGAGAAGTGAATGAGAAAAAATATGTATGTATATTTATTTATTTATTGTTTTGACCCGCGCTGTCGGAGCCCAGAGCATAAGATTTTCACTGTACCCTACAATTACATGTGCGTCACTGAACATGTGACTAATAAACTCAATCTAATCTAATCTTATCTCTGCTCTAGGGGAAAAGGATGCCATGGAGGTTGCTTTATGTCTCACACTTCTCATGCTCCTCTTTCATATGGGTTAAATGCATGCTACCTGAAGTCTATTCTAGTTGTGTCCAAGGCCTCTCTTCATTGTTTGCTATTGTCATTTAATTGAGACACTGGGCTCCAATCCCATCCCATGAATATAATTATTTACTGCAACTTTCCTGGACCAAAAACCTGCTTGATGCCTCATAACATTCATGATGTTGACACCAGGTATTTTGTAAGTACATGCACAGCAACCCACCCTCCTCAATGTCAGTACATAGCAGATTTTACTTTGTCCCTGACTGTCATCTCGATCATCTGAAAATCTACGTTAAAGGGGTGAATGTGTGCCCCAGATACTGTAGAAGCCGAGCTCTTACATCACACATCTCATAATCTGACATTGGTCTTTAACCTGAACGCTTAGGTTTGGTGACTGGATGAAGGGACTGGATGAATGGCGTTGTTTGCGAGAGGGATCTTCATGTGTAGTGCTTATAAAGTCACAGAGGCCATAAAGATAGATTTATGTCCATGGAGGTTCTAAGGAGACATGGGATGACCAACCGTCTTTGCTCAAGTCACTTCAACTGGGCATATCAAGGGATGTGATGATGATGATCTCCACAATTGGATGATTAGAACATGATTTAGTTAGTTGAACATGATGCTGTGAGATGGTTCAAGACTTAATTCAACTGATATCAAATGTTCACTTATCCAATTTGGTACTGTAGGGTTCCTGACAAAACTTGGCCTGAAATGTAGTGCCCTCAGCCCCTGTTTACACGTGGCATTGTTAACCTTGAGATTAAAGTGTCATTCTTCATAGAGTTCATTTTCATCCCCTACATCCCCTTCTACAGATAGTGTTTCATATTCACGTTATAGTGAAATCATACAACCAGCCATCAGCAATGCATTGGGGCGGATTTCTCCTCATCCCTGAGTTGTTTAATATGATGTCCACTAACTGAATGGGAAGTCAATAGCCATGATCCCCCTGGGAACCAGGTCTCAACCTCTGACCCCCAGCCACCACAGTGACCTGACCCAGACATGTGTTGGTGTCCAGATGAGGTCACCAATGGGACGTTGTCAGGGATCATGAGCAAGCAGATAAGGCCATTGTGTGTGAATGGGACGGCCAACCGCCACGCTGTCCAACACCATCATGGGCTGACCTCTGAACCTGGATAACTGGCACACGGCCTGCTTTATTGGGGGCTCATGCCACGCTTCTGGTGATAATACCACCATTACAGTTTTTTACAATCACTTTGGCACTAATTTCAGAACCTTGACGTCATTTTTCAAAACTCTAGACACAAAACTCAAAACGGTCATCACTTGTAACACAGGCTGTCCAATGTTCAAAACATTGCATTGTGCATTCATATCTTTAAAGAAATTTTGCACTTGCACAATCATTGGTTCAAAAAACAAATGTATTGTGAAATACCAATGAAACGTTAATTTAGATCACCCACACACAAGCAACCGATAGTTTCACTGTGTCATTGTTCGTACGATCATTAAATATTGTAGTACAAAATAGGTGATACATATTTCATTATGGTACTACATGTAAATACATCCCTGTAAAAGTACTGCAGTAGTAGAGAGAATACTACAGACACAGTGGAATCATTGAACAAAATCTGAAATATATTGATGAAAAACAATACAGTACTGTAAAACATCAAATGCAGTGTTCCTCAACTTGCTTGCTTGTACTGTAAAAAGCAAAACATAGGAGTGATTACTGAACTTCTACATTTTCATCAACTCTGTCTTGTGGTTTTGGCCACAGGTTCTCATCTACATCACAATGGATGTTTTCATTAGCCAAACATCTTGGAAAAAACCTTTGGCCATGGCAAATCCAGGCCTGACACTGGTCTCCCGTGATGTCATTGCATGCATCATCCATGGCCTGGAGAAGAGTGACTTGTTCATGAGGGCGCCAATCATAAACCTTCCATCTCCATGTGGAGAAAAATTCCTCAATCGGGTTAAGGAAAGGAGAGTATGGGGTTAAATATAGGGTGGTAAATTGTGCATGGGCCTGAAACCATGCTTGCACCATATGAGCATGGTGGAACCTGACATTATCCCACACAATGACATAGGTCACGCCACCAGCTCTACAGGCCTGATCGAGCTCATCAAGGAAGGTTACAAGGGGACCATAGAAACGGTGTCTGATAAAGAATGATGATGAAATATTACATCCATAGATAATGTAGTCTAATTGGTTCATGCTCCACGCTAAATGGTGACAATGAATCTCGTTACTTTGAAACTTTCATGATCTAAACATGGAATATTGTTTGTATGTTTCCATACAACTATGCATTAAGAGCAATGCAACAGTTACTTATCATTTTGAGCAGTTGTATCAATTGATAGTTGGATAATTGTAATGAAATGAATAGACACTCATCTGAAATGTAATGTGTGAATTGCCTTTTGAAATAGTAGTACTTTGATGTTAAGTTGTGTCATATTGAACAGGTGACTTTTGTTAAATGAACAAATGATCTTAGTTTTATGTGTATTGTATCCAAGCAATTGAAAAAAGTGTTAGAGTTTTGAAAAATGTGCATTTTGATCATTGGTTGTGAGTTTTGTGTCTAGAGTTTTGAAAAATGACGTCAAGGTTCTGAAATTAGTGCCAAAGTGATTGTAAAAAACTGTAAGATGCCTGCTCGTCAAATGCTCAACAAGAGGTGGGATTCGGTTGATTCATTGGTTGACCATAACCACCATTTTTTTGAGTACACCATTTTTTTTATTGAACGATTCCGATTAAAAAAACAACAACAGCACAAGTAATTGCCAGATTTATTTTCCATTGAGTTATAATACATTATTTACAGAAATTTGATATTTAATTATAATATAATAAAGGCTCCAACACAATGACAACCACTAAAACCACTATACAAATGACCCAACATAAAGCTCTCTCTTGGGGTAACCCCATCAACAACACATAAGGTCAGAGGTCAATGTGGGAAGTGACCAGCACACCTTCCATTGACTGGTCAACCATCCCACACCACAGTGGCGTGTCCATCCCCTTTACATCTCCCTCCTCCTCTTCCTCCTCCTACTCCTCCTCCTCACCAACCCAACCGACTGTCCTGCCATCCCCAATTGACCTGCATCTCTATCTCCCATATGGAAAGGACATAAGGTCTGAATTAGTGGGGACATCCCCAAAGGTCAAAGGTTAAATGACCAGGACTATTAACAAGGAGATGAGATTGTAAACACCACACTGCTTTTGAGCTATTGTTCTCTCTCTTTGTTGATGACTATGAAATAGTGGAGTCTCTTCAATATTGTCGTTTGAATCCCTGCTGTTGGCTGATGCCTTGTTTTACCCCAATGAATACTTAAGTTAAGGCTTCTCGGTTTTGATTACTTTTTGTAGTAAATTAATGTGTATTACTTTTCTGTGTAAATAGGAAAAGTTTGCCAAGATTGCGATCTTATCAATAAATGATCTGCAATTAGTGGACTCTCTTACACAGACCGGTATAAGGGTATTTTCTGCCACATTCAGGAGAGCGCCATCTCTATCATGAGCTGGTCAGCAGTCCATACACAGCCTCACTCACCTCCTCAGCTCTATAGCTCCTCATAAGGGTTATGAATCTAATTAACACAGTGGCTTGCTTTTGTTTGGCCAACCACTGTTTACATAAAGGACCCTCATGGGACCAGGCCTGGGGGTCAAGGGGTCGCACTGTCGCTGTCAGAGAGCCTTATGACATTTCTTTCCCACGTTCCCCAGCCCCCATTGTCCTTGGCGGGGAGCCTGCTTTAGCGTTTGGCCCTAGGAGGTGGTGTGCCGTGAGAGGAGGGCCTGGGGGAGCTGGCCCCTTAGCGGATCCCTGGGAAACAGGCGTAACCAGGCGGGGCAGAGCCGAGCGTGGACAGCATGGGGTCATTTTACGGCTTGCTGCCCCTCTAAAGGGGTCTGGAGCACAGAAGAGGCATCCAGAAGAGTGCTGGTGTGGGAGAGAGCACAAAGGTCTTTGTGTGTGTGTGTGTGTGTGTGTGTGTGTGTGTGTGTGTGTGTGTGTGTGTGTGTGTGTGTGTGTGTGTGTGTGTGTGTGTGTGTGTGTGTGTGTGTGTGTGTGTGTGTGTGTGTGTGTGTGTGTGTGTGTGTGTGTGTGTGTGTGTGTGTGTGTGTGTGTGTGTGTGTGTGTGTGTGTGTGTGAGTGCGTGTGTGTTTGTGGAGTGGGGGGATTGGGAGTTTGTAGATTGAGAGTATTTGTGTGTGTTTTCACTGGATTATTATTTTATGTAGGTGGTGTTTGTGTCTCTACAGACATATGAGTGTAAATACATAAGTGTAGGCATGAGATAGTAATTGGAGAGAGAGAGCGAGACCGAGAGACCGAGAAACTGAGAGACAGAGAGAGAGACAGCGAGAGAGAGAGAGAGAGAGAGAGAGAGAGAGAGAGAGAGAGAGACGGAGAGAGAGAGAGAGAGAGAGAGAGAGAGAGAGAGAGAGAGAGAGAGAGAGAGAGAGAGAGAGAGAGAGAGAGAGAGAGAGAGGGGGGGTGGCCAGGGGAGAAACCATTGAAGAAATGTGGAATAACTGCCAAGGCCCTAGAGATGACACTGTGCTGATGACACTGCTGTGGTGTTGTGCTGTTGGTCTTCCACATTTCCAAGTAGCCAATGGAAAACTGAGGGTCATGTTCATAGCAGAATCCATTTGAGGAGGAGTCTGGGATTCAAGAATCTTGCCAATATGCTAAAAAACAAGTAAGGGTTTTAAAATCTTGGTATTATTTTATATTTGGGAAATAATGAATTACTCATGACATTAGATATGCTGTAGATTAAAATACAACTTTCAATTTGGTGAAAGTAATACAATGTTTTATTATGTATGGTTCATATTTGAAAAGAGGAACATGACTGAGGCACGTTAACTTTTTCAATTTATACTGTTGAGGTGTATTATCTGAAATGGTGTTCACAAGGCTCGGGTTATAGTCGTATGACTCTAGTGAAACCACAAACCAAAAGAGTACATTGTTAGATTATTTTCACATTAATGTTCTATGCTGTTATTTGTTATGGAGTTCTATTTATGTAAATATTATGCAATATGTTGATTGCTACTATATAGAGGAACATGATCTTGCAATATTAATATTGTGCTTCTTTGTTATATTCATCCCTGCTAAGTAGATGGGCATTTGCATTATACCGCTTGTAGTCTTAGGACATCATTTGAAGCTTACACAGTGAGCTATTGAATTATGAATAGACGTCAGCAAATTAATAAATAAAACATTTGATCCTGCCTTTACCACCTTTACTCTGTCTACATACCATAAAAATATAACCAGTTTTTCTACCTCATAATAAGGTCATCCTTTTTTAATGTACTCGTATCTTTAGGGTCTCTGACAGGTTTGCAGAGCCGCATAGAGCCGACACTTAATATGTGACTGGGGCTTTGTTGATCTGAGAGCAGAGCACACTTACTAGCGTTGAGAGATGACAGGGGAGAAAACCTCCCTCATGCCTGCCTTCCACCTTCTCTTGTATTCCCATGGAGAGGAAAAGGGAAAAAGGAATAACGTTACAGTACTTGAGGGTGAAACACATTCCCGTGTGTGAGGAGAGGTTCCTTGGCACTCCATCAGCCCTTTCCCTTTACAGCAGTAGTGCTTATTTCTATGGAAGAATGGAAGCCATTTTGTTTGTATGCATTAAAGATCCCCAGTATCTCACAACTCCCCCAAGTAAAAAGAGTAATCTGAATTTGCCCTGGAATATTAAAAGTAACCGTAGCTCTGTATTTCAGGATGCTCATGGTTTATAACTTTATGCATGGTTTCTATACTATTTAATTCGTAACATTTTAAATAGTTTATCAGGCTACTGTATTAGTGAATTATAGAAAGTTGGAGGGTTGGGGACATTGGGAATCTTTATTTTGATGACTAGAGTATGACATATCAGACTGAAATTTGATGAAACGTTCAATGTACTGTTTGTTTATCTTCAATTGATCATGCTGACTGCTGTGTGTTATTTATTAAAAAATGTGTTTTTACTCTAGAATAGGTTTACCTGTGCTGAACATTATATCCAATGTATCAGGCAAAAAAAGAACTGGCTGGATAGAATCTTTCCACTCTTCCGCAGACAAAACATTAAATCTACTGGTTGATTGCAGCTATTTCCTTGGCTCTCTCTCTCTTCAGCTGAATTGTGGCCTGGCCTTAAGAATTGAGTTCATCAGGTGTTGACTAAAGTAAAACGAGTGGATTTAACCGCTCACAACTTTTACAAAACTCGAAAACAAAAGCTCAGAAGAGGACTCAAAACCTTTGCTTCCTGTTCAAATCCTAGGTATTTTTGGATGTACCATGGTTTATATACTGTATCTCCTCCCTCCCTCGCAATAGCCCGTATGTCCTTTATGGATGGAAGAGGATTTATTCATAGAAATGACATATTGCACAACCTCTGTTATTCACTAGAGTTTTGAGCAAGATCATTTTCTATCACATTCCATGCGACCATACTTTCCATCCCTATGCATAGCAGAGTAGGCCTACTGGTAGGCAGAGGGAGGTGTTCACCCATAGAGAATGAGTCCTCTAGTTGTCAAAAGGCCATTTTAGCATGGGCAGCGCCATTGAGGGCTTCCACCATTTTAATGTAGCCAACTGGGTGGGACTTCCAACTTCATTGGCTGATCCCTCCTGATGACCCTATTGGAGTCATGTCCAACCGGGTCATCAAGAGGGATCAGTAAATTGTGAAGAAGAACATTTACTACTTCAAAATGGAGATGGCCTCAATGGCGCTGCCCGTGCGCTCACAGACGCCATCATGGGAAGTATATAGGGATGCTCTGTCTATCATTCTCTATGTGTTAGCCTCAAGGCCCATTCAGTCTCAGTTAATCAGGGGTTAGCTCCAGCTAATCATCACCCGCTCACTAGCGTCAGAGAGTGAGATACAGGTCGCTATCCAGTGTGTAATATAGTGTACCCAGCACAAGTTAATAGAAATAACAGATCTCCACTTGTGTTGTCTATTCAGATTTCTTTGTTCCAGCTGGTAATTAAGTGCTACTGTTTCCAAATAACTAGGTTTCATGTTATGTGCCTTACAATTCAGTCATTGCTTAAAACAATGGATGTGGTATACAGGCATCTGGGGGGTTATTCACTCTTTCTATGGTGTTTAGTATCATAGTATAGCAGAAATTGCCTAAAATAGATATTTAAAAACTCTTACTCTCTTTCTATAAGATTTTCTGGGTCTGAAAAGCAATCTTATCATTGTGTTTCCCCCATTAGTGCTCCCTCCTACACCCATATACCTGGCTGTGCATCTCTGAGTAATCTCTCCTCCATAGACGGCCATTGCCAGCCTCCTTTCCTCTCCCTTCATAAAGCCTGATCCTGAGCCTCCGAACCTGGGTAGAGGTTTATATGCATGCTCCTCCTTTGATGAAAGGGTAAATATTCACACAGACAGCCAAGATTCCCCCGCCATTACTGGAGCGCTCTGTGTTTGCCCGCCAGTTAAATTCTTAGGGGGATGGTTTGACGAGATGAATGGGGCCAAAGGGTTGAAGACGTCTCCGAGTTCGGCAAACAAAACGTACCCTGATTGGCTTAGAAATGGCTCGGTCCAATGAGCAAGTTGGGGGGGGGGGGGAGAAACATTGTTGTCCTGGAGTTTTTCCTGTCAATTAACGCAGTTGTAAAAGCCCGACAGTTGGAGAGGGTTAGGCTGTGCGCACCGTCTCTCTGCCCACTTTGAATCTGCAAGATAGCTGAGCTACCGTTCACCTTGAATAGGAAAGGATCCTGTCAATATTAATCTATTTAATAACCCTGAATGCATTTCTCAGTGTGCCTTTTGAAGACTGTGGGGTCTGCATCTCCCTTTGATGTATGTTCATTATCAGCCTCTATCTGAGATATTCGGGTATGGACTTCATTCATTCAATCCAACCTCAAAGCTATCCAACTGTATTTCTCTGGTCCAAGATGCTTTGTTATTAGCTAGATGGGGTCATTCAAGTTGTATGTAGTTACCTAGTAGGATGCTTATCACACAGCAATGGAACACCAGGAGAATTGAGTAAGGATCTAACAATAAAAATATAATCTTCTTTGTGCATTATAACCAGATATCTACAGTTTAGTTTTGACACTTATTTCAAATACTTTATTTGCATCCACAGTCAAGCGTGAAGGTGCAAATGTATTTCAAAGGTTTTACAAAAAGTACTGCTTCTTCAACAGATGAGCTACACACAAGCAGGCACGCAGGAACACACACACACACATTCAGACACACACGTTAACCTTCTTTGTGGAAAAAGTATTGGAAGTCCAAGGCTTTATTACGAGGGCACATAACATTTTTCAGATGGCCATTTAATTTCCACTCTGAATATAAACGAATGGCTGAGGGCCTTAATAATAGCCTCACAAAGGGCCCAAGGGTGTGCCTGACTTCCACGAAGGGTCACCACAAGGTTGTTCACATAGATGCTCACCAATCCTCACCATTTAGGACGTTACCATCCTTGAACCACTGGATTCTATCCCACCAACCCTCTCCTTCAGAAATAAATACAGAAAAAACACACCCAAAACCATGATGTTGCCAAAATTGGCATCTTACAAAAGGTACCAATCATATAACACAATCTAACTTTGAACAGGTATAGTTCAGACTCCAACTGAAATACTGGTTTCAATACAGCAGGGATGGGCACCTTTGATAGGGGTGGGGCCGAACTCACCATTAGGGGCCGCAGTGGCTTGCGGGTCTGCATACCCACATCAATACCCACACATGCAGTCAGAGCCGGCCCTAGCCTTTTGGGGGTACTAAGCCACATTTTCTTTGAGGGCGCCCGCCACCTTGCGAGCAAAAACATTTTATCAGCTCCCGTCTTGACAGCGGAGAAAACAAATGAAGTTGTTCAGTTAATTTCCTGCAATTCTACACATTTTGCCATGGGGCACAGAGAAAATGTTGCAGTTTTAAGGCAAGTTTTCTGCAATTCTACACATTTTGCAATGGGTGGAGAGAAGATTTAGCAATTTTATATCTAATTTCATGCAATTCTACAAATGTTTCCATCGGGCAGAGATTATTTTTTTCTACACATTTGGCCAGAGGGTGGAGAGAAATGTTTGCAGTTTTTAATAAGTAAGAGTGACTAACAAAATCAATGGGGCCCCCCCGGTCCGTCATTCAACCATGATTACTACAAGTTTAGATAGCTGACCGCTAGACTAACTTACCAATCTAAAACATGTTAGCTGACGTGGGCTAATTGAGTGACTGTCAATGACTGACATAACAAGAGCAAAACTGCTGATGCACAACCAATGTTCTAAATTGCACCTTGTGTATTCTACTATGCTAACTTGCAACAGTAAGTTGGGACCCAGACTGAGTTCCAATGTCAATTGGAAAAGTTGCCCATCCCTACACTACAGTAAACTACAATTCTAAAGTGTCTGTACAGGTCTGAGGAAGGAAGAACATGGACAGAGACAGGTAGAACTGTACACTCCTCACCAAGCACAGAGCTGTGTAGCTATGTAGGCCCCTAGCAACTCCCTGGAACTCTCCTACCTATACATATTCAGCTCATTTGGATCTTCTCCTGTATCCACGTGTACATGCAATTAGGGTTGAAAAATGACGGGAACTTTCAATACATTTCCTGGTTGTCCCGAAAACCCGGTTGGAAGATTCAGGAAGGAATAAGCAGGAAATCCGGAATCCTCCAACCAGAATTTCTGGAAAACCAGGGAAGTTATTGAAAGTTCCTGGAATTTTGCAACCCTACATGCAATACATCCTCCCCCGTCATTTCTTTACATCTTCACTGTACGCTGGAGGACCTATACAGTGGCAGATAAGAGCAGATGGAGTCTCGTCGGCTTGATTTGAAGTACTGCTTTGAAGCTGGAATAAAAGTGGCTGCTGGAATAGGGGCCCTCTCATAAAAAGCACTTTACCTGTGCTCTCTCTGTGGATCATTGCACTCATTAAAGAGATTCTGGGTTACGTTCAAATCACAGCCCCTGACTGATAATGGGAAGAACTGTTGAAAGAAAGAGAGAGCGAGTAATTGTCTGCCAATTATTTTTATATCTCTCTTTGAATAAGAGTGATGACTGTCGTGGAAATTCTAATCAAGTGAGAGAGACTTTGTCATTTCTTCAAACAATCAATCTTTATTTGATATTGATTAATTATTGCAATAATGAGGCTGGTAAGTGATTCGTTGAGAGCCCAATTAACAAGAAATGCTAACTTCTTATATAGTGGACCTAAAAACGCTTTGTCATGGGTGGTTCCACCCCTCCCTGGCAGATCAGGAGGCACAGTTGAAGTCGGAAGTTTACATACACTTAGGTTGGAGTCATTAAAACTAGTTTTTCAACCACTCCAGAAATGTCATGTTAACAAACTATAGTTTTGGCAAGTCGGTTAGGACATCTACTTTGTGCATGACACAAGTAATTTTTCCAACAATTGTTTACAGACAGATTATTTCACTTATAATTCACTGTATCACAATTCCAGTGGGTCAGAAGTTTACATACACTAAGTTGACTGTTCCTTTAAACAGCTTGGAAAATTCCAGAAAATGATGTCATGGCTTTAGAAGCTTCTCATAGGCTAATTGACATTATTTGAGTCAATTGGAGGTGTACCTGTGGATGTATTTCAAGGCCTACCTTCAAACTCAGTGCCTCTTTGCTTGACATCATGGGAAAATCAAAAGAAATCAGCCAAGACCTCAGAAAAAAATTGTACACCTCCACAAGTCTGGGTCATGCTTGGGAGCAATTTATAAATGCCTGAAGGTACCACGTTCATCTGTACAAACAATAGTACGCAAGTACAAACACCATGGGACCACGCAGCCGTCATACCGCTCAGGAAGGAGACGCGTTCTGTCTCCTAGAGATGAATGTACTTTGGTGCAAGAAGTGCAAATCAATCCCTGAACAACAGCAAAGGACCTTGTGAAGATGCTGGAGGAAACAGGTACAAAAGTATCTATATCCAAAGTAAAACGAGTCCTATATCGACATAACCTGAAATGCCACTCAGCAAGGAAGAAGCCATTGCTCCAAAACCGCCATAAAAAACCCAGACTACGGTTTGTAACTGCACATGGGGACAAAGATTGTACTTTTTGGAGAAATGTCCTCTGGTCTGATTAAACAAAACTAGAACTGTTTGGCCATAATGACCATCGTTATGTTTGGAGGAAGAAGGGGGCGGCTTGCAAGTCGAAGAACACCATCCCATCCGTGAAGCACGGGGGTGGCAGCATCATGCTCTGGGGGTGCTTTGCTGCAGGAGGGACTGGTGCATTTCACAAAATAGATGGCATCATGAGGAAGGACAATTATGTGTATATATTGAAGCAACATCTCAAGATATCAGTCAGGAAGTTAAAGCTTGGTCGCAAATGGGTCTTCCAAATGGACAATGGCTTAAGAACAACAAAGTCAAGGTATTGGAGTTGCCATCACAAAGCCCTGACCTCAATCCTATAGAACATTTGTGGGCAGAACTGAAAAGGCGTGTGCGAGCAAGGAGGCCTACAAACCTGACTCAGTTACACCAGCTCTGTCAGGAGGAATGGGCCAAAATTCACCCAACTTATTGTGGGAGGCTTGTGGAAGGCTACCCGAAATGTTTGACCTAAGTTAAACAATGTAAAGGCAATTCTACCAAATACTAATTGAGTGTATGTAAACGTCTGACCCACTGGGAATGTGATGAAAGAAATAAAAGATGAAATAAATAATTCTCTCTACTATTATTCTGACATTTCACATTCTTAAAATAAAGTGGTGATCCTAACTGACCTAAAACAGGGAATTTTTACTAGGATTAAATGTCAGGAGTTGTGAAAGACTGAGTTTAAATGTATTTGGCTAAGGTGTATGAAAGACTTCCGACTTCAACTGTACTTTGTTTTCTTCTTGTGGCTATGTGTATCGGGTCATAGCGCACAAACAAGTCATAACGTTAGTTCCATTACTACTCATATCTCCACACAGCCGTGCCCTTGGAAGATAGTAAAAGACAGGATGAACTGAAAAACTGTGGTCACTCTGAGGCTCTATGTCTTGACCGTGTGACCAGGTTACTTTGAAGCAATTTGAAATGGAAACAATACAGGTCTATCTGTTCCTGAGGTTTATCTCTATCCCATGTCCTTGACTACACGCCCAGACCAGCTGCAGGGAGCTAGAGGGAACCATCCTTTCTCAGAAGCACTGCATTTGCACTATTGTTAAGCATACTAATTTTTTACTATTAATATTAAACAAATCAGGTAAATATGTGATTTTTCTCCCACATTACCCTCTTAGAAGATTCAATCTCTATAAGATAATATGACAAATTCACACCATATGTAAAGATACAAATAAAAATATGAAACCTTCCAGATGTGACATACAGTGGGGAGAACAAGTATTTGATACACTGTCGATTTTGCAGGTTTTCCTACTTACAAAGCATGTAGAGGTCTGTAATTTTTATCATAGGTACCCTTCAACTGTGAGAGACGGAATCTCAAACAAAAATCCAGAAAATCACATTGTATGATTTTTAAGTAATTCATTTGCATTTTATTGCATGACATAAGTATTTGATACATCAGAAAAGCAGAACTTAATATTTGGTACAGAAACCTTTGTTTGCAATTACAGAGATCATACGTTTCCTGTAGGTCTTGACCAGGTTTGCACACACTGCAGCAGGGATTTTGGCCCACTCCTCCATACAGACCTTCTATTGCCGCTGGGCAATACAGACTTTCAGCTCCCTCCAAAGATTTTCTATTGGGTTCAGGTCTGGAGACTGGCTAGGCCACTCCAGGACCTTGAGATGCTTCTTACGGAGCCACTGCTTAGTTGCCCTGGCTGTGTGTTTCGGGTCGTTGTCATGCTGGAAGACCCAGCCACGACCCATCTTCAATGCTCTTACTGAGGGAAGGAGGTTGTTGGCCAAGATCTCGCGATACATGGCCCCATCCATCCTCCCCTCAATACGGTGCAGTCGTCCTGTCCCCTTTGCAGAAAGATCAAATACTTATGTCATGCAATAAAATGCAAATTAATTACTTAAAAATCATACAAATGTGATTTTCTGGATTTTTGTTTTAGATTCCGTCTCTCACAGTTGAAGTGTACCTATGATAAAAATTACAGACCTCTACATGTTTTGTAAGTAGGAAAACCTGCAAAATCGGCAGTGTATCAAATACTTGTTCTCTCCACTGTATATACACTGCTCAAAAAAATAAAGGGAACACTTAAACAACACAATGTAACTCCAAGTCAATCACACTTCTGTGAAATCAAACTGTCCACTTAGGAAGCAACACTGATTGAATACATTTCACATGCTGTTGTGCAAATGGAATAGACAACAGGTGGAAATTATAGGCAATTAGCAAGACACCCCCAATAAAGGACTGGTTTTGCAGGTGGTGACCACAGACCACTTCTCAGTTCCTATGCTTCCTGGCTGATGTTTTGGTCACTTTTGAATGCTGGCGGTGCTTTCACTCTAGTGGTAGCATGAGACGGAGTCTACAACCCACACAAGTGGCTCAGGTAGTGCAGCTCATCCAGGATGGCTCATCAATGCGAGCTGTGGCAAGAAGGTTTGCTGTGTCTGTCAGCGTAGTGTCCAGAGCATAGAGGCGCTACCAGGAGACAGGCCAGTACATCAGGAGATGTGGAGGAGGCCGTAGGACGGCAACAACCCAGCAGCAGGACCGCTACCTCCGCCTTTGTGCAAGGAGGAGCAGGAGGAGCACTGCCTGAGCCCTGCAAAATGACCTCCAGCAGGGCACAAATGTGCATGTGTCTGCTCAAACGGTCAGAAACAGACTCCATGAGGGTGGTATGAGGGCCCGACATCCACAGGTGGGGGTTGTGCTTACAGCCCAACACCGTGCAGGACGTTTGGCATTTGCCAGAGAACACCAAGATTGGCAAATTCGCCACTGGCGCCCTGTGCTCTTCACAGATGAAAGCAGGTTCACACTGAGCACATGTGACAGACGTGACAGAGTCTGGAGACGCCGTGGAGAACGTTCTGCTGCCTGCAACATCCTCCAGCATGACCGGTTTGGCGGTGGGTCAATCATGGTGTGGGGTGCCATTTCTTTCTAAATATGCAACAGGTCAAATATCACTGTCCTCAGCAGTAAAAGGTAGCTCAGCTAATCCTTCATATCCTGTATTCTGGCCCTGGTCATGGCAACATTTAACATTACATTTGGCCTTGAATTTGTTACCAGTTTTAAGACATATTGCAGCAAAACTTCAACATGAGGATGAGCAGCAAAATCAATACTCTGTCCTTGTCATGGTCCGAATCACACATAGGACTATTGCTAAATTATAAACTTTTTCCTAATCATTATGTTACCCTGGACCGTCAGATATTAGTTAAAGGTATTTCAGACAATTTGTGTACCAGGTTTACATTGGGTTTTTCAGTACATTTGTTATCAGGATAATCTACATGTGTGCATCCAAAACTCTGGCAATAGAAACTTCAGAAAAGGACATTTATGTGCCCTTTAAGGTGTATCATTTCTAACCTGTGAAAAACCCACTAAAATCAAAATAAAAAACACACAATAAATCAAACACGGTATTAACACCAAATATTCATAACATAAACATTTCATTAGTATTCCCTTCGCTAAATCATAATCAGTCCAAATCATTTAAAATGTGAATTCTTACTCTAATTAACTTCACCTTCACATGGTGCAAAACATTCTTAAGGGAATAATTTAGACAATTAAAGAGTTATACAGAAGTAAGCTCTTCATCTGTACAAGGAGGACAATCATCACGTTGATGTATCGATCTCAGTCATCTTAAACAATGGGGCGGCTATTGTTTGCTGGACTCCTGTCCTGAGCCTGCCGTTGGCTCCAGCTGGAGCGGCAGTTATTTAAGCCCCGCCGTGGGACTATGCTGGTATTCTTCAGTTGCATTGTGGCCACTTCTCCCAGGGCCCATACAACATCTGCAATGAGAAGACTCACCACAAAAGCAACAAACATGATGTGTAGAGTCCAGTCCTGGTCCTCCCCTGGCCACGTCATCCGGGTTGTGGGGCACCTTCCTGCAGTGGCTGGCATTAACCCACGTCGACCTCTCTGCACCCGTCAGGAGCACCTGGAGGGACCAGTCCAGGGCTGTTGGTGCCAAGTCTTTCTGTGGAGGTCCTTGATGACCACCTGATCTCCTGGCTGCAATTTGTGGAGCTGTCCTCCCTTTGGTTTGGGCAAAGCCACTTTTATCCTGGGGAAAATAGACTTCAGAACATTGTTAAGTGCAGCACAGTAGCTTAACATTTGATCCTCGCAACCCATCAGTGTCAATCTGTTCTGTGGGAAAGGGGTTTACACATTTTGCACAAAATTGCTCCGCAAACACAGGAAAATTACCACTACTCCCCTCTTTGACACATGAGAAACAGGACCTATGCAAGGCTGGCAGGCCAGTACATTTTGTAGACATGAAGTCAGACACATCCTGTAAAGAAGACATGTATTTAACACAGACAGGAAGTGAAACAAAATAGCCTCCAACAAGTTTTCAACCGATTTAGAATGTGAAATTGTCTTACCAGATGAGGTGAGGAACCCACGTTGCTTCCAGAGCGTACCGAAATCATGACAACCCCAAATGTATACCTGCTGTCAGTATAAATCATAACAGTTTTATCCTTAGCCAAAATAAATGTTCTAGTAAGAGCAAACAATTCTGCAGCCTGAGCTGACAGATGGGGTGGTATTTTAGCACTTTCTAAGGTAGTGGCAGCCGTGGTTACTGCATAAGCCACTAATGGTTCGAGCGGAACCATCAACGAATAGTTCCAAATCAGCATTCATTAAAGGCACATCCGATAAATCAGGGCGTGGCTTACAGACCTGGTCAACTAGGACAGCACAATCATGGGGCTCACCATCATCGTCAGTTAGTAGGGACATATCACATTGACATTGCTACATCTCTGAGGCAACGCACCAACCCTCTCACCACACTGTCAAGTCTCTTAGAGTAGTATGCAATGGGCCGCTGCTTCCCACTGTGATCCGGTATAAGGACAGATGACATAAAACCATTTTTTACCAAAAGATTAAATGGTTTAGAATGATCCGGCAAACCTAAACAAGGAGGAAAGGTTAGCAAATGTGTCAAATTTTGTCAACTGCCTGCAAACCCTCAGGAGTCCACTTTATCTTGTCCTTCATCGCTATTTGTGGCCATGGGTGAAATCAGAAAATGGTTGAGTGATTTCCGTCATTCCTGTAATTGTCAACATGTGTTAAACAGTTCAAACAGTTCATCATTATGCAGTCATTAATTCACAATCATTCCGTTATTGTGTACATCCACACATTAATTAATGGGGGTACCCCTCCTTATTTGTTTAGTTCTTTAACAGTATCTAAATATCTTACCAACAGTCAAATGCTCTTAGATCAATCAGTTAACTAATTCCAGGCCTATTTTAAATTACATTTGGTTCACTTCAATTCAATTCCAAAGATCAGTCAACTCAATTCTCACTACTTAAATTCAGTTCCCGAAAATACAGGTATTCTTACTACACGTGTAAACCCACTTGAAAACCAGGATTCGGTTACATCAAGAACACCTTTTTCAAATTTTGTACACAGGCCTTCCCTATACAAGACTCAAAGCATTTAACTTGCAAAACTTAGAATTCTAAAGTCTTCACCAGTAGTGCTGTGAAAGCAAAGGTTAGCGGTTACAACATTGCTACAACTAGCAGGCGGACAGAAAATTGCATTGTTGGAAATCAGTCATAACTCCTTCAGTCAGTAGCTTAGTTATAATTTTGTACAACTACATTCTACAAAATAAATCACATCTAAAGCAACTTTAAACAACTATAACCCGCTAACAGCAGTAAATGCTTTTCAAGCAGTACATTTATCTTACAAAAACAATAATCAAAATAAATCACATAACGTAGTTGGATTGGGAACCACTGGGGCACGGGCAAAGACAGCATCAATCTTGAACAAAACGCCAATCCCCTGAGGCTTTACTTACTGGCAAGATAGGGGTATTGCAAGGTGACTCTGGACACTTCTCTACCAATGAAACATGTACAGGAGTAATACCAGCAATAGCTTCTTTACTGAATGGATACTGTGCTCTGGAGGGGCGCCTGGTATCTTTGGGAGTGACTACAAGGGGCTCAGTCCCCTTCATCCTGCCAAAACCATACTTATCCCTTGCCCATAGGCAATCAGGGACCCCTCTCAAGAGGGGTGAGTCCTCACTCACAAGCATGATATTGGTGACAAAGGAGGGCTGATCAAGTCCATGCACACCCCTCTCAACTGCCGTGTCCCAGTTGAGGGGGTAACAATATGTCAGTGTGCTGGGTGAGTAAGTTGACCCATCTGAACACATCTCCCAATCAACAGCATTGACCAGGCCCTTTATCCAAACTCCAGTATCCTCCCACTCAACTCTGTATGATTTTGCCAAGGAAATATGTGGTGCACTATCTTCAAACATGTAAAGCTCTTTCTGTGCAGGGGTTAGATTAACCCCCAATGCACAGAAATCACTGCTACAATACAATCCTTCACACTGGATAGATTCTGGCGCTACAATTTCTAACAGCCATTTGTTCTCATATCTCAGGTCAATGGTGAGAAATGGGAGGTGCAATGTAAGCCTGCTTCAGACATGAAACTGCCTTCATGACCCCAATGGATTTTGGCCATTGAGAAAAATATTGGGCACCTCATTTATCAACGTCCCATGCATAATCCCACACAAAACTCAGACATTAACATCAATTGCTCCCCCTCTTCTTCCTCCTCCTCATGAATAACGGTTAAACCAGTTGGGCCACATGTTATGTTGATGCCCAATTTACACAGGAGGTCCCTGCCCATCAGATTGACAGGACAGTGGTCAGAGTAGAGAAATTGATGCTGACACTTCTCCTCACAAAAGGAGAAAGGCATAGTTACATGCTCTATGACTTGGAGGCCTGAAGCCTGTACAGTTTTGACAGTTTTACTAGACATGGGAGGTTTTGTCATAGCCTTTACAGTTAATCACAGACATCGTAGCTCCCGTATCAACAATAAATATTATTGACTCACCATTGATGCAAACCTCCACTGGTGGCTCGATTCGAGGAAGGGTATGCTCTGACAATTCTAACTCAACTACTACTTCCCCCTCCACCCGTCAATATTCTCCCTCCTCCTCCTCTCCTGTATTGTACAGGGTCGTCTGTGCAGGCAGGCCCCGTCTGCCAGGCCCCAGGTTGGCCTCTGCCTTGAGGGCCCCCTTGTGGGCCCCATTGTTGCTGAGGGGCCCCCTGTTGGGGTGGCCCTGGGCATTGGTTGGTTGGTGGCTGCCATGGCTGTTGAGCAGGGGGATACCTCAGTCCTTGTCCTCCCGCAGGGCCTCCCTCTCAAGGGACTCCCCTTGGGGCTCCTCTACCTCTTGATCCGCCCCTGCCTCTGCCTCTCCCCGGTGCTCCGGCTTGCTGAGCTTGAACTTGTTCACACTGGGCTGAGAAATAGCCTGGTTGACCCCACAACCCTTCCCAGCCCCTCCTTCGGCTGGCGCCTGGCCTTGGTAGAAAGTCAATTGAACAGCTTGTAGCTTCTGGGTCTTCACTTTTTGGATCCACACGACAGGCTGCCAGAGCGCGTGTCCCGCTTCTCCTCTCTGGTGCCAACTTCTTCTGTCGTCTGGTTCTACTTGCTGGGGGAGCGCCCTCGAGGAACGGGTCTCGACTCTTTCTGTCCGCTTGCCTGGCTCCCCCAGCCGCACCCTTCATCTGTGGTCTGGGAGTTGACGTCATTCCCACCGCCAGCATGGCCAGTCCAGAGAGCAGTTTGTCCACCGCTGCTGCTACTAGGGGAGATTCATACGTGAGGGGAGGCACAGGAGTGAACTGTGGAGTTGGGTGAGGAGGCACAGTGGGGTGTAGAGCGAGGGCGTCCACTGGGTCTGCTGGATCGGGTGGAGGCGGGGGAGGGAGGTCATCAACCACAGCCACAGGCCCAGGCAGCACTGGGTAGAGAGTGGTCAGGAGAAGAGTAGAGAGGGGGGAAATCTCTCTCGTCTTTTCTATTCTTTCTCACTGTCTCGTCTTTATCTGTTCTCCCTTCCTCCTCAGTCTGCACTACCATATTCTGACAGAGCTGTCCCCAAAATAAATCCTGTCTTTCTGTACGCCGTTCTGCCTCTCTTTCTCATTTTCTAAATTTAACCCAGTCTATTTTATATATATTTTTAAACCTTTTTTAGTCCCATCATACTCTGTCAGTCTCTCCCTGACTTTGTCTAACATTGTTACACTCAGTGTCCCTGTCAACGGAGAACCACCTTCCATAGACATGATTTCACCTGGTCCAAAATGTCCCTCCACCACTTATCTGCACATAACCTTCAGGGCCCCCGTGGGGGGATATGGAATACCATGTCCCTTGCTCCTGTGTGCTCCCATGGTTCCTGTTCCACTCACACACTCACAGATAACACAGACACACACACACAGGGGTAGACCAACGAAGAAAACCAGTTAGCGCTGTTTATGATTTTATATTTTATCCATATGAACAGGGAAATTCATATCGCCATTAAAATATTGCCTAATTCGTTGTTGAACCACTGGAAAACTAATCCAAATTGGTATCTTACCAACATAAAAAGTAAACACAGTTTTGCTATGATACTTAGTTTCAACTGTATGAGAAACAGTTATTCCTGTCCACTGATATCTTAGGGCTGTCTGTTGCCTGTGGGCTTCAATTCTACAGAACTATTTTCTTATTTCTAAAATGGGGTTTAGTTTACAGCTATCACAGGTGCACCTTACTATTTTATACCATATCATTTCAATGCATTTCTACTAAATTTTTATAGCGTTTTTCTTTCCTTTAACGGCAGTACCATGCAGGACTCCATTTTGATAATTCAATGACAGTACCACGCAGGACTTCAAATAATTATCCTAACTACCTATGACAGTACAACGCAGGACTTCATAGCTCTTAATGACAGTCTCCGTAAGACTTCGTCTTTTTTAATTAAGTGGCAGTCCCCTCGGGACCCCAAGTAATTATTTTACCTTTCTATCTATGACAGCTCCCCTTAGGACTTCATAGTTCTTAACGACAGTCTCCGTAAGACTTCGTCTTTCTTAATTGAGTGGCAGTCCCCTTAGAACCCTAAACAATTATTTTAACTATCTATGACAGCTCCTCTAAGGACTACATAGATTCTTAACGACAGTCTCCGTAAGATTTCGTCTTTCTTTAATTAAGTGGCCGTCCCCTTAGGACCCCAAATAATGATCTATGATGGCACCCTGTAGGTCCACATAGATTCACAGCAGCCCCCTTAGGACCCCGTGATTTCTTTATCAATTGTTTCTAAGAAATGTCAGTCTCACCGTTTATTTGTCTATGTTCGAGATCACCCGCCAACGCCCCTCTCCTTGAACCTTGGGCAGGTATCAGCGTCTCCTCAGTGGAGTGTGAGTTTCCTTGAGTCACTTTGGTGTAACCCCTGTGCACAGTTTAACCCAGGTCCTCAGGAGTGGTCAGCAGGTGAAGGTCAGGATCCCATTCTCGTCGGCAAGAATGTTGTGGAAATTCTAATCAAATGAGAGAGACTTTGTCATTTCTTCAAACAATCAATCTTTATTTGATATTGATTAATTATTGCAATAATGAGGCTGGTCAACGGACCACTCATAGGTGATTCGTTGAGAGCCCAACGAACAAGAAATGCTGACGTCTTATATAGTGGACCTAAAAATGCTTACTCATGGCTGGTTCCACCCCTCCCCGGCAGATCAGGAGCTACCTTGTTTTCTTCTTGTGGCTATGTGTATCGGGTCATAGCGCACAAACAAGTGATAACGTTAGTTCCGTTACTGTTCATATCTCCACACAGCTGTGCCCTTGGAAGAGAGTAAAAGACAGGATGAACTGAAAAACTGTGGTCACTCTGAGGTTCTTTGTCTTGACCGTGTGACCAGGTTACTCGGAAGCAACGAGAAATGGAAACAATACAGGTCTATTTTGTTTATTTTGTGTATAAAAAAAAAAAACGTTATTTAACTAGGCAAGTCAGTTAAGAACAAATTCTTATTTACAATGACGGCCTACACCGGCCAAACCCGGACGACGCTGGGCCAATTGTGCGCCGCTCTTTGGCACTCCCAATCACGGCCGGTTGTGATACAGCCTGGAATCGAACCAGGGGGTCTGTAGTGATGCCTCAAGCACTGAGATGCAGTGCCTTAGACCGCTGCGCCTATCTGTTCCTGAAGTTTATCTCCATCCCATGTCCTTGACTACACGCCCAGACCAGCTGCAGGGAGCTAGAGGGAACCATCCTTTCTCAGAAGCACAGCATTTGCACTAAAGAAATGTCTCTACTATTGTTAAGCATATTAATTGTTAACTATTAATATTAAACAAATCAGGTAAATATGTGATTTTTCTCCCACACGACACATCGGGAGGTGTAAAGCATAAACTAATCAAAAGTTTGAATGAAGCATTAAAATAGTGCATTGTACCACAGTAGTGAAAAATCCATGCCTTACTGTAAATGTTAATCTTACAGTGAGGTTAATCAGTTTAGGTCCCTCTTTGAGTTTTAACTCCTACACTACCAAAACAATGTCACAACCGGATATATTGCCCTGTGAAGGAATTTCATAGTTATTATTACCTGAGAACTAGAATAAACAAGCACATAGTGCGCTGATGTGACGGTGGGTTCATTGTAAGGCAGGCTGTAGTATAGAAGGTCCCTTTGCATGTGTGTTTGTGTTTTGTCACCCCACCCACTCAGACCAGGGACACTGCAGCTGGACTGCTTTCATCGCCTCAGGCACACCACAGGAAGCCGCCAGTGTGTGTGTGTGTGTGTGTGTGTGTGTGTGTGTGTGTGTGTGTGTGTGTGTGTGTGTGTGTGTGTGTGTGTGTGTGTGTGTGTGTGTGTACAGTATACATATTTTATATTGGGTAGGATGATCTCGTCAAGTTGTTTGTCCTGAACCATAAACAACTACAGTATATAATGATATAGCAGGCCTATATCATAATACATTTAAAGCTAGAATCGTTAGTTGCTACATACATTTTTGGACCTACAGTATAAGTAATGATATACAATGAGTGTACAAAACATTAAGGACACCTGTTCTTTCCATGACATAGACTGACTAGGTGAATCCAGGTGAAAGCTATGATCCCTTATTGATGTCACTTGTTAAATCCACTTCAATCAGTGTAGATGAAGGGGAGAAGACAGGTTAAAGAAGGTTTTTTAAGCCTTTAGACAATTGAGACATGGATTGTGTATGTGTGCCATTCAGAGGGTAAAAGGGCAAGACAAAATATTTAAGTGCCTTTGAACGGGGTATGGTAGTAGGTGCAAGGCGCACCTATCAGATATAGTAAACCTATATCATAATACCTTTAAATCATTAGTACCTGGAATTAAGGTGATTCCGACCATTATTACCCCACTAAGAACACAGCTTCAACGTATCCTCCCAGAATCACCACCACCAACCTGTTGACAAACTCAGTGAAAACCTGATAAAGGAAAGACTCAATGTGTTCTGTGTGGGTTTTCTCTGATCATTTGCATTCCTCACGGGGGTATCTCAATGATGAGCCTACTCTCCCCTCCACGAAAAGCTACATGAGTGTGTGTGAGCAGCCATGCACATCTGGTAGCGACTGCCTACGGTGACAGCGTGGTATGCTAATGCCGTATCTGCCTCCTGGTCTCTCAGCTGTCTTGGCAGCTGTGGAGCAACGTTTTAGCCCCTGCAGTGTGCCGTAGGGCACAAGCGCTCGCCCGCGTTTATGCCATTCAGAGTGTGAAGGGAAAGGAAAGGGGGATACCTAGTCAGTTGCCAACTGAATGCATTCAACCAAAATGTGTCTTTCACATTTAACCCAACCCCTCTGGATCAGAGAGGTGCGGGGGGCTGCCTTAATCAACATCCATGTCATTGCCGCCCAGGGAGAAGTTGTTGTTTAACTGCCTTGCTTAAGGGCAGAACGGAAGATTTTTCCACCCTGCCGGCTTGAGGATTCGAACCAGCGACCTTTCGGTTACTGGCCCAATGCGCTAGGTTACCTGCCAAATGGGCAAGATAAAATATTTAAGTAACTTTGAACAGGTTATGGTAGTAGGTGCCGGGCGCACCGGTTTGAGTGTGTCCTTTGGGTCCACCACCCAACGGACATCCAGCCAACTTGACACAACTGTGGGAAGCATTGGAGTCAACATAGGCCAGCATCCCTGTGGAATGCTTTCGGCACCTTGTAGAGTCCATGCCCCGATGAATTGAGGCTGTTCTGAGGGCAGAAGGGGGTGCAACTCAATATTAGGAAGATGTTCCTAATGTTTTGTACACTCAGTGTAGATAATAAAACACACATATACTGACATCGGAAATAGTCCATTGATTGAAAAGGAGAGTAGAGTTTCTTCATACCGAAATCAAGCTCAATGACGGGCAATCAAAATCCATTCAATGAATGAATTCAAGAACTGGCAAGACATGCATAGGTGTATTTAGTGCGAATTTTGAAATCAAATCACACAATGTATGGGATATTTCTAAATGGATTATAAAATTAAATACAAACACTATATCTAAGAGAAAAGTCAAATCCGCAACCAAGATTGTCCACCACCTTAACCATTTCAGTTCATCAGTCTGGGCCCATTCATCTGAGGTCTGTGTCTGGCAAAGATGAGGTCTTAATCCTTTGGTCCACCTCATGACCACCCAGCCCCTGGACCCCTGAAGTGTTTATTAAGGGGTCTGTTGAGGGGGTAGTGGAGGGGTGACAGGTGGTCAATAAATACCCCCGTCCACCTTAACAACAGAGAGAGCAAATAGCAGGAGAGTCGCTACCACAATCCATATGTGAGTACAGAGAATGTCATTATGCTATAAGGTCTGTACCAATTGACTGGTATACCATTTCCTGGCTTTGCCTCTTTCCTTTGACTGCATCATAGCTTTGGCAATAATCCTAGGAACACACACCCTTTTCTGTCTCATTGCTTTATTAGATGTTGGACATTCATCATGGAACCAGCAGGCCATCAAGACTCCCTGGGTGCTTTCTATAGCATCAGCTAATCACAGTTATAAGCTCACTTGGAGGACTGGAAAGAGGAACGTCTCTCCTCTCTAGCTGTGGTGTTGTTTCACCTCCATGGCCCTCCCACCCCTGACCGCCCTCTCTCTGAGAAAGTCCTTGTTTGGAGAAATCCAGTTCCCCCCTGCTCTATTCCAGCACAGCAGTCCACATCTTTAGTGACAGAGGTAAACGACTACCATGGCTATGCCACTGCTCATGGCTATATGCGGGAGGGTTTCAGACCAGCATTCTAAGAGACAATCCTGAACCAGGACGGGTCCAAACTTACCCACTTGCCACAGACTGAAGGTTGATCCAATATGAACACCACTCAGCTCATAGCTATGGTGCCACTATGGCACTTAGTATCAAATGTATCTGGGCACAGTGCTCTGTAGGCCGGGGCTGGGGCGAGGGTGACTGGGTCAAGGCTATTCCACCTTCCTGCTTGTGAAAACAGGTCAGAGTGCTGAATGGCTGGGAGGGCAGTTTAGATACTAGATACAGAGAGGGACAGTACAATGGGACACAGTCTTTCATTTTAAGTGCATGAGTAATGGATTTACTGCTTCTCTGCTTCACAGTGCTCTATACTGGAAGGGTGAATAGAAAAAGGAGAGTTTATTACACTGTCAGACTAATAACTGACCAATTCTGGTTTGCTCCTTTGAACTGAGAAATGTCACCCTTCCAATTAACACACAATTAACACCATTAACACACAATTTGTTAAAATGATAGTGTATCCAATGCACTCATTATATGAGATACTAAGATAATTGTATCCAGTCCATAACATTCACTTCATATTGCAATTTCTCACTATGCCACAATTCAACTATGCTCAGACCTTTCAATGTGGCATTGGAAGCCAAACCCACACAAACCACAATTTTATCTTTCAAAAGCTTTATTGTCCAGGAGCTCCTCACAGAAACCATTTTAGAATATGTCTCCTGCCCAAGGTGCCAATGATGGCATGAAATTACTGTAGCCTCAGCAATCTATATTCCCCCTCTACTCTCTCTCTCTCTGTCTCTAGGTTGAGCCCATAACTCTCTCTTTCTTTCCCACCTCTTTCTCTCCCCCGTTCTCCTTTGCCCTCCATTCAAAGGGAATATGTAACTGAATTTGAAATGCAGTGCCCCATCTTTCAAGGGCCTGAGCTAATGAGACGTTTTGTCTTGAAATCTGCTCTCGACAGGAGATCCTGTTGGACAGAGCCTGAAAATGGGATCCCGGTCAGGTATAGCTGTCCGGATATCCCCCAAGACATATGCATCCTATAGAAGAGCGAGAGAGAGCGAGAGAGAAAGAGAGAGAGAGCGAGAGAGAGAGAGAGAGAGAGAGAGAGAGAGAGAGAGAGAGAGAGAGAGAGAGAGAGAGAGAGAGAGAGAGAGAGAGAGAGAGAGAGAGAGAGAGAGAGAGAGAGAGAGAGAGAGAGAGAGAGAGAATAAAACCCTTTATAGTGTAGGGGGTCACTATGCGCTGCCATTGTAAAGCCAAGAGCTGACCTGAAAATCTTGTATCTGAAGACAGGCCCACATTAGACCTCCCCTGTCGTATACATACATTAGGGCTTATACTGCAAAAAAACATGTTTTAAAACGTAAGGGTCTAGTGGGGAATATGAGGTGACAATTATATTGAGCAGGAGGTGGTGGACTGGAGTGGGATGGCGTGAGGCGAGAGGGATGGAGAGTGGAGAGAGATGGGAAGGAGGTGGGGCCCGTGGAAACAGGTACACTTGACAGTTTGCGGTTCGGGCGAGGGATCATCCGAGGGGTACAACACGGGAGAGATGATGAAAGGAGACGAAAGGTTTGCGTCCGAGGGGTTCTCCTTTTAATCAGGGGCCCTGGGGAGAGAGCACTGCAGCCTGTGGTCCCGCGGCCGCTGCTACCCAATGTCATGCTAATGAAAGGGGCTTGGGGTGTGAATGGAGGGAGCTAGCTTGTTACAAGAGTGCTAATTAATGCATGCAATAGAGGTGTGAGGGGTTTTAATGGTTTATTCAGATCCGCATTAACTTTTGCTGAAGCAGCAGCTATCCTTTCTGGGGTCCACACAAAAACATAAAACATGACAAGTAACAAAACACTGATACACTGATAGACAAGAACAGTCACACAAAATGCATGGTTATGCTTTTAATGAGGGATATGAGTGTGTGTGTGTGTGTGTGTGTGTGTGTGTGTGTGTGTGTGTGTGTGTGTGTGTGTGTGTGTGTGTGTGTGTGTGTGTGTGTGTGTGTGTGTGTGTGTGTGTGTGTGTGTGTGTGTGTGTGTGTGTGTGTGTGTGTGTGTGTGTGTGTGTGTGTGTGTGTGTGTGTGTGTGTGTGTGCACACGTGCAGTGGCAGGGTTTTGAAGCATGGGGCTGAGTGGGATGTGAGGATTGCGTATGGAATAGTGGCCCAGGTGCACAGGGTGATAAATCATGAGGAACAAATAACAACCATCCACCAAAAACAGAACCTTTGACCATTTTCAATAGGACATATTTTTGGGGTTCTTCAACCAATGTAATGCCTTTGATTGTCCTGGGTAAATGAGGATATTTTAGGGCAAAACAACAATTATTATAGGGTTGAAATACTATGGTTGGCAGCTATTTTGTTCCATTATATAGCATTATGTCATCAATACATGTTCCTCACTACAATTCTTGATCAGTACGATGGGAAGCCACCTCCCCCTGACAAAAGTCAACGACCACTTCATAAAACCCAGACCAAAATACAGCCCAGTCCAGCCTGTCTCAGCCCAGACAGATTCACATCATGGCAGTAGTAATCACTGCAGCAGAAGGCTATTCTCACACCTCTTGGCTGGCAGGGCAGGTTCTCTGGAGCCCTGACCCCAGACGACCAGGGCTGTTTGCTCACTTTTCCCAAGGACGTTTGGCCGGAGGATACCTCTCTGGCCGCAGGCGCAACATCTGGCAAATCTGATCATACAGCAAATCTGACCATAACTCTATCCTCCTGATTCCTGCTTGCAAGCAAAAACTCAATCAGGAAGTACCAGTGACGCGTTCAATACGGATGTAGTCCGATGAAGTGGATGCTAAGCTACAGGACTGTTTCACAAACACAGACTGATTAAGATCTAATCCTACTACGCCGGCTCTGATGCTCGTCGGACGTGGCAGGGCTTGCAAACTATCACAGATTACAAAGGGAAATCTATTGACATCAAACAGGTTAACATTCAGAAGGCCATGAGGCCAAATGGATTACCAGGACGCATCTCAGGATAAGGGAGAGGTTGGAAATGTCAGTGAAGGCACTTGCCAGATGATCAGCGCATGCTCTGTCTGTAATACAGTTGAAGTCGGAAGTTTACATACACCTTTGCCAAATACATTTAAACTCTGTTTTTCACAATTCCTGACATTTAATCCTAGTCAAGATTCCCTGTCTTAGGTCAGTTAGGATCACCACTTTATTTTAAGAATGTGAAATGTCAGAATAATAGTAGAGAGAATTATTTATTTCAGCTTTTATTTCTTTCATCACATTTTCAGTGGGTCAGAAGTTTACATACACTCAATTAGTATTTGGTAGCATTGCCTTTAAAAAAATGTACTTGGGTCTAACGTTTCGGGTAGCCTTCCACAAGCTTCCCACAATAAGTTGGGTGAATTTTGGCCGATTCCTCCTGACAGAGCTGGTGTAACTGAGTCAAGTTTGTAGGCCTCCTTGCTCGCACACGCTTTTACAGTTCTGCCCACAAATGTTCTATAGGATTGAGGTCAGGGCTTTGTGATGGCCACTCCAATACCTTGACTTTGTTGTCCTTAAGCCATTTTGCCACAACTTTAGAAGTATGCTTTGGGTCATTGTCCATTTGGAAGACCCATTTGCGACCAAGCTTTAACTTCCTGACTGATGTCTTGAGATGTTGCTCCAATATATCCACATAATTTTCCTTCGTCATGATGCCATCTATTTTGTGAAGTGCACCAGTCCCTCCTGCAGCAAAGCATCCCCACAGCATGATGCTGCCATCCCCGTGCTTCACCGTTGGGATGGTGTTCTTCGACTTGCAAGCTTCCCCCTTTTTCCTCCAAACATAACGATGGTCATTATCGCCAAACAGTTCTAGTTCTGTTTAATCAGACCAGAGGACATTTTTCCAAAAAGTACAATCTTTGTCCCCATGTGCAGTTGCAAACTGTAGTCTAGCTTTTTTATGGCGGTTTGGGAGCAGTGGCTTTTTCCTTGCTGAGCGGCCTTTCAGGTTATGTCGATATAGGACTCGTTTTACTGTGGATATAGATACTTTTGTACCTGTTTCCTCCAGCATCTTCACAAGGTCGTTTGCTGTTGTTCTGGGATTGATTTGCACTTTTCGCACCAAAGTACGTTCATCTCTAGGAGACAGAACGCGAGAGTTATATATGGGGTAAACAAAAACATAAAGTCAAAAATACAACAGAAAATATATATACAGTGTGTGCGAATGTAGTAAGTTATGGATAAAAGGCAATAAATAGGCCATAGTGCAAAATAGTTACAATTTCGTATTAACACTGGAATGATAGATGTGCAAAAGATGATGTGCAAATAGAGATACTGGGGTGCAAATTAGCTAAATAAATAACAATATGGGGATGAGGTAGTTGGGTGGGCTAATTTCAGAAAGGCTGTGTACAGATGCAGTGATCGGTAAGCTGCTCTAACAACTGATGCTTAAAGTTAGTGAGGGAGATAAGAGTCTCCAGCTTCAGCGATTTTTGCAGTTCGTTCCAGTCATTGGCAGCAGAGAACTGGAAGGAATGGCGGCCAAAGGAGGTGTTGGCTTTGGGGATGACCAGTGAGATATACCTGCTGGAGTGCAGACTACGGGTGGGTGTTGCTATGGTGACCAGTGAGCTAAGATTAGACGGGGATTTGCCTAGCAGTGATTTATAGATGACCTGGAGCCAGTGGGTTTGGCGACAAATATGTAGTGAGGGCCAGCCAACAAGAGCGTACAGGTCACAATGGTGGGTAGTATATGGGGCTTTGGTGACAAAATGGATGGCACTGTGATAGACTACATCCAATTTGCTGAGTAGAGTGTTGGAGGCTATTTTGTAAATGACATCGCCGAAGTCAAGGATCGGTAGGATAGTCAGTTTTACGAGGGCATGTTTATAATAATAATAATAATAATATGCCATTTAGCAGACGCTTTTATCCAAAGCGACTTACAGTCATGCGTGCATACATTTTTGTGTATGGGTGGTCCCGGGGATCGAACCCACTACCTTGGCGTTACAAGCGCCGTGCTCTACCAGCTGAGCTACAGAGGACCATGTTTGGCAGCATGAGTGAAGGAGGCTTTGTTGCGAAATAGGAAGCCGATTCTAGATCTAACTTTTGATTGCAGATGCTTAATGTGAGTCTGGAAGGAGAGTTTACAGTCTAACCAGACACCTAGGTATTTGTAGTTGTCCACATACTCTAGGTCAGACCCGCCGAGAGTAGTGATTCTAGTCGGGTGGGCGGGTGCAAGCAGCGTTCGGTTGAAGAGCATGCATTTAGTTTTACTAGTGTTTAAGAGCAGTTGGAGGCTACGGAAGGAGTGTTGTATGGCGTTGAAGCTCGTTTGGAGGTTTGTTAACACAGTGTCCAATGAAGGGCCAGATGTATACAAAATGGTGTTGTCTGCATAGAGGTGGATCCGAGCGTCACCAGTAGCAAGAGCGACATCATTGATATACACAGAGAATAGAGTCGGCCCGAGAATTTAACCCTGTGGCACCCCCATAGAGACGGCCAGAGGTCCAGACAACAGGCCCTCCGATTTGACACATTGAACTCTATCTGAGAAGTAGTTGGTGAACCAGGCGAGGCAGTCATTAGAGAAACCAAGGCTATTTAGTCTGCCAATAAGAATGCGGTGGTTGACAGAGTCGAAAGCCTTGGCCAGGTCGATGAAGACGGCTGCGCAGTACTGTCTTTTATCGATCACGTTTATAATATCGTTTAGGACCTTGAGCGTGGCTGAGGTGCACCCATGACCAGCTCGGAAACCGGATTGCATAGCGGAGAAGGTACGGTAGGATTCGAAATGGTCGGTGATCTGTTTGTTAACTTGGCTTTCAAATACTTTCGAAAGGCAGGGCAGGATGGATATAGGTCTATAACAGTTTGGATCTAGAGTGTCACCCTCTTTGAAGAGGGGGATGACCGCGGCAGCTTTCCAATCTCTGGAGACCTCAGATGTTACGAAAGAGAGGTTGAACAGGCTAGTAATAGGGGTTGTGACAATTTCGGCGGCTAATTTTAGAAAGAAAGGGTCCAGATTGTCTAGCCCGGCTGATTTGTAGGGGTCCAGATTTTTCAGCTCTTTCAGAACATCAGCTATCTGAATTTGTGTGAAGGAGAAGCGGGGGGGGGGGGGGGGGTTGGAGGGTGCAGAGCTGGTGGCCGGACTAGTGGTAGCCAGGTGGAAAGCATGGCCAGCCGTAGCAAAATGCTTGTTGAAATTCTCGATTATTGTAGATTAATCGGTGGTGACAGTGTTTCCTAGCCTCAGTGCAGTGGGCAGTTGGGAGGAGGTGCTCTTATTTTCCATGGACTTTACAGTGTCCCAAAACCTTTTGGAGTTAGTGCTACAGGATGCAAATTTCTGTTTGAAAAAACTAGCCTTTGCTTTCCTAACTGATTGTGTATATTGGTTCCTGACTTCCCTAAAAAGTTGCATATCGCGGGGGCTGTTCAATGCTAATGCAGTACGCCACAGGATGTTTTTGTGCTGGTCAAGGGCATTCAAGTCTGAGGAGAACCAGGGGCTATATCTGTTCTTAGTTCTGAATTTTTTGAATGGGGCATGCTTATTTAAGATTGAGAGGAAAGCACTTTTAAAGAACAACCAGGCATCCTCTACTGACGGAATGAGGTCAATATCCATCCAGGATACCCGGGCCATATTCATATTCTTAAACTCTCTCTCTCTCTTTCATTGGCCTTAAGTGTCTGTGTTTGAATCCAAATGTCTAAGAGATTTTGACGTAAAAATGGAAATAGGGCGAGTGTGGGAGAAAGTGAGAGGGCGGACATAAGAGGGAAAGATAAGACTGTTTAGAAGGTAGGCGTGAACCTGAAAAGCAGGTCAACCCTATAATGTGCCAATTTGGAGGCCATGACTTTTCCCTACACTCTAGTCCTCTGGTAATCACACTGTAGGTCCCTCTCAAGTGCGTTGAAGAAAATGGTGGAGATCCTATAAAAGCCCACTTACAATACAGTGCATCCAGAGAGGACGCCAGGGTTGTTATTACATCACTTTGGGATGCATAGGGATCTCCATTATACCTGTAGAGTGTATAGATGGGTAGAGAAGAAGATGGAGATTTTCACACTGGCAGCCCTGAACCACATTTTGCTCCATTGTTTATAGAAGTGGTAGATGAGGTGTGAATGACAGCACGGGTGATGAATGTTGACATGAGGATCTGCTTTACATTTTCACTAATTGCCCTGCCTTGCTTGGTCCTGGCACATTTGTAAAAGGTGGTGAAAGGCGCTTTTTTAGGGTCGAGCGAGAGGCCACAGTGATTTGTCATGCAGAGAGAGAGAGAGAGAGAGAGAGAGAGAGAGAGAGAGAGAGAGAGAGAGAGAGAGAGAGAGAGAGAGAGAGAGAGAGAGAGAGAGAGAGAGGTAGAAGAGGAGGAGGCGCCTCAGTGCTCTTGATAAACTCAAGTGAAGGACAGAGAGGTGAAGGCCTTGCTTGTAGTTCTATGTAGCTCAATGTCTTAAACATCCATAGAAAATCTGTCCACAGTTAAAGCCTCATACATCACTAATATGCTGTTGGTGTGGATAGGACATCATCTGCATTCTATCAGGTAGGCCTGTCAATGACGCAAGCATAGAGAGATGGTGGAAGAAGACAAACTGCGGCCATGTTAGAAATCAACAAAGAAGGCAGGGAATATGAACGGTATTATAAATTGGCAGACGTGTCGCGGTTTTTTATTCACGTTGTGCTGAAAAGCCCTGAGATTGGAGGAAATCTTGGGTTAAGAAAATAATACTTATCCTTGCTGATGCTATTTTAATTAAATAGTTGCTAGGTTACACAGAGAAAGACGACAGGGGTAGGTGGGTGGTGGCACAGGCGCCTGGCGACGGGGGTGGGGGTAGTAGTGGTGGGGGACAGGGAGGAGTTTGTTTGAGGAGGGGACATGTCCCTGAACCATGAACACACATCCCTTTGTCACACCCAATCTATAATAAGGATTTCAAATGCGAGACGTATTGACATGAAGTACAGTGAGTGATTTTATGCTCTCTCTCTCTTTCTCTCCCTTCCATCTCCCTTTCGCTCTCTCTCTCCCCCCATCTCTCTCTTTCTTTAATTTCTCTCACAGATCAGAGGAAGGGGGGAAGTCCCCTTTTATCTTGGTGACAGCACTTTTCACCTCCACCGGTGACTCACTGGGGGCCGATGCTCTCGTTGCACCCTGGGATACCAGATGATGGCGGATGCTTCTGGGCCACGTACCCTGGCAACCGTTCCTGGAGCCAGGCAAGCCTCGCCCACAGCCCCCCTCTCCAACCCTCTACCGCCTACCCCTTCAATCGAGCAGTCCTCAGCCCACCAACCCTCCACCCAGCGTCCCCAGTCTGCGTCCAGGGCTCTGGCCACACATAAACCCGAGACAGGACTCTGATGGATGGGGCTGGCTGGAGAGAGGAGAAAGGCCCTTGATGTTGGAAATAAATCTGACAGGCCCTACTGGAAAGGGCCAGGCCTAATCTTTCCCAGCAACGGTGTAGACTAAGGCTTTTTCCTTTTCTTTTTCTATAGCCTTCCCTCTCTTTATTAACCATCTCTCCCTCCCTCTCTCCATCCTTCTCTTCGTCCATGTCTACAGAGATAATCCTGTAATTTACTTTCAAGCATTGTGGAACATGAAATAGTTGCTTTTTCAACTTAATACAAACTAGCCTTTAACAGATAATAGCCTACTGGTAAGAGGAATAATTAAAACAATTGTGGTCACATTCTTTCCCTAATGTGCTAAAAGTGATATAATTCGTATTATTTCATAAGATTCCAAACTGATACTGATCAAAGTGGTCTGATCAATCTTCTTTTCAAAGGTACCTTGCTTTTATTTGTCATATTCATGAGAAAAATATGGTCGTAAAAAGACAATTAAGCAAAGCCTTTCCCATTTCTATGTACAGTGCCTTTAGAAAGTATTCATACCCCTTGATTTATTCAAAATGTTGTTGTGTTACAGCCTGAACTCAAAATTGATTAAAATTGACACAATAACCCAAAATGACAAAGTGAAAACATGTTTTCTGACATATTTTCAAATGTACTGAAAATGGAATACAGAAATATCTCATTTACATAAGTTTCCACACACCTGGATCAATACTTTGTAGAAGTCTTTCTGGGTAAGTCTCTAGGAGCTTTCCACACCTGGATTGTACAACATTTGCCCATTATTATTTTCAAAATGTTTCAAGCGTTATCCGATTGGTTGTTAATCATTGCTAGACAACCATTTTCAGGTATTGCCATAGATCTTCAAGTAGATTTAAGTCACAACTGTAACTCAGCCACTCAGGAACATTCACTGTGTAGATTTGGCCTTGTGTTTTAGGTTATTGTCCTGCTGAAAGGTAATTTAATCTCCCAGTGTCTGGTGGAAAGCAGACTGAATCAGGTTTTCTCTAGGATTTTGCCTGTACTCTATTCCATAAAAAATGGTATACTGAAAAACTCCCAGTCCTTAACGATTACAAGCACACCCATAACATGATGCGGCCACCACTATGCTTGAAAATATGGACAGTATTACTCAGTAATGTGTTGTATTGGATTTGACCCCAAACATAACACTTATTCAGGACAAAAGTTAATTTCTTAGCCAAATCTTTAGCAGTTCTTCTTTAGTGCCTTGTTGCAAACAGGATGCATGTTTTGGAATAGTTTTATTCTGTGCAGACTTCCTTCTTTTCACTCTGTCAATTAGGTTAGCATTGTCGAGTATCTACAATGCTGTTGATCCAACCTCAGTTTAATCCAATCAAAGCCATTAAACTCTGTAACTGTTTTAAAGTAACCATTGGCCTTATGGTGAAATCCCTGAGCGGTTTCCTTCCTCTCCAGCAACTGAGTTAAGAAGCACGCCTGTGTCCTTGTAGTGACTGGGTGTATTGATACACCATTCAAAGTGTAATTAATAACTTCACCATGCTCAAAGGGATATTAAATGTCTGCTATTATTATTATTTGTTTTATCTACCAATAGGTGCCCTTCTTTCCAAGGCATTGGCAAACCTCCCTGGTCTTTGTGGTTGAATCTGTGTTTGAAATTCACTGTTCGACTGATGGAGCTTACAGATAATTGTATGTTCAAAAATCATGTCAAAAACTTATTTCAGTGTCCATGCAACTTATTATGTGACTTGTTAAGCAAATGTGCACTACTGAACTTATTTAGGCTTGCCATAACAAAGGGGTTGAAAACTTATTGACTCAAGACATATCAGCTTTTAATTTTTAATTAATTTGTAAAAAATTCAGAAAACATAATTCCACTTTGACATTATGGGGTATTGTGTGTAATCATTTTAAATTTAGGCTGTAACACAACAAAATGTGGAAAAAGTCAAGGGTTGTGAATACTTTCTGAAGGCACTGTAGGTGGGTCTCTTGAGCGTGTACACGTGTGTAACTGACAGTAAAGAAACACAATGGATATGGTTAACACATACACGCACCTGTCAACATGAAGTGCTTCGAGAGGCTGGTCATGGCCCACATCAAGGCCAGGTTGCAAGACACACTGGACCAATTCAAATTTGCCTACCGTTCCAAAATAACCATGGAAGAAGCCATCTCCATTGCTATTCACATGGCCCTGTAATATAAGAGGAACACCTATGTAAGAATGCTGTTCATTGACTATAGTTCATCATTCAACATTGTTTTTCCCTCCAAACTTGTCACCAAGCTATAGGCTCTGTCTCCAAATCACCATCTGCAACTGAATCCTGGACTTCCTGTCGGGCAGGCCACAGGCTGTGGGGATTGGCAACAACACCTCCCCCACTCTTAGAGAAAAGGGTTCCAAAAGGGTTCTGCGGCTGTCTTCATAGGAGAACCGTTTTTGGTTCCAGATAGAACCCTTTTGGGTTCCATGAAGAACCCTCTGTGGAAAGGGTATTACATGGAAAGGGTTCCATCTGGAACCAAAAGGGTTCTACTTGGAACCAAAAGGGGTTCTTCAAAGGGTTCTCCTATAGGGACAGCTGAAGAACCCTTTTTGGTTCAAGATAGCACCTTTTTTTCTAAGAGTGTAACTCTCAACACAGGTGCTCCCCAGGGATGTGTCCTCAGCCCACTGCTGTACTCCCTGTTCACCCTTGACTGCGTGGCGAAGCACAATACCAACTCCATCATCAAGTTTGCTGACAACACCACGGCCGTAGGCCTGATCAATGACAAAGTCAGCCTACAGGGAGGAGGTCAGAGACCTGGCAGTGTGGTGCCAAAACAACAACCTCTCCCTCAACGTCAGCAAAACTAAGTTGATTGTTGACTTCAGGAAGCAGGGAGGAGGACACGCCCCAATCCACATCGCCGGGACTGCGGTGCAACATCATCAAGGACCCCGCTCACCCCAGCCACGGACTATTCACTCCGTTACCGTCTGGCAGACAGACCTCCAGGCTAATAGACAGTTTTTACCCACAAGCCATCAGACTACTGAACTCTTGAACTGAACTCACTGCACCTTAACACACATTAACTAACTCTCATACACACACACACACACACACACACACACACACACACACACACACACACACACACACACACACACACACACACACACCCTACACATTCACTTCATGATTGCTGCTAATGGACCCCTAGTCATATTGCTGCACAATGTATATTTATTATTGCGCAATCTATTGCACAATTCCCCAGCATATGTGTAAATATCCTACTTCAATTAGTTTGTATTGTATTTTTGCTACATGTTTATCCTATTTCTTATTCATTGATCTTTGTACTCTTTTATTAACTTAATGACATTCCTATTGTTGTTGCATTGTCAGTAGTAGCATTTTGTTGCACTGTGTATTCCATGTAAATAATGTGTACAGTGGTTCCTCAATGAAAGGTTTAGAGCTTATGCCGCGACCGTTTGTGGTAGATGGTGGCAGATTGTGGTAAATTGCGTAATTCTGTCATTGCACCACACAATCAAAAGGAGTTTTGTATTTGTATTTATTTCCAAGGCAGCAGCTACTCTTCCTGGGGTCCAGCAAAATTAAGGTAGTTCATACAATTTTAAAAACATTACAACACATTCACAGATTTCACAACACACTGTGTGCCCTCAGGCCCCTACTTCACCACTACCACATATCTACAGTACAAAATCCATGTGTACTTGTGTGTATAGCGCGTATCTTATCGTGTGTGTGTATGCATGTGTCTGTGCCTATGTTTGTGTTGCTTCACAGTCCCTGCTGTTCCATAAGGTGTTTTTTAATCTATTTTTTAAATCTAATTTTACTACTTGCATCAGTTACTTGATGTGGAATAGAGTTCCATGTAGTCATGGATCTATGTAGCACTGTGCGCCTCCCAATGTCTGTTCTGGACTTAGGGAATGTGAAGAGACCTCTGGTGGCATGTCTTGTGGGGTATGCGTGGTGTCCGAGCTGTGCGCCAGTAGTTCAAACAGCCAGCTCGGTGCATTCAACATGTCAATACCTCTCATAAATAGAAATAGTGATGAAGTAAATCTCTCCTCCAGGAGAGATTGACATGCATATTGTTGATATTAGCTCTCTGTGTACATCCAAGGGCCAGCCGTGCTGCCCTGTTCTGAGCTAATTGCAATTTACCTAAGTCCTTTTTTGTGGCACCTGACCACACGACTGAACAGTAGTCCAGGTGTGACAAAACTAGGGCCTGTAGGACCTGCCTTGTTGATAGTGCTGTTAAGAAGGTAGAGTAGTGCTTTATTATGGACATACTTCTCCCCATCTTAGCTACTCTTGTATAAATATGTTTTGACCATGACAGTTTACAATCCAGGGTTACTCCAAGCAGTTTAATCACCTCAACTTGCTGAATTTACAAGATTTTGTTAAGGTTTAGGGTTTAGTCTATGATTTGTCCCAAATACAACACTTTTAGTTTTAGAAATATTTAAGACTAACTTATTCCTTGCCACCCACTCTGAAACTAACTGCAACTCTTTGTTAAGTGTTGCAGTGATTTCATTCGCTGTAGTAGCTGACATGTATAGTGTTGAGTCATCTGCATACATAGACACTCTGGCTTTACTCAAAGCCAGTGGCATTTCATTAGTAAAGATTGAAAAAAGTAATGAGCCTAGACAGCTGCCCTGGGGAATTCCTGATTCTACCTGGATTATGTTGGAGAGGCTTCCATTAAAGAACACCCTCTGTGTTCTGTTAGACAGGTAACTCTGTATCCACAACATAGCAGGTGGAGTAAAGCCATAACACATACAGTTGAAGTTGGAAGTTTATGTACACTTAGGTTGGAGTCATTTTTCAACCACTCCACAAATTTCTTGTTAACAAACTATAGTTTTGGCAAGTCGGTTAGGACATCTACTTTGTGCATGACACAAGTAATTTTTCCAACAATTGTTTACAGACAGATTATTTCACTTATAATTCACTGTATCACTATTCCAGTGGGTCAGAAGTTTACATACACTAAGTTGACTGTGCCTTTAAACAGCTTGGAAAATTCCAGAAAATGATGCCATGGCTTTAGAAGCTTCTGATAGGCTAATTGACATCATTTGAGTCAATTGGAGGTGTACCTGTGGATGTATTTCAAGGCCTACCTTCAAACTCAGTGCCTCTTTGCTTGACATCATGGGAGAAATCAGCCAAGACCCAAAATCCTTGGGAGCAATTTCCAAGCGCCTGAAGGTGCCACGTTCATCTGTACAGACAATAGTACGCAAGTATAAACACCATGGGACCACGCAGCCGTCATACCGCTCAGGAAGGAGACGTGTTCTGTCTCCTAGAGATTAATGTACTTTGGTGCAAAAAGTGCAAATCAATCCCAGAACAACAGCAAAGGACCTTGTGAAGATGCTGGAGGAAACAGGTACAAAAGTATGTATAGCCACAGTTAAACGAGTCCTATATCGACATAACCTGAAAGGCCTCTCAGCAAGGAAGAAACCACTGCTCCAAAACCTCCATAAAAAAGCCAGACTACGGTTTGCAACTGCACATGGGGACAAAGATCGTACTTTCTTGAGAAATGTCCTCTGGTCTGATGAAACAAAAACAGAACTGTTTGGCCATAATGACCATTGTTATGTTTGGAGGAAAAACCGGAACGCTTGCAAGCCGAAAAAATCATTAAAGTAGTTGGCAATATCAGTTGGTTTTGTGATGAATGAGCCATCTGATTCAATTAATAATGGAGCTGAGTTTGCCTTTTTTCCCAAAATTTCATTTAAGGTGCTCCAAAGCTTTTTACTATCATTCTTTGTGTAATTTATCTTTGTTTCATAGTGTAGTTTCTTCTTCTTTTTATTCAGTTTAGTCACATGATTTCTCAATTTGCAATATGTTTGCCAATCGGTTGTGCAGCCAGACTTATTTGCCATTCCTTTTGCTTTTTCCCTCTCAATACAATTTTTCAATTCCTCATCAATTTCAGAAATGTGTCAAGTGCAGTGTCTGTTTGCTCCTCATTACACACCACGGACCAACATATATTCTTTACATCAACAACATAGGAATCACTACAAAACGTATTGTATGACCTCTTATACACAATATTAGGCGCATCCTTTGGAACTTTGGTTTTCCTAGATATGGCTACTATATTGTGATCACTACATCCAATGGATTTGGATACTGCTTTCAAACAAATTTCTGCAGCATTAGTAAAGATATGATCAATACATGTTGATGATTTAATTCCTGTACTGTTTGTAACTACCCTGGTAGGTTGACTGATAACCTGAATCAGGTTCCAGGCATTGGTTACAGTTTGAAGCTTTCTCTTGAGTGGGCAGCCTGATGAAAGGCAGTCAATATTTAAATCATCCAGAAAGTATACCACTCTATTGATATCACATACATTATCAACCATTTCACACGTCATCCAGATACTGAATGCTGTTAGAATGCTGATCATTCTGAGGTTTAAACTGTGGCACAAATTGACAATCTTTTCCTAAATTAATGGAGGTGTGAATGTTTCAGTCTGAGAGTCTCTCTTCTCTGGCACTAGAGTCCTGCATCAGGCAAAAAATGAATTGCTGGCAGGTGGTCCCAGAGTTGAGAGAGTAAATACAATTGTGCAATTACACTTGACTTGTGGCCTGCCGATTTTCCAAAAATAGGCACGGTGGGCTTTTGGTTTCTCTCCCTCTAAAAACAGAAATAAATCATTCTAAATAACAAACTGGCTTTATTTACCACAGTGTGAGAGAGTGATAGCCCCTCTACATAAAGTGGGTTTCTGAAACACGGAGTCCTTCTTTTCTGATGTGAAGAAGAAACTGAATGAAAGAGTCCAGCGAGGACAGGGAGGGGAAAAAGGTTGCCCATATTTTCAAGACCTGAGCTACTTCATTTATTTTTGAAATGTCCTAGTTTATTTAGGCAATTTAATATATTAGTTTAGGCTTGGCCTATTTAGTAGGCTATTTAATATATTAGTTTAGGCTTGGCCTATTTAGTAGGCTATTTAATAATATAATAATAATATGCCATTTAGCAGACGCTTTTATCCAAAGCGACTTACAGTCATGCGTGCATACATTTTTGTGTATGGGTGGTCCCGGGGATCGAACCCACTACCTTGGCGTTACAAGCGCCGTGCTCTACCAGTTGAGCTACAGAGGACCACAATTTAATATATTAGTTTAGGCTTGGCCTATTTAGTAGGCTATTTAATATATTAGTTTAGGCTTGGCCTATTTAGTAGGCTATTTAATATATTAGTTTAGGCTTGGCCTATTTAGTAGGCTATTTAATATATCAGTTTAGGCTTGGCCTATTTAGTAGGCTATTTAATATATTAGTTTAGGCTTGGCCTATTTAGTAGGCTATTTAATATATTAGTTTAGGCTTGGCCTATTTAGTAGGCTATTTAATATATCAGTTTAGGCTTGGCCTATTTAGTAGGCTATTTAATATATTAGTTTAGGCTTGGCCTATTTAGTAGGCTATTTAATATATCAGTTTAGGCTTGGCCTATTTAGTAGGCTATTTAATATATTAGTTTAGGCTTGGCCTATTTAGTAGGCTATTTAATATATTAGTTTAGGCTTGGCCTATTTAGTAGGCTATTTAATATATTAGTTTAGGCTTGGCCTATTTAGTAGGCTATTTAATATATTAGTTTAGGCTTGGCCTATTTAGTAGGCTATTTAATATATTAGTTTAGGCTTGGCCTATTTAGTAGGCTATTTCGCAGCATTAAACTATATTTGTCAGCATAAAGCTGAGTGACTCATTCATTTGTGACTTTGGATCAAAATAAATAAGTACCAACATTATTTCTGATAGTCTTTAATAAAGAAAGGTTTTGAGCAAGTTAATCTGCTCATGTTGTATGTGTTCAATTATTTGTGACATTGTGCTTACAATGAAGAATGTAAACAAAATAAATCAAATTCATAGTGAATAATCAGATGCGTGTTGCAAGCTTGTCATTTTCCTTATTACATTTTTTTAAAATATGTGATTTCATATTTTTAGACAATAGAAAACATACACATACAAACGACAACTACATCACACCTGGCCATGACTAATAAACAAACTTGAACACACATGGTCAACAGCAGATTCACAGCAGTGGTTTGGTTTTGCATGCATCAGCCAGCTTAATGCTATAGCAGAGGCTCAGCCTTGCGGGCAGTGCAGGAATCCGAGTGTCTGTCCGCTGGCCTGGCCAGACCCAGTCTCCCCTGGGAGCCTTCATTGATTCCTCTGAATGGCCCTAATGACCTAAGCTACTCCCAGGCCGCCATTTGTCTAACAGGTTGAATAAAGGGGTCAAAGGTCAAGTCAAAGTGGATGTCACTATGTGACCTCTTAACAGACAGAATCAAATCACTAAAATAACACTAAAACAGGACCTTATTCACGTTCATCAAACAGACTCATTCATTCTCAATGATATTAACTACCTCTTCACAAATGACATTTCTATGTGTTTATTTTGCTTTATTTTGGTCAAGTCAACCTTATTGAAAATGGATCATACAAACCAAACACACAAATACAGTTGTCAGAACAAAAGCCCAAACCATGTTGTACACAGAGGGTGTGAGATTTGGATCCAATTTTTCTTTTCACATATATAGTGTAGCTACACTAAATATGGATACATAAGCCTGCTGTATTTTTCTGCATAATTGCCCAGATTAATTCCTTAATAAAGAAACTTGACTACATATACAGGTAACTGCCAAAATAAAGGAAACACCAACAAAAATAATCTCCCATAAGTGATAACTGAGACGGCCATGGCATATGGTTTACATCATTACATCATCAATTCCTGATAGTATAGTACAGTGTTAAATTGTTTTAATGAGGAACATAGCTTGATTTTCAGGAACTGTGTGGAAGGACTGGGGGTGTAGCACTCTGTGAATGTATTGTTCATCATCAGCCTTAATGAAATATTGTGCTGCAAATTAACTCTATTAGAATTGAGACATGCAGGACATGTGCCCTGTGTGTGTGTGAGGCCCAGGGTTCATGAGGTTTAGTGGTGCTTCACATTATATCAGTCTATCACAGAGTCTAAATCTTATCAAACCAAAATGCAATCCAGGGACCAATATTTAATTGAATTGGGAAAGATTACTCATTGGGTAGACTTTTTTCCCCAGTCGCTTCGATGCACTGCAATGTAATGATAGCACAATAGGCCAAAGGATGAGGACAGCGGTCACACTCACAATCTGTCAATCATGCTGATGTTCCATGTGTGACACTAGTATTGTGTGATGCATTTCAAATCACAGAACACCCTCATTGCCCATCCCTATAAACTACAGCAGAATTTCAGGCTATTCCACCCCTTACTGCTTCATCATGATTGGAACTTGAAAGAAATAGAAGTGCAATACCATTGCTGAAGATAAACCATGATCTTAGGCTTAGAAAATATAGATTTGCATTCGTCACCTGGTTCTGTTGGATATGAATGCTTTAATAAGATGCTTTCTCATTGGACAATCAGGAGAGCTGGGATTGTGGTGGTGATGCTCAGGCTCACCTCCTTGTCCCACTTCGGTGCAGTTCTGTCCAAAGACACTAGGGGGAAGTCAACTCTGTTTATTCCTAACTGAGGAGATCCCTATAAGTGATAAAATCTGATGAAAAAGATACATTGATTGGCATTGACTTTGATGTTGTGTTTCCACTTGGTGCAACAATTCAATGTCTATCTGATTTCCGGTTTGTTCCTTTTTAATATAAAAGTATCATGTAAAGCCCTATCTTTGTCCTATTGTATTTAAATTATCTGTATAATATGTCCTATACAGAAGGGTAAACTACCAGATCTAACAGCTATTATGTTTTAATTTTGAAAATCCCATTTACTGTAGTTGTGTTTTATAAACTATTATGAATTATCATTATATCAGTTGACTGATTCCTCACGCGTGCATGTGCACGCACTCACACACTCACACACTCGCACTCACACAGTACACGTTCACACACGTGCATGTACACACACACACACACAGCTATGTTTTATACTTGTGAAGACTTTTGGGGATCAGTAATTGATTCCCATTCAAAATCCTATTTTCCCTAAACCTAACCCTAACCCTTAATCTAACATGAATTCTTAACCTAACCTGTTACAGGAGGGGGTCGCAGTTCCGGAGCGACCCACTAGGTGTCATCCTCCGACAACCTTAGGCACCTCCTCACTCATAGTCTGGACTAATCAGTATCCTATTGGTGTCACCTGTGTCTACCTGTTCACCTGTATTTATGCCCTCACTTCCCTGTGTTCCCTTGCTCAGTTTTCTCTGTTAGTTTCTCTATGTCCAGCAGTACTACTCAGTGTCTGATCGGAGACCTATGTACAGGTACTTGAGAAGTGTTCTCCCTGTTTCATTATTTCATTATTTGCTCCGCCTTTTATTATCGTGATAAGTCCGTTATTTTGTATTTTGGCTTTGGGACCACCAGGAAAGATCCTTGTTTCACCATCTCTGCCTACTAGCTACTGTATATCCTGCACCGCACCTGGGTCACACCTCACACCAAACCTTTACAGAAAACTGAGCCAATATGGATCCAGCGGAGGCAGCACAGTATCAGAGCGCATTAACAACACAGGGAGCTATGCTGAACCAACACGACCGCAGCCTGCTGCAGATCATCGAGAATATCCGCAAGCTGACGATCGCCGTGCAGAGCCGGGTGGACACACGACCAGCCCCGGCAGCCGGCGGAGCGGAAGCCGCGGCAGCGGTGTCTCCAGTCTCGCCTGTGACATCGCGGGAACCATGGCTACCACCTCTGGAGAGGTATGATGGATGTCCAGAGGGCTGCAGGGAATACCTCACCCAGTGTTCCCTGGTATTCAGCCCACAACCCTCCTCCTTCCCGACAGAGCAGTTCTGGGTGGCCTACATCATCACTCTGTTGACAGGTCGGGCCCTTTCCTGGGCTACCTGCGGAGTGGGAGAGCCAAACTCCAGAGTCCTCCGACTCCTACCAATTCACCCGGGAGCTATGCAAGGTGTTCGACACCTACCGGGTGGTGTCGGGGCATGAGGCCGGGAGGCAGCTCACGGCCTGTCAGCAGGGTGACCGTTCGGTGGCAGACTACTCCGTGGAGTTTCGGACCCGGGCTCAAGAGGCAGGATGGGAGGAGGCCGCCCTGGTCGTCCTTTACGCGCAGGGGCTATCAGAGGGGATGAAGGACGAACTCTCCTTCAGGGAGCTACCTGAGCGACTGGATGGCCTCGTCAAACTCTCGGTGCGGGTAGACAATTGGCGTCGTGAGAGGGCGCATGAGAGAGGGATGACGCAAGGCGCACTGTCCCCGTGCATCACCCGACGCACTGTCCCCGTGCATGTCTGGGTGGCGGGGGGGCTATGGGAGGATATCCAGTTTTTCATTGTGGACTCTCTGGAGTGTCCCCTCGTCCTCGGGAACCCCTGGCTAGTCTCCCACAAACCCCTGATAGACTGGTCCACGGGGTGGCTCATCCTGGAGGGAGGCTCTGCCCCCGTCCTGTTCCAGTCTCCACCGACCACTCATCAGCCCAAACCACCGTCCCAGACCCCCTACCAGTCCTCACCTCTTCCCCAGGTCCCGCACTCCAAACCGCGTACCGCTCTAGCGGCGGTTGCCACAGGGAGGACGCGGCTACAGACTCCATCACCGGCCCAGACCTGGCAGGCGTTCCCCGGGAGTATTGGGATCTGGGGGAGGTGTTTAGTAAGAGGCATGCCAATGCCCTACCTCCTTACTGGCCATACGATTGCGCTCTCGATCTCCTGCCGGGCGCAATGCCCACACGAGGGCGATTGTTTTCCTTGTCCCGGCCGGAGAAGCTGGCCATGAGGGAGTATATCGACGAGGCACTGGTCGAGGGTCACATCCATCCCTCTACCTCACCCGTGGGCGCTGGCTTCTTCTTTGATTACCGGGCGCTCAACGACATCACGGTTAAGAACCGCTATCCACTCCCCCTGATGACCACGGCATTCGCATCATTGCAGGGAGCCCGGTTCTTCACCAAGCTGGACTTACACAATGCCTACAACCTGGTGAGGAATCGGGAGGGGGACGAGTGGAAGACGGCTTTTAACACACCCAATGGGCATTATGAGTACCAAGTCATGCCGTTTGGTCTAGCCAACGCGCCTGCTGTGTTCCAGGCATTGGTCAATGACATGCTACGGGACCTCCTCGACTACAGCGTCTTTGTGTATTTGGGTGACATCCTAATATTCTCAAAGGACATGAGTGAACACCAGCAGCACGTTCGGCAGGTCCTCCAACGCCTTTTCCGTCACTAGCTCTACGTCAAGGCGAAGAAGTGCCTGTTCTACACAGAGACAGTCTCCTTCCTGGGGTTCATCGTCACACAGGGGGACCTACGGATGGACCCAGCCAAGGTCAGCGCTGTACTGGATTGGCCCCAGCCCTCAAGCAACTACAGCAGTTTTTATGGTTCGCAAATTTTTATAGCCGATTTATTCAAAATTTTTGCTCCCTAGCCGCTCCCCTGACAGCCCTCACCCAGACGAGCGTGCGCTCCTTTGCCTGGACCCTGGAAGTGGGGAACGCATTTGATGCGCTTAGGCGGCGCTTTACATCGGCCCCAGTCCTAGGGCATCCTGATCCGTCCCTGCCGTTCATTGTGGAGGTGGATGCTTCAGACGTTGCGGTGGGAGCAATCCTGTCCCAGCGGTTCCTCACGGACAGTAAGACTCACCCCTGCGCATTTTTCTCCCGTTGGCTGTCCCCGTCGGAGCGGAATTACAATGTGGGGAACCGTGAGTTGCTAGCGGTCAAGCTCACCCTGGGTGAGTGGAGGCATTGGCTAGAGGGGGCCGCCCATCAATTCAATCAATGAGATGATGAGGTGCAGGTGCGCTGGAGGTGATTAGGGTGCGTTGGGTTTCCATTCCGGTGTTGCCGAGGTGGTGCACTCAGACCGGTGGCTCAGTAGACCGGCGAATCAGAGCGCCAGAGCAACGGGAGGAGATGTGACAGTACCCTCCCCCCGGATGCGCGGCTCCAGCCGCTGGTCGTTGCCGGCCAGGAGGACGACCCCGAGGATGAGGAGCGGGCCGGTCAGGGTGGCAACGGTGGAAGTCCCAAATTAGGTTGGGGTCCAGAACGTCCCCAGCCGGAACCAGCTCCTCTCCTCAGGACCATACCCCTCCCAGTCCACCAGGCAATGGAGCCGTCCCCCACGGAACCTGGAGTCCAGCAGGTCCCTCACCGCATACGCTGGACTCCCATCAATGTCTAGGGGCGGAGGAGGCGTTCCCCGGGGGACGGCATCCGCCAAAGGACCAGGAACCACCGGCCTGAGGAGAGACACATGAAAAGCGGGTGAGAAACGGTAGTGAGGGGGGAAGGATCAGCCGGTATGATACCTCATTTATCCGCCGGAGGACATTAAACAGTCTCCAACTCCATAGTTCCTCTCTGCGGGGGTAAGATTTTTAGAGAAAAAGGCACAGGGATACATTTTCTCTGGCTTAACGTGCCGCTGGGAGAGGACCGCACCCATGCCCTCCTCCGATGCGTCCACCTGCAGGATGCAAGGACGAGATGGATCTGGGTGTTTAAGGATGGGCGTTGTGGTGAACCTCTCCTTCAGCCTCTTGAAGACAGCGTCAGCCTCAGGGTTCCAGGCCAGCTTCTGAGGCCTACCCTTAAGGAGAGAGGTGAGCGGGGTGGCTACGGAGCTGAAGGACCTGATGAAACGCTGGTTGAAATTACAGAAGCCAAGGAAGCTCTGTAGGCCCTTGATGGTGGTGGGAACTGGCCATGACCTGACGGCGTCTGTTTTCACTCCTTCCATGAACACCCCCTGAGGACTGATCCGGTATCCCAGGAAGGAGATGGCCTGTTGGTGGAATTCTCATTTCTCCCCCTTCACCAACAGGCTGTGCTCCCGGAGGCGGAGTAGGACAGCTCCGACGTCCCTGACGTGCTTTTCGAACGTAGCTGAGTAGATCAGGATATCATCGATGTACACCACCTGTCTACTCAGCATGTCCCGGAACACGTCATTGACGAAGGACTGGAACACAGGAGGTGCGTTGGCAAGGCCGCAGGGCATGACGCAGTATTCATAGTGGCCTGAGGTAGTGCTGAATGCAGTCTTCCACTCGTCTCCTTCACGGATTCGGGACAGGTTGTAGGCACTCCTCAGGTCCAATTTAGTAAAGTACGGAACCAGAGGGAGGGGGTACCGGTACTTGGTGGTGACTGCGTTCAGCCCTCGGTAGTCAATGCATGGTCTCAGTCCTCTGTCTTTTTTGGCCACGAAGAAGAAGCTGGCAGAGGCAGGAGATGTAGAGCATCTGATGAACCCATGTTTCAGGGTCTCCGCGGCCTCAGTCTCCATGGCCTCCGCCATGAAAAGGGGGTAAATGCGACTCTTCAGGGGGTGTTGTCCCTCCAGCAGGTCAATGGTGCAGTCCCAGGGCCTATGAGGAGGGAGACACATAGCCTTTAATAAAGAGAAGACATCGGAGAGATCTGCATACTCACGTGGAATGTTGGGCTGGAGGGCGGACTCCGGACTCTCCACTGACGTGGAACAACAAACCACCGGCAGGCAGGTCTTCCGGAATGAGGTGGACCAGGCTGTGATCCTCTTGGTGCTCCAATTGATGGTGGGGTTGTGTAGTCTGAGCCAGGGCAATCCCAAGACGATCTGGTGAAGGGGTGATGTGACGATTTGGAATGACAGCTCTTCATGGTGCTCCGGTAGTGTGGGAATGGTGATTGTGATGGGGAGAGTGACGTGCGTAATGGTGTCTGATGCAAGGGGTTTATTGTCCAGTGCGGTGACGTGTAGCGGAGATGGCAGTGGCATGATGGGCAACCCCCATTCAGAGACCAGCTCCCTATCTATAAGTATCATAGCAGTAGAAATGGAAGAGAAGGAATAACCAGTCACCATTATGGGAACTAAAAACAATGGTTTTGTGATAGGAGATGACGGAACACTCACCGAGCGGCGACGGGAGTCTTACTGCCTAGATAGGGAGCCGCCAGGAGATCTGTGGTCCGAGGTGGCGTAGGGGGTGCTGCCCACCTCCATGAGTGAGGACTCGGAAGCAGGGTGGCTTCCATAGCTCAGATGGGGTGAGCGTCGAGGCTCCGGGAGGTGTTGGGAAAGCCGTCTCTCTCTCAACATGTCGTCAAGACGGATGGACGTGGTGATGAGGGTAACAAGGTCCATCTCGTCGTCCAGACATGCGAGTTCCGTCTTGATGTCCTCCCATAAGCCTCTCCTGAAGGCCGTGCGCAGATCACACTCATTCAAGCCGGAAGACGCCGCCACTGTGCGAAAGCTCAGAGTGTACTCGGACGCGGGCCCCTCTCTCTTTTGTAGATGGAGGAGACGCTCACCCCTGTCCTATCCCTCCGTGGGATGATCAAACACAGCCCTCAACTGAGTGAGGAAGGTCGGGTTGGGTAGTGCCACTGCCTCCTCTCCTTCCCAGACTGCTTTGGCCCAATCCAGCGCCTTTCCTTTAAGTAGCAAAATCACCAGCGCTATCCTGGCTTGTTCAGATGGCTATGCCCCAGGCTGACACGCCAGATAAAGTGAAACCTGTAGCAGGAAGCTGCTACATTTAGTAGTTTTACCGTGATAGCGCTCCGGTAGGGCGAGGGTTCCCGCAGAAGTGGTGATAGAACGGGATCAGGTGGATAGGGGGCATTCGCCGCTCCCTGAGGTGGAACCGGAGCGCTTGGCAGATTATGCAGAGTTTGGAGCACTTCCTGCATGGTGGCGTTCAACTGGGCAAGCTGCTACTGGTGCTGGTCGAGGCACTGGGAAACTCCTGCTGCATCCATTTTCATTTGGTGTGTGATTCTGTGACGCGTACTGAGTATACGAAGAGGCAGGACGCAGACGCAGGAATTAACAAGGTCAAGGTTTACTTGACAATGACACAGAGAAATAACAAAGATAGAGTAAACGACACAAAGCTAAACAATCACACACAACACCATACAGAACAGTCCAGGGTGCAGGTATGCTGGAGGTGATTAGGGTGCGTTGGGTTTCCATTCCGGTGTTGCCGAGGTGGTGCGCTCAGACCGGTGGCTCAGTAGACCGGCGAATCAGAGTGCCGGAGGGGAGCAATTGGAGGAGACGTGACAATTTCTGATGGTTTAAGTCTAGTTTCCTGGATATTACAAAAGGTGTACTGCAAGGGTCGGTACTCGGGCCTGTTCTCTTTACTATTTATATAAATAATACTGGTCTATCTCTATTGTAATATTCATCTTCATGCAGAAGACACTGTTATGTATGTCATTGCCCCAACTGTTGACCAGGCTATGTTAGAGCTGCAATCTAACCTTGCTACCTTACAGAAAACCCTGGTTGGTTTAAAACTTGTACTTAATGGGGGCAAGACTAAATACATGTTGTTCTCAAATTTTCACAAAAATGTTTCAGATGGACTACATATTTATTCATTAGATGGTTCTCCCATTGATCGGGTTCCCACCTATAAATATATCCGCATTTGAATTGATACAGACTTAATGTTTAAAAAACATACAGATGTGCTAGTTAAAAAGCTAAGATTTAAAGTGGGCTTCTTTTTTAGAAATCCACTATATATACAAATGTATGTGGACACCCCTTCAAATTAGTGGATTTGGCTATTTCAGCACACCCGTTGCTGACAGGTGTATCAATTCGAGTACACAGCCATGCAATCTCCATAATCAAACACTGGCAGTAGAATGGCCTTACTGAAGAGCTCAGTGACTTTCAACGTTGCACCGTAACAGGATGCCACCTTTTCAACAAGTCACTTCATCAAATTTCTGCCCTGCTAGAGCTGCCCCGGTGAACTGTAAGTGCTGTTATTGTGAAGTGGAAATGTCTAGGAGCAACAATGGCTCAGCCACGAAGTGGTAGGCCACACAAGCTCACAGAACGGGACGCCAAGTGCTGAAGCGTGCAGCGCGTAAAAATTGTCTGTCCTCGGCTGTAACACTCACTACCAAGTTCCAAACTGCCTCTGGAAGCAACTTCAGCACAATAACTGATTGTCGGGAGCTTCATGAAATGGGTTTCCATTGCCGAGCAGCCGCACACAAGCCTAAAGATCACCATGCGCAATGCCAAGCGTCGGCTGGAGTGGTGTAAAGCTTGCCGCTATTGGACTCTGGAGCAGTGGAAATGCATTCTATGGAGTGATGAATCATACTTCATCATCTGGCAGTCTGACGGACAACTCTGGGTTTGGCGGAAGCCAGGAGAATGCTACCTGCCCCAATGCATAGTGCCAACTGTAATGTTTGGTGGAGGAGGAATAATGGTCTGGGGGGTTTTCATGGTTCAGGCCCCTTAGTTCCAGTGAAGGAAAATCTTAACGCTACATCATACAATGACATTGTAGACGATTCTGGGCTTCCAACTGGCCCATACCTTTTTAAGCATGACAATGCCCCCATGTACAAAGCGAGGTCCATACATAAATGGTTTGTTGATATAGGTGTAGAAGAACTTGACTGGCCTGCACAGAGCCCTGACCTCAACCCCATCGAACACCTTTGTCATGACTTGTAACACCGACTGCGAGCCAGGCCTAATCGGCCAACATTACTGCCTGACCTCACTAATGCTCTTGTGGCTAAATGGAAGCAAGTCCCCGCAGCAATGTTCCAACATCTAGTGGAAAGCTTTCCCAGAAGACTGGAGGCTGATATAGCAGCAAAGGGGGGGACCAACTTCATATTAATGCCCATGATTTTGGAATGAGATGTTCGACGAGCAGGTGTCCACATACTTTTGGTCATGTAGTGTAGATCTTGCCTCTCCCTAAATAGCATGGAAGCAGATTGTACAGTCAACCTTCCTGCCAGTTGTTGACTGTGGTGACACCATTTACCAGATTGCAGCAGCCACTACTCTTAAAACCTTTGGATGCCGTCCACCATAGCGCCATTCATTTTATCCCTAGTGACAGTTTCAATACTCACCACTGCATCCTGTATCAAAAGTTTGGCTGGTCATCCTTAAAGTCCCGTAGATCAATTCATTACTCGCTTTTTGTTAACAAAGCCCTACTACACAAGCTTCCAACAAAAAAGGGGGGGTAATTACCTAACTTTGTTGTTAAAGTATAAAACAATGAGATACCAAACCTGCTCACTGGGTTGGTTAACTCTTGAGGTTCCTCGGGTCTCCACCAAACTAGGTAAATCCGCTTTTAGCTTTAATGCATCTCATTCCTGGAAACAACTGCAAAATATGCTGCAATTGAAATGCTCTGGTGCTGCTCGGGCAATTTAAAATATTGATTGCGGAACTACTTGCTGAGGAATGTGACTGTTTTTCTTGATTGTTTGTGTTGTGCTGCATTTTAGTTTGTTTTCGCACTATGTCTGATTTTGATTTGATTTTATCTTGTGAATTGTATGTGCAGGTCTCCCTTGCGAAAGAAGCCCTGGTCTCAATGGTGACTGTTTAAGTTAAATAAAGGTAAAATGAACCCTAACTCCTAATCCTAATTCTAACCCTAATTCTAACCCTAACCCTAAACCTACATTATACTTTTTCCTGTGGGGACCGGTGAAATGTCCCCACTTGTCCGAATTGTCCTTGTTTTACTGTCCTTGTGAGGACTTCTGGCCCCCACAAGGATAGTAAAACCAAACACACACACACACACACATAGTGCTCAGAAAGGAAGCTGCTAATTAAAGGCTGTGCTAGAATGCACCATGGAGACCACAGAGGAGCAATGTTCATCGCAATGTGAATTGATGTAAGAGCACTGGTGATTACGAGGAGAGCAGCCAGCCATTTCATATCGCTATGAGGAGCCAGCGCACACCCAAATTCATCCATGACTAGATGTAGATTTATTTTGCCTGTAAAGGCGGGAAAAAATCTATATTTTCCCATCTGTCCTTGTTTCTGACAGATTACACAGTGTCCTCTAACTGATTTTATGTGTGTCCCCCCCCCCCCCCCCCCCCCCCCACAAACACACACATACCCACGCAGGGCCGGCTCTAGCCTTTTGGGGGCCATAAGCGCGATTTGGTTGGAGGGCCCCCCCACAATGCGGGCAAAACATCTGCATTGCTTACTCTTGGGGATTTAGGCTGGGTATCTGTATAGCACTTTGTGACAACTGCTGACAAGGCCTTTATAAAATACATTTGATGGATTGATTGATAGTGCCGGAGAGAGAATGTTGCAATTTTATAACACATTTCATGCAGTTCTACTCATCTTGCCATGGGGCAGAGATCATTGTTTTTGCAGTTTTACAGCTAATTTCCAGCAATTCTACCCATTTTGCCATGGTAGGGAGAGAAATCTTTGCAGTTTTAAAGCTTATGGTTATGCCATGTTAATGATATCTGAGAGTCACTAACAAAATCAATGGGGGCCACCTGGAGCTCAGGGCCCCTGGGCACCTGCCATGCGTACCCAGTCGGTATTCGGCCATGATAACTACAAGTTTAGATTGCTGGCTAGAGTAACTGACCAATCTAAAAATGGTTAGCTGACATGCTAATTGAGTGACTGTCAGTGACTGACATAACAAGAGAAAAACTGCTGTTACGCAACCAAATTTCGAAATTGCACCTTGTGTATTCTACTACTTTAACTCTCAACAGTAAGTAGAGACCCCGACTGAGTTCCTAAAATTGATGGAAGGCATTCAGGAGGAGGCAAGCTCAGGTGAGACCGTTCTAGCCAATGAGAGGGCAGATGCGGGTGTGAGTTGCCGAAATCTAACGTGCGTCCTCTTATATCAGAGCATTCGTAACAACCTTACCATTACGAAACTTCTATCCGATCAAATAAGCCTCATGTAGCAAATTAGCAATTACATTTTTTGTTGACCAAATTCAACACTTTCTCAATGACCTCCATCCCAAAATTCCTCACTTCGCGGTCTTACTTATGTGGACAGATTTTGGGCGGAGTAAACCCTCTCTCTTCGCCTCTTCCTCTCTGCTATGGAGCACTGTTTAAAGCCACCATGCAGTATTTTTTAATCATCACTGTATTTCTAATAAATCACTGTTTGTTTATTTCATGAAAATAACTCCAAATATATTTGTAATAATGTATTTCCCTGAGCCTCCTTTTGACATTGAAATGCTCAGTCTGATTGTGTTGCCGTGTCAATATGAATTTAAAGACATTTACATACACAGCCCTGATTGGCAGATAGGATCGTCTAGACTCTAGAGCCTACCCCGCTTACCCCTTCAAAGTAGGAGGATACATATGCAAATGCTGGGATGACTGGTCATTGGTCAGAATAATCAGATCAGATTGTGATGTCATGTTCTGGGCTGAACAGACTGAAATTCTAGGCATTTTTCAAACAGCTCTTACACAAAAAGGCATTATCATCATTTTCACAATTTCTGAGTGTTATTTCGACCTCATGGTGTGGAAATATGATTTTAAAAAACAGGAAAATCACATTTCTAACTGCACTGCCTCTTTAAGATCATGTTTGGTGTATAGAAGCTTGTGGGTACTGGTGTTACTGACGTTACATTTTTACATTTTACATTTTAGTCATTTAGCAGACGCTCTTATCCAGAGCGACTTACAGTTAGTGAGTGCATACATTTTTCACCATACCATTTACAGATTGTTCACAGACTGTAGTATTATTTTTGATGTTCACTCTCAGTCACACAATATGTTTTAGGAATCTTTTCTGAAGCATTGCAAATATTCTGGCCAAGATATTTTGTCTATATTTAGTCAAAAGTGATACAAGTGAGTGTGTGGGTCTTATTTGTGTACATAACTTAGGTAAGATGAGATGGTAAGGTAGACCATAGAAATGATGAACAATTACCAAATCAAATGAATTCAGTCTATACCCTTTTTCAACTGATGATCATTTTGAAAATAGACCAGAGGTTTGAGAAAACATAAGCTGTTGCTGGACTCAAGCTATACAAATGGTGTGTATGATCTGCCCTCAATTTAATTGACGGCCCTTACGGCAGGCCACGTTTTTCCTTGTCCCAAATCTGAAGTAGAATTGCTAATGTTCTATAAAAACAGGTCAGAGGCTTCCAGGAAAATGTTATGTCCTCTTTTGGGCCATTCAATCCACACGGTCAGGTCATTGATGGAGTAGCTCCTCTTTATTGCTACTACTTCTCACAATCCCAATAACACAATGGTGGAATTCCTATTCTCCCACAGACAGAGAGCTAGCGATTAAAGGGACACCTCTCCAGAAGATTCTGTCATTTTGCTGTGGGATGGGGTTTTAGGGGTCTGGAGGGGTACACCAACCCCCCAAAGGGGTGCTCTGTGGCCCTCTGTAGAGAACAGTCTGGTCTGAATAGGCCCCTCTCGAGGGAAAGAAAGGAGCCTCTCCAGAGGTTTGTTTTGAGATCCTGCCTCTGAAATGAATGTATTGGCCCAGTTTCCCCTGTTCATATGGAATACAGTGGGGAAAAAAAGTATTTAGTCAGCCACCAATTGTGCAAGTTCTCCCACTTAAAAAGATGAGAGAGGCCAGAAAATGACATTGTTGGATTTTTTATGAATTTATTTGCAAATTATGGTGGAAAATAAGTATTTGGTCAATAACAAAAGTTTCTCAATACTTTGTTATATACCCTTTGTTGGAAATGACACAGGTCAAACGTTTTCTGTAAGTCTTAACAAGGTTTTCACACACTGTTGCTGGTATTTTGGCCCTCCATGCAGATCTCCTCTAGAGCAGTGATGTTTTGGGGCTGTCGCTGGGCAACACGGACTTTCAACTCCCTCCAAAGATTTTCTATGGGGTTGAGATCTGGAGACTGGCTAGGCCACTCCAGGACCTTGAAATGCTTCTTACGAAGCCACTCCTTCATTGCCCGGGCGGTGTGTTTGGGATCATTGTCATGCTGAAAGACCCAGCCATGTTTCATCTTCAATGCCCTTGCTGATGGAAGGTGGTTTTCACTCAAAATCTAACGATACATGGCCCCATTCATTCTTTCCTTTACATGGATCAGTCGTCCTGGTCCCTTTACAGAAAAACAGCCCCAAAGCATGATGTTTCCACCCCCATGCTTCACAGTAGGTATGGTGTTCTTTGGATGCAACTCAGCATTCTTTGTCCTCCAAACACGACGAGTTGAGTTTTTACCAAAAAGTTCTATTTTGGTTTCATCTGACCATATGACATTCTCCCAATCCTCTTCTGGATCATCCAAATGCACTCTAGCAAACTTCAGACGGGCCTGGACATGTACTGGCTTAAGCAGGGGGACACGTCTGGCACTGCAGGATTTGAGTCCCTGGTGGCGTAGTGTGTTACTGATGGTAGGCTTTGTTACTTTGGTCCCAGCTCTCTGCAGGTCATTCACTAGATCCCCCCGTGTGGTTCTGGGATTTTTGCTCACCGTTCTTGTGATCATTTTGACCCCACGGGGTGAGATCTTGCGTGGAGCCCCAGATCGAGGGAGATTATCAGTGGTCTTGTATGTCTTCCATTTCCTAATAATTGCTCCCACAGTTGATTTCTTCAAACCAAGCTGCTTACCTATTGCAGATTCAGTCTTCCCAGCCTGGTGCAGGTCTACAATGTTGTTTCTGGTGTCCTTTGACAGCTCTTTGGCTTGGCCATAGTGGAGTTTGGAGTGTGACTGTTTGAGGTTGTGGACAGGTGTCTTTTATACTGATAACAAGTTCAAACAGGTGCCATTAATACAGGTAACGAGTGGAGGACAGAGGAGCCTCTTAAAGAAGAAGTTACAGGTCTGTGAGAGCCAGAAATCTTGCTTGTTTGTAGGTGACCAAATACTTATTTTCCACCATAATTTGCAAATAAATTCATTAAAAATCCTACAATGTGATTTTCTGGATTTTTTTCCCTCAATTTGTCTGTCATAGTTGACGTGTACCTATGATGAAAATTACAGGCCTCTCTCATCTTTTTAAGTGGGAGAACTTGCACAATTGGTGGCTGACTAAATACTTTTTTTCCCCACTGTATTCCATATGAACAGGGGAAACTGGGCCAATACATTCATTTCAGAGGCAGGATCTCAAAACAAACCTCTGGAGAGGCTCCTTTCTTTCCCTCGAGAGGGGCCTATTCAGACCAGACTGTTCTCTACAGAGGGCCACAGAGCACCCCCACTGTATGTACAATGGCACTCACAGGCTTTATTATTTCTCCTCTGTACTATCCAATGAATGCCTCATAATGCTTGAATTGGATGAGAATGACACCCCTGTCCTACAACACACCACCCCACCCCACCCCAACAACGGAGGACAGGCAAAGCAAATCAATAGATTTAGCCAATTTCAGTTAATACAAGGACTTCCATTTAGTCTAAAGTGACACTCTGGGCTAAATCAAAATATAGGATGACAAAACTATGTTGAACACCATATCTTGAGCATCTGGTTTACAATTAAGTAGAACATGTCTTCTCAAAAGTGTCTAGTTGAAGGCCTTGGAACGCGAAGTGCTCTAGAGTGAGAGGCTTATCAGACCAATTAATGTATTAATGTCCTTGACAGGCTGATGCTAAGCCACACCTTGTGAGGAGCAAACCTGGACTGAGCCAGATGGGACCAAAACATCTTGAATAAGAAGGCCACTTACTAAAGTACATTTCTTTATTTGCTTTTGTTTAACTATGAAACAGTAGAATGTTGTTGCCATTAGCTGTGGCCAAGTTACACATGCTACTGTAACACATCTACAGTAACAGTTGCAGTTGTCTCACAGTTTGTTAATGTCTGCCCCGCCATCATGACAACCCCTGAGCTAAATAAAAGCATGGGTGTAGTGTCATAATGCAAACTAACAGCAATTATACTGTATGTATTACACTGAACAAAATTATAAACGCAACATGTAAAGTATTGGTCCCATGTTTCATGAGCTGAAATAAAAGATCCCAGAGATTTTCCATACACACAAAAAGCTTATTTCTCTAAAATTTTAAGCACACATTTGTTTACATCCCTGTTAGTGAGCATTTCTCCTTTGTCAAGATAATCCATCCACCTGACAGGTGTGGCATATCTAGAAGCTGATTAAACAGCATGATCATTACACAGGTGTACCTTGTGCTGGGGACAATAAAAGGCCACTAAAATGTGGTTTTGTCACACAACACAATGCTACAGATGTCTCAAGTTTTGAGGGAGCGTGCAATTGGCATGCTGACTACAGGAAAGTGCCCCATGGTGGCGGTGGGAATATGGTATGGGCATGCATAGGCTACGGACAACGAACACAATTGCATTTTATCAATGGCAATTTGAATGCACAGAGATACCGTGACAAGATCCTGAGGCCCATTGTCGCACCATTCATCCGCTGCCATCAACTCAGCATGATAATGCACGGCCCCATGTCAAGCTGAAAATGTCCCAGTTCTTCCATGGCCTGCGTACTCACCAGACATGTCACTCTTTGAGCATATTTGGGATACTCTGGATCGTCATCAGCGTTTTCCAGTTCCCGCCAATATCCAGCAACTTCGCACAGCCTCTGAAGAGTGGGACAACATTCCACAGGCCACAATCAACTGCCTGATCAACTCTATACGAAAGAGATGTGTCGCGCTGAATGAGGCAAAAGGTGATCACACCAGATACTGACTGGTTTTCTGATCCCTTACCTTTTTTAAGGTATCTGTGACCAACAGATGCATATCTGTATTCCCAGTCATGTGAAATCCATAGATTAGGGCCTAATAAATCTATTTCAATTGACTGCTTTCCTTATATGAACTGTAACTCAGTCAAATCTAAGAAATTGTTGCGTTTATATTTTTGTTCAGAATATATTCATCTGGCACTTTTCATTAAGGTCTTAAAACACTCAAAACTGTATGGATGTAACTCATCCCATCCACTGCCAATGTTTAGGTCTACCTGGGTGATGCACGGCAGCCATTTTGGATTGACAATAACATGGTGGGCTTTTCAACACATTGGGCGCGTTCCTCTACCCAGGCGTTGCTAATGCATGCCAGATCTTACAACGCCTGGATAGGTATTTTAAGTATTAGCTAACCACATCATATGTTATAGAAATCTGTCAGTCGATGACGTGGCACACAACCATTGGTTGATGCATGCAACGTCTGAGCAGGGGAACACAACCATTGACTGACTGTCATCGCAATGCCTCGACAGAGAGGGGTTGACACAGAGGGAGGGACAATACAAGGACACATTTACACAGTCTTTTGTAAGGCATTGTTTCTGAAGTTGTCCAGCATGTGTTGTACTGAACACTACTTAACAATACTGAAAGACTAGGAGGAAATTCAAATTGAAGCTAATGTTTTGCACTGGTAACATATGGATTAATATGAGTGGACACTATTCTCACATGGCCTCACATTCTATAGTAATCATCCAACAGCTGCCTGGAGGCATGATCCATTTAGTTATAAAGATGGTTTTAAAGTACCACAAAAGATGCTGTCATGACCCACCATATTAACACTTGTCCATTGGCAAATTACTGCATTATTGGGTCAGAAACTGGCACCATTATAAGAGCTGGCGAGAAGAGGTACATTTATGCCATGCCTCTGGTGGGTAAAGTGGGTCCTTCCTGCAGTGTCCACACCTCTGATGCATAGAGCTCAAGTGAACAGCAGTCTAAAGGTCCTCACTAATATTTCAGAACAAACCTGTTCAAAATTCAAATACTTTAGACAATAAAGACTTGAATGTAACCCTCAAGCTGAGTAACTATTTGTAACGGTCACGCATCCTCTGGTATAGTAAGCCTCTGGGCCAATAAAATAGCTTTTCCTTGTGCAGTGTTTAAAACTTGGACAATTATCAACCAGTAAGTCAGTAAATTAAAATTATTGAGCTCAAAACCCAATTTTAAAACACATGGTAATGATTTTAATTTATTAAAGACAAACTAAACTAGAAATAATAAATACATGGAAGAATAGTAATACGTTTGAACTCAAAATAAAGAAAAAAACAAAGAAAAAAAACACAAAAGTGGTGACAGACAAGGCAAACAATGCCTTTTTGGCCAATGGATTGCAAAAGTATCCCAGCTACTTTTCGATTGACATATCAGGGGAAAGAATCTCAAAAGATACAATTTGCGATTTGTCTTGTACACGTTTCTGAACTGACTGAAAACATCATACAGTCCAATAATACATTGTTTGGTGTTAAGATTAGACATTTTCACAGCCCCCCAAATATACTGAACTTAAAACCCCGTTTCCGGGTGGGTAGGGAGGATGCGGGCAGGTGGAGGGGGACTGAGGGGGGGAATGGGTCAGAGTTATCTTTGTATGCATTTAATTGATTGTTTTTGTGCCTCTGAAAAAGAAAAATGACTAAACTCAATAAAAAGTTGGTCACAAAAGAAAATATTCTGTTGACCTAATCACATGAGGCATAGGGCTAGGAAGTACAAGTACAAATTAAAATCACAGATACCAATAATGTTCTTCATTAAGAAAAATCTGAAATTAGGCAGGATAGATACATTCACAGTATGCATACTCCCCACCTTTCAAATGAATAAGAACAAGTGAAGATAAGACTTTTGACAGCTCTTAAAAAAGCCTTTATACAAAACAATGAATTTTCACCCGATATGAGTTAGTGTTATGATAACTTTTGACCAAAACAAACCTTGCTCTGAACTCTGAGGGGTATACTACAAAGCAGAATCAAGGAGTTAGCCAGCCTGAATATTCTGAAATAACGTATTAATTTAAAAAAAGATAAGCTTGAAATGGGCATGGTCTAATGGACGCGACAACCAAAAACACATATCTATGTTCAGCTTTCTTAATGAACCAGAAAATAAACTGTTTATCAAAGTTAGCCGGCTAACTCATTGATCCTGCTTTGTAGTACACCCCTCTGTCCAGACACAACTGTTCTTTATTCCTGAATGGGCTGGACAATCATCCCTGTGTTTCAGCATGTGACAATATGTGTGTGTGTGACAGAGTGCCTGTGAAAGTCTGTTCTTGTGCATATCTTGTTCTATGTACAAGTGTATGAGTACACACTTGTGCTCTAATGATTCCTCATGGGGACTCTGAAGACGGAAGTCCACAGGGTTGCTGTAAAACTATCAGCCCACTGGAGGGGTCATTCTTACTTGGCAGCTCTTTGAAATAAAAATCAATTTATACATTCACAATTTGATCCATGAAACAAAAACAGAAGACATCAAATGGTAGTTTCCCTACTGGCTCTACACAGGGTGGACGGGGACAGGGGAGGGTGGAGGAAAAGAGGCCGTAGCTTATAATTGGCATTTGATTTGACACTTCTCCTATTGATCAAAATGCCCTTTTAGTTGTACGCCAACCTAACAGCAGGGATCTTACTCAAATTCACATAGATACATACACATTCACAAGTGCCATTCCCTTGACCAGGGCCAGTGTGTTGCTGCCCTCCCTAACTGTTGTCACAACTGGTCAGAAGGGGCACAAGTTTCTCTCAGCTCTTCCAGTATGGCTTAGTTTTTTACCAGGGACAGTAACGAGGGGGATAAAATATTTCACAAATCATAAGCAACGCATCACATTTAAAAACCCATGTTTGTCCTTGGTAGCCAATTAGACACATTTACCGGTAAATATAACCGTTTCAAGTGATGGGATCTCAGCAGGGACTCTCCCAGTGAGGTGTCCTCTCCTCCTTCTCCAGTAGGACTAGCATCGCAGCGGTGACCTCTTTTTGGCTGCTTTAGTTCACACATCCCTTTACAACATCCACAGGACCCCACCACGCCACCTCCCCCCACCTCCAGTCTGCAGAGACAAGGTTATCTCTGCTGCTCTGTTTAAGACTGTATGCATACACATTATCATTACTCTCATTTATATTAGTGTCTTTTGTTAAGGATTTGTGAATCCTGCTCTCAAAATAAAAAGGTAGTAAAAGTCAAGTTAAGAGTCATCCATGGAGGAAGTACTGGGGGGTGAACCAGGGGTTCTGCAGATATGGTCATGAGTGACGGGGCTGTGGGAGGGGAGAAGGGTTGTCCTCAGAGCCCTGCCCCACACAGTCATTTCTGAAAGGGCCTGGAACAGAGCCCTGTGGGACACCACCCTGACCCTGGGGGAATGCTGCTATGCCGCCATGAGATACTGGTGGTAGAAGAGGCCGAAGATGGAGGTGGAAAAGAGGCAGGCAGCGATCCACCAGGTGAGGAAGGAGAGGAGGCCACGGAAAAGCAGGGGGGTAAACACTGTTCGCAGGCCCCCGAGGGCCACCGACAGCTGGGCCACCGATGCCTGGGCATCCACAGCCGGCCCTGGAGCTGCAGTTGGTGCTGCCACCGCGGCAGGGTCAGAGTTAATCTCCATTGGGCAGGGGAGGTCTCCCTCAGGGTACACCCCCCAGGAGTGTCCACCTATAACGCAAAGAGTAGGGGGCTACATTAGCAGTGTGGTGGACTAAAGATTGCTGCTAAATGGTTCAATTTAATGTACGGGCAATAATTTCTGATGATGTGCCAAACTCACCTAAGGTTTTTAGCAGCAAGGTTGTATGCAGCAACATCACCAAGGGTGCCACATACTGCAGTGCGATTACACATAGGTAGTAGAAAACACGGGCCACCTGGGAAACAAAAGAAGAGAGAACTTCCTGTCAACAGGAACTCTTAAAACCCCATTGGTTTTATCATACTCTGTCCATCTGTCAAGGCCAAATGATTGGCCGATTCGAGGTGCCACTCACCATCTTCTGCAGGTCGACAGTGCTGATGCGTCCCGCCTCCTTCTTCATCTGCTCCACGCCCTTCTGGGCCAGGTTGAGGTAGGCCTGGAGGTGGTGCCTCATCATAGCCAGGCGCAGCACACACAGCAGCACGATGGCCCACAACCGCAACGTGTCATAGGTCTCCTCAGTCATCCTGGTGAGGTGTCAGAGACACAGCGAGTGTGTGTGTGAGCGAGAGAGAAAGAGACGGGTGAAGGAAAAATGATAAGCAACCCATGTCGATAATGTGAGAAGATGAGAGAGTGAGTGTGCGAGAATGTGAGGGTACGAAAGCCAGGAGTGACAGGGAAAGGTGGAACGAAAGAGATGTTACAGAGATGTGAAACTTTGGGAAGGCCTAATTCTTTGCCCATGCATGTGGTTGAAAAATTTAATGACAAACAAAAAACAAGCCAGAGGTGAACTTACAAAGGCACACTCTCCTTCCCCAGGGCAGGGTTCAGGAGGTAGTCCTTGGTTATGGGCTTCACCCACAGCAGTACCATAATAAGAGGGGCCAGGAAGTTGATATGAAGCAAGGTCCTGGAAGAGAAGAATAACGTAAAATGGTCACACAATCTTGTCAGAGAACGCTTTGCTTATCCTGGAGTGCAATGTGAATACTGTATGAGCACTATGTTTATGGCATACTATCATCCACACTCATCGAGGACCGGCTAGTAGACCACATTACTTATTGGTTTATTCAGATCCCCATTAGCTTTTGCCGAAGCAGCAGCTATTCTTCCTGGGATCCAATAATTTACACTCACACCTACTTCAGCTAGCCCATATTTGAATGGGACAACAATGTGTGGTCTGGGTGTGGGGGAAGGAAGACAGGAGAGAAGAGAGGAACTCACTGTGTGACTTTGGCTGTAGTCAGGTTGAGGGCATCCAGGTGCATTTGAGCCAATCGTAGGCCAGGGAAGGTGAGGAATGCACCAATCAGAGAGCAGAGCAAGGCCAGGATCAGCTTAAAGGTGAGTTTAGATATGGGACCCCTGGTGAAAAGAACATACACAGTTATATTGGGCTAAAGCGTACCTCACATTCATACAACATGTGCATATGCACACAGTCCATGAGTCAATTGGATTCATGACCCATGCATACTGATAAAAAAAGCTCATACTTACTGGGACTCTAACCCCTGGTTGTCCAAAAACTGTGTGGCACTTTCAGAGAAATTTGCGAAACCTAGATCGAAATGAAAACATGATTATATTTAAAAAATTGGTCCTACAAAGTCCAGAAAAATTACAATTACAGTCAGTACATTAGTCAAAACAAATTGAATCTATTCCTCTAATAACAGATTGAATCTATTCCTCTAATGTAGTGTTCTTCAACCCTGGTCCTGGGGAAGCACAGGATTTGCAGGCTTTTGTTCTATCCCATCACTAACACAGCTAGTTTGATGAGTTGAATTGTATGTGTTAGTACTGGTCTGGAACAACAGCCTGCCCAGCCTGTGGGTCCCAAGGGTTGTATTCACTAGGAAGCAAACGGGACGAAAACGCTAGTTTTCCATTACACAAAAATGTTTTGCACTAATGAATAGGACCCAGGTGCAGGATTGAAGAGCACTGTGGGCTAGCTATACTCACAGATGGCTCATCGACCACTCACCTGTCTCCAGGCCAAACTCCAGGTAGTTCTCAGTGACAATGAGGATGGCCATGGCTTTGACGAAGAAGAAGAAAGCAAAGGTGATGCAGAGCGAGCGCTCGCCACCTTCCTCCAGCTTGAAGTAGAAGGCCGTCAGGGAGAACAGGGTCTTACTGTGGGGCAGGGGAGTTAAGGAAAACCCCCACAGAAACACACAACTCATGAAATATAGCCTACTAATCATATTGCTGTGAGCCAGGGCTGTGTAGAGACATTTCTGGAATAATGGTGGTGGCTCATTAACATAATGGACTCGAAGGATCAAAAGCGCGCAACAGTACTGAACAGTGACCCCACAACAAGCACGCACACACACAGTCTAGCTTCTCTCACTCTCTTAAGCAGTGGCTGTCACACATTACCATAGGGCTCAATGGGCCGGGCTTCCTCAGAACTAGAATGGTATTGTCTGCGGTGCCTGGCTGCAGTGTTTCTAGCGGGCTAAGTAAGGACACAGAGTGCTTCTAGAACTGCCTTGCATCTCCATGGTGATGGTGCTCAGCCTTTATTCCACATACCAATGTCTCAGGCCATTCTGAATGGGGAATCGAGGTAATGTAGGCTAGCCAATGGACTTGCCTTTTCCTGGGGGTCACAAACAGGATACTAAAGGCTGCATTTTAAAAAGGTAGCTGACAACTTAGAGCTAATTTCTCTCAAAGGAGCAATGCAACCCCATTATCAGACCTCAGTGAGGCAGCTGCTAATGTAGCCTAAATACTATTTGGGAAGGAGCCACAGAAAGCAAGTGGCAAATTTTGATGCAGCATTTCTGCGAGAGTAGCTTTAGCCCACTTCAAGTTATACCATCACTGATTGTCAGGATAAATCTAGGCTAACCGACAGGCCACTTGATGGTATGTCTACCTGATGTGCATTCAACTTCATCAACACTTATAGAAATCCCTTTCAGTTAGGTGAAATCACAAGGCTTGGGAAGAATCAGATGTTCCAATACTTCGTAACTTCACGAAAAATGTAATCTGCTAAATCCATTCCAATTTGGCAGTTTTAAGATTCCATTCCATGGCTGAGGTGTTGAGTCGAGGTTAACACAACAGGTGCCCGGCTGCAGCCTCTGGCTCTTTACTTCTCCAAGAGGGGCGCCCGAGATGGGAATATGAAATCAAGTGTTCCATTAACATAAACACACCATCATATCACCATCTTCATCATCCAACCAGCCGTGCACCCCCTCACCCACCTCCCAGTCTCCTCTTTTCCCAGGCAAATCAGTCTGGTGAGCTGTGAAAATTGGGCCTCCAATCTACCTCAGCAGGCATGCAGGAAATGGCATGCCTTCCGACCGCACTCAGCCAGGGAGCGTGGGAAAGATTGATCCCCACGGACTGTGGCGGAGGATAATGCGTATGATTTGGCGACGCATCGGCGGAAGAAAGTAGCAGGTAGCAGGGAGACAGGTGGTGGCAGGCAGTGGCTGGAGCTGAGTCTGTCAGTTTTTGGCCACTTACTGCTGAGTGCCTGCTGAAACGGAACCTGGGAACAATCAATGCTCTCTCTCGTGTTTTTTACACTCTCGTAGACAAAGAGATGTTAACCAGCAACAGGTAGGGAACAAAAGGGAGGATTCTCAGTATGTGTTCAGTGATTAAATGCAAGGACACTAATGAAATCAAACTCTTTTACCAGGTCTTTAACGACGGAGTAAGCATTAGGGGGAAACAGCGCAACTGTCCGCCCCAGCACCTTTGCTATTGATTTTGTTTTGTGGACAAAATGGAGACAAGGTGCGTCGAGCAGTGTGTAAAAAAATAATTTGTACATATTCTGCTGTTCTATAGCACATGTACAGTGAGGGAAAAAAAGTATTTGATCCCCTGCTGATTTTGTACGTTTGCCCACTGACAAAGACATGATCAGTCTATAATTTTAATGGTAGGTCTATTTGAACATTGAGAGACAGAATAACAACAAAAAAATCCAGAAAAACGTATGTCAAAAATGTTATCAATTGATTTGAATTTTAATGAGGGAAATAAGTATTTGACCCCTCTGCAAAACATACCTTAGTACTTGGTGGCAAAACCCTTGTTGGCAATCACAGAGGTCAGACGTTTCTTGTAGTTGGCCACCAGGTTTGCACACATCTCAGGAGGGATTTTGTCCCACTCCTCTTTGCAGATCTTCTCCAAGTCATTAAGGTTTAGAGCCTGACGTTTGGCAACTCGAACCTTCAGCTCCCTCCACAGATTTTCCATGGGATGAAATTCTGGAGACTGGCTATGCCACTCCAGGACGTTAATGTGCTTCTTCTTGAGCCACTCCTTTGTTGCCTTGGCCGTGTGTTTTGGATCATTGTCATGCTGGAATACACATCCACGACCCATTATCAATGCCCTGGCTGAGGGAAGGAGGTTCTCACCCAAGATTTGACGGTACATGGCGCCGTCCATCGTCCCTTTGATGCGGTGAAGTTGTCCTGTCCCCTTAGCAGATAAACACCCCCAAAGCATGTTTCCACCTCCATGTTTGACGGTGGGGATGGTGTTCTTGGGGTCATAGGCAGCATTCCTCCTCCTCCAAAAACAGCGAGTTGAGTTGATGCCAAAGAGCTCTATTTTGGTCTCATCTGACCACAACACTTTCACCCAGTTCTCCTCTGAATCATTCAGATGTTCATTGGCAAACTTCAGACGGGCCTGTATATGTGCTTTCTTGAGCAGGGGGACCTTGCGGGCGCTGCAGGATTTCAGTCCAAGGCGTAGTGTGTTACCAATTGTTTTCTTGGTGACTATGGTCCCAGCTGCCTTGAGATCATTGACAAGATCCTCCCGTGTAGTTCTGGGCTGATTCCTCACCGTTCTCATGATCATGGCAACTCCACGAGGTGAGATCTTGCATGGAGCCCCAGGCCGAGGGAGATTGACAGTTCTTTTGTGTTTCTTCCATTTGCGAATAATCGCACCAACTGTTGTCACCTTCTCACCAAGCTGCTTGGCGATGGTCTTGTAGCCCATTCCAGCCTTGTGTAGGTCTACAATTTAAGAGTGTGCTCCTAATCTCAGCTCGTTACCTGTATAAAAGACACCTGGGAGCCAGAAATCTTTCTGATTGAGAGGGGGTCAAATACTTATTTCCCTCATTAAAATGCAAATCAATTTATAACATTTGACATGCGTTTTTCTGGATTTTTGTGTTGTTATTCTGTCTCTCACTGTTCAAATAAACCTACCATTAAAATTATAGACTGATCATGTCTTTGTCAGTGGGCAAACGTACAAAATCAGCAGGGGATCAAATACCTTTTTCCCCTCACTGTAATTATGTCAGAAGGGGAAAGAAAGTGTTCGTTGTTTGCAGTAAGTTCTTTGTTATTTAATATCCAAAATAGAGGTTTCACCATTAATTATTTGGCTTGTCAAAGGTTGCTATTAGGTGAGATTGGGTTAAACTGAACCCCCGACATTCTGTAGGCCTGGAACGCTGTTCCGCAGGACATTGTTACAAATGGATTTGATATAGAAGGAAAGATTGAAAGAGAGAAAAATGTATTGAACAATGTACTGACTGAAGGATACATGACGAAGGCAAGGACGAGCAGGCACCACACCACACTGATGTTCATCTCTCCAGAGGGCTGGGCCACTGTGTAGTACAGCTCTGTGATCAGATACACCACCGTGGCCGCCACCGTGAAGTCCACCAGCCACTGGAACTCTGGGAAGTAGTGCAATGCTGCAGGAACCAGGAGGAAGAGCAGGAGGAGGAAGAGGGGGAAGAGGAAGATTAGTGACTGATTTATTTACTGTTTTGTTACTTCAAATCAAAATCAAACCAAATTTGATTCGTCACATGCGCCGAATACAACAGGTGTAGACCTTACAGTGAAATGCTTACTTACAAGCCCTTAACCAACAATGCAGTTTTAAGAAATACCAAAAAAATACCCAAAATACATAAAAAATTAAACATTAAGAAATAAAAGTAACAAGTAATTAAAGAGCAGCAATAAAATAACAATGGCGAGGCTATATACAGGGGGTACCGGTACCGAGTCAATGTGCAGGGGCACCGGTTAGTCAAGGTAATTGAGGTAATATGTGCATGTAGGTAGAGTTATTAAAGTGACTATGCAAACAGAGAGTAGCAGCAGTGTAAAATAGGGGTATTGGCTTGGGGGTAGAAGCTGTTTAGAAGCCTCTTGGACGTAGACTTGGCGCTCCGGTACCGCTTGCCGTGCTGTAGCAGACTAGGGTGGCTGGAGTATTTGACAATTTTTAGGGCCTTCCTCTGAGACTGCCTGGTATAGAGGTCCTGGATGGCAGGAAGTTTGGCCCCATTGATGTACTGGGCCGTACGCACTACCCTCTGTAGTGCCTTGCGGTCGGAGGCCGAGCAGTTGCCATACCAGGCAGTGATGCAACCAGTCAGGATGCTCTCGATGGTGCAGCTGTACAACCTTTTGAGGATCTGACGACCCATGCCAAATCTTTTCAGTCTCCTTAGGGGGAATAGGTTTTGTCGTGCCCTCTTCACGACTGTCTTGGTGTGCTTGGACCATTTAAATTTGTTGGTGATGTGGACACCAAGGAACTTGAAGCTCTCAACCTGTTCCACTACAGCGATGAGAATGGGGGCTTGCTCGGTCCTCTTCTTTTTCCTGTATTCCACAATCATCTCCTTTGTCTTGATCACATTGAGGGAGAGGTTGTTGTCCTTGCACCACACGGCCAGGTCTCTGACCTCCTCCCTATAGGCTGTCTTGTCATTGTCGGTGATCAGGCCTACCACTGTTGTGTCATCGGCAAACTTAATGATGGTGTTGGACTCGTGCCTGGCCATGCAGTCATGAGTGAACAGGGAGTACAGGAGGGGACTGAGCACGCACCCCTGAGGGGCCCCCGTGTTGAGGATCAGCGTGGCGGATGTGTTGCTACCTACCCTTACCACCTGGGGGTGGCCCGTCAGGAAGTCCAGGATCCAGTTGCAGAGGGAGGTGTTTAGTCCCAGGGTCCTTAGCTTAGTGATGAGCTTTGAAGGCACTATGGTGTTGAATGCTGAGCTGTAGTCAATGAATGTTGACCTGTTTAAAGGTCTTACTCACATCGGTTATGGAGAGTGTGATCACACAGTGGTCTGGAACAGCTGATGCTCTCATGCATGTTTCAGTGTTACTTGCCTCGAAGCGAGCATAGAAGTAATTTAGCTCGTCTGGTAGGCTTGTGTCACTGGGCAGCTTTTGGCTGTGCTTCCCTTTGTAGTCTGTAATAGTTTGCAAGCCCTGGCACATCCGACGACCGTCGGAGCCAGTGTAGTACGATTCGATCTTAGTCCTGTACTGACGCTTTGCCTGTTTGATGGTTCGTCGGAGGGCATAGCGGGATTTCTTATAAGCTTCCAGGTTACAGTCCCGCTCCTTGAAAGCGGTAGCTCTACCCTTTAGCTCAGTGCGGATGTTGCCTGTAATCCATGGCTTCTGGTTGGGGTATGTACGTACAGTCACTGTGGGGACAACGTCATCGATGCACTTATTGATGAAGCCAGTGACTGATGTGGTGTACTCCTCAATGCCATCGGAAGAATCCCAGAACATATTCCGGTCCTTTAGCTTAGCATCTGCTTCATCTGACCACTTTTTTATTGACCGAGTCACTGGTGCTTCCTGCTTTAGTTTTTGCTTGTAAGCAGGAATCAGGAGGATAGAATTATGGTCAGATTTTCCAAATGTAGGGCGAGGGAGAACTTTGTACGCATCTCTGTGTGTGGAGTAAAGGTGGTCTACAGTTTTTGTCCCTCTGGTTGCACATTTAACATGCTGGTAGAAATGAGGTAAAACGGATTTAAGTTTCCCTGTACTAAAGTCCCCGGCCACTAGGAGCACCTCCTCTGGATGAGCGTTTTCCTGTTTGCTTATGGCCGTATACAGTTCATTGAGTGTGGTCTTAGTGCCAGCATCGGTTTGTGGTGGTAAATAGACAGCTACGAAGAACATAGATGAAAACTCTCTTGGTAGATTATGTGGTCTACAGCTTATCATAAGATACTCTACCTCAGGCGAGCAAAACCTCAAGACTTCCTTAGATATCGCGCACCAGCTGTTGTTTACAAATATACATAGACCGCCACCCCTTGTCTTACCAGAGGCTGCTGTTCTATCCTGCCGATACAGTGTATAACCTGCCAGCTGTATGTTATTCATGTCGTCGTTCAGCCACGACGACTCGGTGAAACATAAGATATTACATTTACATTTTACATTTTAGTCATTTAGCAGATGCTCTTATCCAGAGCGACTTACAGTTAGTGAGTGCATACATTTTCATACTTTTTTCATACTGGCCCCCCGAGGGAAACAAACCCACAACCCTGGCGTTGCAAGTGCCATGCTCTACCAACTGAGCTACACTGGGCCCGTTTAATGTCCCGTCCCGTTGGTAGGATATACGTGCTTGTAGTTTGTCCACTTTATTATCAAGCGATTGTACGTTGGCCAATAGTATTGATGGCAAAGGCAGATTTGCCACTTTTCGCCGGCTCCTTACCAGGCAACCCGATCTCCTTCCGCGATATCTCCATTTCTTTCTACTGCGAATGACGGGGATGAGGGCCCTGTCGGGTGTCTGGAGCAAATCTCTCTTCCGACTTATTAAAGAACAATTATTCGTCTAGTTCAAGGTGAGTAATCACTGTTCTGATGTCCAGAAGCTCTTTTCGGTCATAAGAGACAGTAGCAGCAACATTATGTACAAAATAAGTTAAAAATTCGAGAGAGAAAAAACAAACAAAATAGCACGGTTGGTTAAGAGTCCATAAAACAGCAGCCATCCCCTCCGGCGCCATTATTACTTGGTTGATTTATGACAGTAATTCTGGATTGTGATGGATGTGCTCAAATACTGAATGATGAAGATTTGTTGAGGTTTAAGATATAAAACAAACTGGTAATAAACATAAGAATAACTGAATGGTGTCAGTAGATATGGCCTCATACCTAATGTGTCCACCTCTGTGATGCACTTGGTCTCCAGCTGCAGGTCTATGTCCTTGGGAATGGTCAGAGGCTTGTTCTCAATGTGGCCATTGTTCCTCCTGGGACAAAAGACAGAGCGCCAAATCAATACTAGACAGACATGGGAGATAGGACTTGTCCTATGTTGCAGGCAGGTTTACGCCATGTCATTTTTCTGGTCATTATTCCACCTCTAAATCAAGGGCACAGCAAAGACTGCTAAATAAAAATCCACTGCTATCATGTCAATTTATTGGCTGCCTAAAGAAAAACATAATATCCTGGACTATATCGAACTTAATCTGTGTATAAGGTCATTTGGGCATCTGCGAGATGGCTAGTGTATAGACGGGTTGGCTGATAACGTCACGAAAAATGAAGTGTGCACATTGATGAGGCAGAAGGCTGTGTGGTGTTATGTTTATGAGCAGTCAGATAGTTAGCAACAATGACAAGAAGCTGCCATTAGGGGAATCGTAGGTGGCTAATTTCAGCTTGTTATATCTTGTTATTGATACCATGTCTAGTTTTGACTCATGTCAAGTCTACGCTAATATGACAAAAATTGTGCAAATGTACACTACCGGTCAAAGGTTTTAGAACACCTACTCATTCTAGGGTTTTTCTTAATTTTTACTATTTTCTACATTGTAGAATAATAGTGAAGACATCAAAACTATGAAATAACACAAATGGAATCATGTAGTAACCAAACAATTGTTAAACAAATCAAAATATATTTCTATACATTTTAGATTTTTCAAATAGCCACCCTTTGCCTTGATGACAGCTTTGCACACTCGCAATAGTATCGTCATTACTTTACCTGAAACCATTACATGGGGTTAGGCCTACAGCTTGTTTTGTTGGGAGTCTTAAACTGCTGTTCATACACTACTGAAAGATGTCACCTCCATGGCCTGGAGAGACCTACCATTCAAGCTTCCACCACCTTAACTCACTACCATAAGACAGCCAGAGACCATTCTAAGGCAAGGCTAGCGTCACTCATAGGCAGAAGCAAACAACAAAAAGACTTCAGTCCTCTCACTTCAAACAGGCCTTAAAAAAGCCTCCTAAACACATCATCTTAATCTCTCCACTGACGCGCCTGACTCCACTGACGCTCCAATGACGCGCCTGACTCTCCTCCTTTTCATTCCTGATGAGAGGCGCCACTCGCTCCCCTCTGCACCACTGCCGCCCCCACCCTCCTCAGCCCCCCCCTTCTTACCTGTCTTTCTTGCTCTTTGTTTTTTGTTGTTTTCCAGCAAGGCTCCTCAACTCATCTTCCGTAGGGTGCTGGTACCACCGCAGACTGGGAAAGGAGAAGGGAGGAGACAAGTGAGTAATAAATATAAATAAATAAATACAAATATAATATAAATATAAGTGAGTAATCTAGGTAGCATTAGAACTACACCAGTGGTCCCAAGTCCTGGTTCTGGAGGGATGAAGGGTGGACCGGCTTTTACCCTGGCCTAGCAAGGAAACTCCTCAATCAATTAACCAACAATCAGTTGGATTGTTTTTTTTTGTGTTTGATGACAATATATTTACAGGCTGTGGCCCTCCAGGACCAGTATTGGCGACGCAATACCTCACATAATCCAAAAAGTGAGCCCTTCAAAAAGTATAAGATTGTGATTTATTTGGTCAATAGTTTGTGGTTCCAGGCCTACATGATTGAACATGATTAGGACCATCAATTAACAAACAAGCTGGGTTTTGCGATCATTTACCTTACAAAATACACACATAAGACTTCCCCTCAAAGCATATTCAATGTATTCAAGTCAATTAATGCACCTCTGACAAACACTTGCCAGAAGTTTACAAAGAGGGTAGTTACTGTGTTCCTTGAGGACTGGACTTAAAACAAGAGCTAATTTAAAAACAGTCTTTTGAAGACTAACATTTCACGCAACCTCTAACTGTCACAAGCCCTGAGAGGCATAGGCGTGAGGGAGGGGTAGAGGGCTTGTTTTCATTCATTCATCTTTTATTATTTATTTATTAGGGGAAACTTAATTGCGGATCTCTCTGAAGCGACACTGAGCCTCCTGTTTGGTCTAAAGTTGTTTGAAAAATGCATCAACAGCCCCCTGGGAAAAAAACTAGCCCTGATGAATTATGAAGTGTTTTCTGAGGAGCTGTTTACTCAAAAACGCATATGGCACTAATTAGAGGAAACGAGGCGGGTGCTTTATTTTTTTATTGCCCGTCCTCTCGGGTCATCCCAATATTTGATGATGCCCTTTGGTCTATGCAATGTGACTTAAATTATGTTTTTTTTTTATTATTCCTTTTCAGCAGACAATGAAAAAAGAGAGACTGTTTACAAGTTAAGCAAATACTATTTTCTGCATTGTTAAGAATTTAAAATGAATTGTTCTGATGGGAAAACCACTGAGGAGATTAAATCATGGTTCTTAAAGACACCATCAGAAACATAAAATGTCAGGTACAGAGTTCTACATTACCTGCCACTGCAGAGTAGCCATCTTGCAAAGGAGTAATGAGGTATGATCTTCTGAATTACACTGGCCATTACCATAGTAACCACCAGCTGCACACCGATCACACCCTGAGGGAGGGAAAACAAATCAAGTTATATTCTAATAGGAATTAGACAGATATGACATACAGTACACATACACTCTTGCTCTGAATGGAGATGAGTCATTTCATCATGGTGTTTCATCCGGTCTGAAATGTCAGCTGAAAGACGGAAATCCATCACTCAAACTTGCAGCCATTGATCAAGTGACAACTATATTGAGGATAACTTTGTAGAACCGAGAGTGTCAAAATACAGTAGTACTGGAATGTATTCTGGTTGTTCCAATTGATTCACCCAAAAGGGTATTATGGGTTTTTGCAGAAAAATAAGCAGTCTCTAGCAGCATAGGAACATAACGGGATGGATGGTGTAGCCCAACTATTGTAGCCCAACTCCGTGCACACCAGATGCCATATAGACGTCTCTCAGAAGGGGACAATAACGCTGGCATGATGTCAGAGAAGACAGGATGGTGTCAAACCAAAAGAAGCACTATAGGTTTATTGAAGGCACCATTTTTACATGCCAAATGTAATTACCTTACCAAATTAGTGCTGAGAGGTGCTGTCAGTCATCAACTGTTGAACAATTTCGAGAGTCCCTGCTCTTAACGGTGACTAACGAACACAGCCACTAAAGCCTTGTTCACACTGGCAGTTTGAAGTGCCTCAAATTCTATTTTCTTTGCATATCCTGAAAGGCCAAAAAGCGCATGGAATCGGATATTTCAAGCCCCATTTCAAACCACCTTTATAGGTGGTTTAAAATTAGATACAAAATCAGATTCCTGGCCACACGACTTGTGTCTGAACGGTCAAATCTGAGTTATTTGCTCTCAAGTGGCTTTTAGACTGTTATTTTGCATATCTTGTTGCTTGCTAGCTACTCTGTTGACAGTTTGACAAGAACATGTGGTAGCTAACTAGTTTGTTAATGGTTTACAAACAAATTAGTTAATGTACTAGAAAGCTAAAAAACAGCTACCTAGCTAGCTAGTTGACTGCTGTGTCTAGCCAAAAATAACTCATTTTGAAAGTTGGATCATCTTATCCTTTGAGGCTTTAACAATATGCATCTTCAAGTGATCTATTGATAGGACAGGTGCCTGTCAGTCACAAAGCGAGCGACGACCGGAAACTGCTGGTTTGTCAGTCTGCTGTCTGTCCCGCCTCTCTTTACCCTTTTTTTTTTTTTTTTTTTTTTTTTCACCCTCGCTGTGGTTGGCTGCATTCAAATGTATTTTCACGGAGGGAGAGCATGATGCTTCTTCATCGTCTCCTGTGAGTGAATTTACACGTTCCATGTAATGTAAGTGGTAACGATGAGTTCTAATCCACGTGGTCCTCTGTAGCTCAGCTGGTAGAGCACGGCGCTTGTAACGCCAAGGTAGTGGGTTCGATCCCCAGGACCACCCATACACAAAAAAAAAAATTATGCACGCATGACTGTAAGTCGCTTTGGATAAAAGCGTCTGCTAAATGGCATATTATTATTATTTTATTATTATTTAATTATTATATTTCGCGTGTATCATGTGCATATAACAAGCCACGGAGTCGGGGCGCATTTGCTATTTATTGTTCTTTGATTGACGACCAAACTTGTGTTGACTAGTTTATAAAAGGTGTCAAACTGACTGAATAGTCAATCTCCAATATCCCTTTGCTATTCATAAAATCATACAACATATTTATATGTCCATAGTACCGCATCGGGACAAGTAAACCAAAGATCATTTGTATTTTCCTAGGATTCGAAGCCCATGTCGAGACTTATAGATAAATTATGAAAACATTTGATGAAGATGTTGAATTCTCACTCCAGGAACAATGGGCAGTGGAGAGAGCTTCGTTCTGGTGCAAAATATGTTAAAAGAAAACAGATTGAAGGTTATAAAAGCTAATGTCATGATACTTACAGTGCCATCAGAAAGTATTCACACCCCTTGACTTATTCCATATTTTATTGTGTTAGACGGAATTCAAAATCACACAATACCCCATACTGACAGTGAAAATATTTTTTAAGACATTTGTGCTATTATTTTGACTATGAAATACAGAAATATCCAATTAACATAAGTATTCACTACCCTGAGTCAATACATGTTAGAATCAACTTTGGCAGCGATTACAGCTGTGAGTCTTTCTAGATAAGTCTAAGAGCTTGGCACACCTGGATTGTACAATTTTTGCACACTTGAAAAAAAATTAAAATATTCTATCTCCGTCAAGTTGGTTGTTGATCATGGCTAGACAGCTATTTTCAAGTCTTGCCATAGATTTAAGCCACTTTAAGTCAAAACTGTAACTAGGCCACTCAGGAACATTCAATGTCGTCTTGGTAAGCAACTCCAGTGTATATTTGGCCTTGTGTTTTAGGTTGTCCAGCTGAAAGGTGAATGTCTCCCAGTGTATGTTGGAAAGCAAACAGAACCATGTTATGCCTGTGCTTAGCTCTATTCAGTTTATTTTTATCAAAATAAACTCCCTAGTCCTTGCTGATGACAAGCATACCCATAACATGATGCAGCCAACACCAAGCTTGAAAATATGGAGAGTTGTACTCAGTGATGTGTTGTTTTGGATTTGCCCCAAACATAACATTTTTATTCAGGACATCAAGTTAATTTCTTTGCCAAATTTTATGCAGTTTTACTTTAGTGCCTTATTGCAAACAGGATGCATATTTTGGAATATTTTTATTCTATACAGGCTTCTTTCTTTTCACTCTGTCATTTAGGTTAGTATTGTGGAGTAACTACAATGTTGTTGATCCATCTTCTGTTTCTCTTATCACAGCCATTAAACTCTGTATTGTTAAGACTTTAAAACACTGTAGTTGTTTTAAAGTCACCAATGGCCTCATGGTGAAATCCCTGAGCGGTTTTCTTCCTCTCTAGCAACGGAGTTCGGAAGGATGCCTGTATGTTGAAGTGACTGGGTGTATTGATACACCATCCAAAGTGTATTTAATAACTTCACCATGCTCAAAGGGATATTCAATGTATGCTTTTCTTATTTTTTGTACCCATCTACCAATAGGTTCTCTTCTTAGCAAGGCATTTGAAAACCCCCCTTGGTCTTTGTGGTTGAATCTGTGTTTGAAATTCACTGCTCGACTGAGGGACCTTACAGAAAATGGTATGTGTGGGATACAGAGAGGAGGTAGTCATTAAAAAAAATCACTTACTGCACACAGTGAGTCCATGCAAGTTATTAAGCAAATTTTTACTCCTGAACTTTTTTAGGCTTCTTGCCATAACAAACGGGTTGAATACATATTGACGCAAGACATTTCAGATTTTCATTTTTAATACATTTGTAAAATTTTCTAAAAACATCATTCCACTTTGACATTATGAGGTATTGTGTGTAGGCCAGTGACAGAAAATATAAATGTAAATCAATTTTAAATTCAGGCTGTTTCACAACAAAATGCGGAAAAAGTCAAGGGGTGTGAATACATTCTGAAGGCACTGTATATGGCATTATTAAATATATTGATATAGGCCTACTGATTTGATTAAAGTGTCGACAATGGAGTAGTCAACTGCTGCTTTCTGTGTAGCAAAGCCCATGTTTAACACCTGCTTCTTTTTTCAATCATACCTGCAGGTCATTTTTAAAACCATTTCCTGCAATTCTATATTGTTTCTCAACAGGGAATCAATGTTTATGACCGAATCTACACTACCATTCAAAAGATTGGGATCACTTAGACATTTTTTGCCCATTAAAATAACATCAAATTGATCAGAAATACAGTGTAGACATTGTTGATGTTGTAAATGGCTATTGTCGCTGGAAACGGCTGATTTTTTATGGAATATCTACATAGGCATACAGAGTCCCATTATCAGCAACCATCAGTCCTGTGTTCCAATGGCACATTGTGTTTGCTAATCCAAGTTTATAATTTTAAAAGGCTAATTGATCATTAGAAAACCCTTTTGCAATTATCTTAGCACAGCTGAAAACTGTTGTGCTGATTAAAGAAGCAATAAAACTGGCCTTCTTGAGACTAGTTGAGTATCTGGAGCATCAGCAATTGTGGGTTCGATTACAGGCTCAAAATGGCCAGAAACAAATAACTTTCTTCTGAAACTCATTAGTCTATTCTTGTCCTGAGAAATGAAGGCTATTCCATGCAAGAATTGCCAAGAAACTGAGAATCTCGTACAACGCTGTGTACTACTCCCTTCACAGAACAGAAAGAGGAGTGGGAGGCCCCGGGGGACAACTGAGCAAGAGGACAAATACATTAGAATGTCTAGTTTGAGAAACAGACCCCTCACAGGTCCTCAACTGGCAGCTTCATTAAATAGTACCCGCAAAACACCAGTCTCAACGTCAACAGTGAAGAGGCGACTCCGGGATCCTGACCTTCTAGACAGAGTTGCAAAGAAAAAGCCATATCTCAGACTGCCCATCTTAATCTTTCATTTTTATTGGCCAGTCTGAGATATGGCTTTTTCTTTGCAACGCTGCCTAGAAGTTCAGCATCCCGGATTCTGCAATAACTCCCTGGCTCAGCTTTAATATTGCAGAGAGATCGTAGCTTCCATCAATGTAATTGTCTGCATCACTTCCAATCCCTCAACATCACTTCCAATCCCCCATATATTTTCTTGCAAATATACACTACCGTTCAAAAGTTTGGGGTGACTTAGAAATGTCCTTGTTATCCATGAAAGCATACATGAAATGAGTTTGAATAGGAAATATAGCAAAATGTATAGGAAATGTAGTCATTGACAAGGTTAGAAATAATGATTTTTAATGGAAATAATAATTGTGTCCTTCAAACTTTGCTTTCGTCAAAGAATCCTCCATTTGCAGCAATTACAGCCTTGCAGACCTTTGGCATTCTAGTTGTCAATTTGTTCAGGTAATCTGAAGAGATCTCACCCCATGCTTCCTGAAGCACCTCTCACAAGTTGGATTGGCTTGATGGGCACTTCTTACGTACCATACGGTCAAGCTGCTCCCACAACAGCTCAATAGGGTTGAGATCCGGTGACTGTGCTGGCCACGCCATTATAGACAGAACACCAACTGACTGCTTCTTCCCTAAAGAGTTATTGCATAGTTTGGAGCTGTGCTTTGGGTCATTGTCCTGTTGTAGGAGGAAATTGGCTCCAATCAAGTGCCGTCCACAGGTTATGGCATGGCGTTGCAAAATGTAGTGATAGCCTTCCTTCTTCAAGATCCCTTTTATCCTGTACAAATCTCCCACTTTACCACCACCAAAGCACCCCCAGACATAACATTGCCTCCACCATGCTTAACAGATGGCATCAAGCACTCCTCCAGCATCTGTTCATTAGGTCTGCGTCTCACAAATGTTCTTCTTTGTGATCTGAACAACTCAAACTTCGATTCGTCTGTCCATAACACTTTTTTCCAATCTTCCTCTGTCCAGTGTTCTTTTGCCCATCTTAATCTTTTCTTTTTATTGGCCAGTCTGTGAAATGGCTTTTTCTTTGCAACTCTGTCTAGAAGGTCAGCATCCCAGAGTCGCCTCTTCACTGTTGACGTTGAGACTGGTGTTTTGCAGGTACTATTTAATGAAGCTGCCAGTTGAGGACCTGTGAGGCATCTGTTTCTCAAACTAGACACTAATGTATTTGCCCTCTTGCTCAGTTGTGCACCGGGGCCTCCCACTCCTCTTTCTATTCTGGTTAGAGACAGTTTGCGCTGTTCTGTGAGGGAGTAGTACACAGCGTTGTACGAGATCTTCAGTTGCTTGGCAATTTCTCGCATGGAATAGCCTTCATTTCTCAGAACAAGAATAGACAGACGAGTTTCAGAAGAAAGTTGTTTCTGGCCATTTTGAGCCTGTAATCGAACCCACAATTGCAGCTGCCCAAGATACTCAACTAGTCTCAAGAAGGCCAGTTTTATTGCTTCGTTAATCAGCACAATAGTTTTCAGCTGTTGGGAAACAAGATTCTCTGGTCTTATGAAACCAAGATTGAACTCTTCAGCCTGAATGCCAAATGTCACATCTGGAGGAAACCTGGCACCATCCCTACGGTGAAGCATGGTGATGGCAGCATCATGCTGTGGGGATGTTTTTCAGCAGCAGGGACTGGAAGACTAGTCAGGATCGAGGGCAAGATGAACGGGGCAAAGTAGAGACATCCTTGATGAAAACCTGCTCCAGGGCGCTCAGGACATCAGACTGGGGTGAAGGTTCACCTTCCAACAGGACAACGACCCTAAGCACACAGCCAAGACAACGCAGGAGTGGCTTCGGGAGAAGACTCTGAATATCCATGTGGCCCAGCCAGAGCCCGGACTCGACTGAACATCTCTGGAGAGACCTGAGAATAAGCTGTGCAGCAACGTTCCCCATCCAACCTGACAGAGCTTGAGATGATCTGCAGAGAAGAATGGGAGAAACTGCCCAAATACAGGTGGGCCAAGCTTGTAGCGTCATACCCAAGAAGACTATGCTGTAATCGCTGCCAAAGGTGCTTCAACAAAGTACTGAGTAAAGGGTCTGAATACTTATGTAAATGTGATATTTCTGTTATTTTTATTAATAAATTAGCACCAATTTCTAAAAACCTGTTTTTGCTTTGTCATTATGGGGTATTGTATGTAGATTGACGAGGGGGAAAAAAACAGTTTAATCTATTTTAGAATAAGGCTGTAACGTAACAAAATGTGGAAAAAGTAAATGGGTCTGAATAGTGTCATAAGGCACTGTAAGTATAGTGATAATTTCGTATAGTGAGGTTCCTGGCAATTCACAGCCCTATATGAAAAAATACCCTGTTTGCATGTCACATTAACAAACCATGCGGGACCGTGTGGCTCAGTTGGTAGAGCATGGCGCTTGCAATGCTAAGGTTGTGGGTTCGATTCCCATGGGGGACCAGTATGGGGGGGGGGGGGGGTAATTATGAAAATGTATGCACTCACTACTGTAAGTCAATCTAGATAAGAGTGTCTGCTAAATAACTAAAAATGTACAGTACTGGGCCTAGACTACGCCTAGATGTTGTGTTCGCACATTTTGGAGATTGTGGTGTGGCTGTTCATTTAAAGAACAATAGTCTACTATTTTTGCAATATGTCTGATTAAAACTGTGCAAAGCACTGCAATATCACTGCAAAGCAAAGAATGGATGTCTTGTTTACGTTTGATTAGATTACATCAAGTTGGAAGGGTACGCCGACTTCTACAATGACCTTCAACTGAGTTGAGACAGGGACAGTTAAGAGTGGAATGCTGGTTTAGTTGTCCCTCGACGTCCTTTCACCTTCTTGTTCGTTCGACCAAAACAGAAAACATGAGAGTAAAGGTAAGCTTATTTTCCTAAAATCCTGCAGATATTGTAGGTCATAACCAATGTTCCCTCTGTGTTTTTCCGGCACTGAGCAAATTTCAGGTCTGCTGAGCGCAAAACTTGAACATTGTGAATTTCCGTCGCGCGTTTACTGTGAACACTGAGGCTGTACCCGCTTTAAGTTAGAGTTTTTAACAGTGGCCAAGTAGGCTACTGTGGCTATTTGATCATAATGTAGGCCTACCATCAAAAACAATGGAGATAAATGCAACCAATAAAAAATTATCTATCAATCATTCAGCCTACAGTAGCAGCAAATGTGTGGTGTTCAATGTAGGCCTACATTCCATGAGACTTTAGAAAATAACATGCAGGGCTTGACATTAACCTGTTTCAGTCACCACCTTGTCTGAAGGACAAGGTGGTGACTGAAAATGTGTTGTTTGATGCAAGAAAACACTTTACAAAATAAAATGCATTATTATTCCAATACCATTATTACAAAGAATCAGACAAATTATGCTACCCTCTGCCTATTGGCTACTTAGCTTATTCAAGACCGTCTCAATACAACACTGCCCCTTTAAGACATAAAAAAAAGCTCTTTACCTGACTCGGTTTCAAAGATGGCTAGTAAATGCACACTTTGTGCTCTTGTAGGAAGCAACCACTCCCCCACTGTTGACTAGCAACTGGAGGAAACCTGGCACCATCCCTACGGTGAAGCATGGTGGTGGCAGCATCATGCTGTGGGGATGTTTTTCAGCGGCAGGGACTGGGAGACTAGTCAAGATCGAGGCAAAGATTAACGGAGAAAAGTACAGAGAGATCCTTGATGAAAACCTGCTCCAGAGCACTCAGGATCTCAGACTGGTGCAAAAGTTCACTTTCCAACAGGACAACGACCCTAAGCACACAGCCAAGACAACGCAGGAGTGGCTTCGGGACAATTCTTTGAATGTCCTTGAGTGGCCCAGCCAGATCCCGGACTTGAACCTGATCGAACATCTCTGGAGAGACCTGAAAATATACAGGTGTGCGAAGCTTGTAGCATCATACCCAAGAAGACTCGGGCTGTAATCGCTACCAAAGGTGCTTCAACAAAGTACTGAATAAAAGGTCTATAAACTTACGTAAATGTGATATTTCCGGGTTGCTTTTAAAAATGTGCAAACATTTCTAAAAACCTGTTTTTGCTTTGTCATTATGGGGTATTGTGTGTAGATTGATGAGGGAAAAAAACAGTTTAATCCATTTTAGAATAAGGCTGTAACGTAACAAAATGTGGAAAGAGTCAAGGGGTCTGAATACTTTCCGAATGCACTGTATAGGCCTAATGCAGCTCTGATTGGTTATGACACACCGGTCTGGGTCTGTGTAGAGTACGAGCCTGAGTCATGCATGTCAATGCAACTGAATCCTACTCCAATGTGTCTGCCTACAAGAAAATCTCTTGCAGAGTTTGTTTTGTTCTGGTATGTTACATTGAAAGTGGCTAATATTGCGTTGATTCGAGCACAGTTCCCACAGTAGAGCGAAACGTTGATAGTGGTAACTAAAAGGGGAAAAACTCCAGAGAGTTGAGTGAAGTTCAATCTTGTCCTTCTCTGCGTGGGCTGATATTTCATCTGTGCACCCGTGCGCACCTTAGAGGGAACATTGGTCATAACTACTTTTTCTGCTAAGTCTTCTGCTATGGATTATGGAGGAGAGTTGTTGAACATTTCAAAACGCTTTAGAAATTGTGCTTTGAGAGTGTAGAGTTCCCTCTTCCACTTTTTCCCTTTAGTCCTTCCATCCTAGCTTTTTTAGTCCTTTGAAGATAACAGTTATGGGCTGTTTGGGAAGAAACTGAAAAAATCATTATTGAAACAATTTCCTGAGCCACTAAAAGAGTTGTAGTGTAGCACATGTTTTCAGACATGAGTTTGAGCCAACTTCGTGCATTAGACACAAACCCAATTTCATGAGGGACTATTAGAGAAATAATATTAGGAAACAATTAGATAAGGCTTAGTAAGCATCTTATGATGGTAGACTTCCAATCCACCGTCAATTCAAGTACACTCCAATAAAAAAATGGGGTCTCTAAGATACCCATTTAGGACTGTTTATACTGTACAATGCAGAATCGCTCATACACACTCCCCCTTAAAGTCCAACAATTCATCCACTTGTTCTGTAATTTCCAGGAAAGGAGTAGGCTACACAGCAGCAAAGTGCACTTCATCCGTTATGACAAACAACTGCAGTAACAAAGAAGTGAGACCATTTTATTACCACCTTTGAGGCAGTTGCAGAAACGGCCATCGGTGCAATAAAAAAAAAATGGTGTGACTCTCAGCACCTATGATGCTCAGCTGAGAACAAGCAGCACTCAACAGTGGAAAGCTGGTCCTGTGATAGCCAGCTTTAGCACAGGGGGTTCGATCAATACTTTTAAACAGGCTGGCTAGAATCATTCATATCGTGCTGCTACTTTATCCACTCACTGTAGGGTAGTCCAACTTTTACCCTAATAAGTGGGCTTAGCCATGATGTCAGCATGTACTCATGCAGATATGAGCACGCACGCACACACACGAATGTAGGCCTTCGAATAGCACTAAGTCTTAGACACATTTTTGTCATTTGAATAATGATTTAGTCTAGTTTTTGTCAAAATGAAGAAAACAGTGGGCCATTGTAGTCAACTAAATGCCCTTTCATTTTGGTCACACCACATTTGTATGCCTCATTAACCTATAGTAAATATAAATCACTGACTTCTATGTGCACAAACATACATAGCCTTGTCCTACCAACATATTTTTCTGCATAACATCCTATTCTCTTCCCAACTGCAGAAATATGACAAACATTTATTAAAGTAGTATGGGTTGCACCTCCGTCACTCGGTGGCGTCATTGCCATTGTTATCAACATTCCACAGACGCCGCAGCCACATTGGTGTCCAAAGTAGAACAGGGGCTAATGATTGTTTCGCCCAGTGATTTAGTCGAGTCACTAAACCTTGAGTCCGAATCGAGTCCCAAGTCCCCTGTGCTCGAGTCACCAATGGTCAAGTCACGAGTCATGTCACAAGTCCCTATGGCTGAAGTCAGAGTCCCAGTGCTCGAGTCCTGGTCCAAGTGCTCAAGTCTGAGTCACTGGTTCCACATTAACTCAAAATAAAGTTATTTACCGCCAATGCACTTTAAAAAATAAAAAACGTAGCGCCGGTTTTATGGGTCATATCTTTTGAACGGTAAGGGCTAGAATTAAGACATTTTCTCTGATTAAAATAAGGAGACTTGGCTGCATTGGCTACAGAACCTGGCTATGAAATGCAGTGGGGAAAGTGGGAGGGTTGAGAGAGACTACAAATTAAAAGACGGCCTACTTTTCTATTTTCAAGGGAGAGAAAACATAGCTAAACTGTTGTTTTACTATTAAGTTCAGTGCTGCCATTGTTTTTAATTTCGTAAAGCAGCTGGTGTTTCTTAACCAAGCAAAGGGTAGCTAACTAGAAGGCTGGTGGTAACTGATTAGCTACGGGGAAGCAAGAGTCGCCTGCGCGATGTGTATAATCGGAGGCGGAGCGTAGACTGTCTGCCCACACTCATCGCTTGCGCTGTGCATCTATGCTGCTAATATTAATTGTGCTTATCACCGAAAAGCTCACAATCTCTCCAAAAACTATTTTCCAGTCCACTTAGTAGTCAGATTTTAGTCACTGAGATAATTTAGTCTAGCATCATTTTAGAAAAATCATTTTTGTTTAGTTATAGTTTTTTCTGGGTATTTTTAGTCAGCGATAGTCTCGTCAATTACCACGGAAAAATAGGCGTTTAACAAATATTTTAGTCACAATTTTTGTTGACGAAATTAACACTGGCTCAGAATACACCAAGAAGCCTTGGATAACTGAGACTGCCTTTTCCATCAGCTGGGTAGACTGCTACCCTGACAGAGAAAATGAGGTCATAAATGTGTGGGGGAAGAAATGTGAGTGAAAGGGTGACTTTTTTATAGTGTTTCTACTGTGCATTTTGTATGGCCAATTTTACCTCACTTTCCCCTCCAAGAGTACTCTACTGCAGAATCTGCTGATGTAGCACCTTCTTGAGGCTCTGTGAGTAGAAAATAAGAGAATAGAAGTGTTTTAAGTTCACTTGTTTCCTGATTCTGACCTGACCACTGAATCTGTTGGGATTTGGTCAACAGTGTGACTATTACTGGATTTGAGAGAGGGAAGGGAGATGTGGGTAGAGAATGCGGAAGAAGAGAAGATGGAGGGAATAGATGTGTGTGTGTGTGTGTGTGTGTGTGCGGGGGGTGACTGGAGGTTGGGAGATCCCAGGCAGGCACCACACAGTGCACTCCCAAAGCCAAAGTCAATACCTCCACTAGAGTTACAGAGGGGGGAGTAGGACCCATAATGTGGCAATTTACTCTTCATCTGACATCTTGAGAAATGTGACCTCTGGTATCTGACAATAACAGGCAGGATGGAATTTCTCAGACTCTTGGACATACAGGGTATATAGGTCAAACACACACACTAACACACAGTTGGGTAGGTCTTGAACATTCTCCATAGGGTACTCTAGGACTCCCAAGCCTGGGGAAATTGAACATCAGCATGGGCTCTCTTATCTTCCCCAGTCCCCACGACCCCATCCACACAGGGGCCAAATGAAGTCCAAGGGGGGGGCCACAGGGGAGATAACCAACACCTCTGAGAGCTCAATCGCCCAACTGGCGGCCTGCCATCTTGCCCCTGAAACCAACTGGAGATCAGAGAGGGGATGCCATTTCCACCGCTCTCTGGTTAAGCTGGCAGTTGGTGGAAAGCTTCAAGGTTTCCCTGCCAGGAAATGGTACTCACTACTAGCAATACGGATTCACAGAGACAACATACAAGAATATCAAAGGCAGTCAAATAATTATGTGTAGGCAAATATCACTTGTGAATAATACACAATCATGGTGTGCTACACATGCACTGACTGATTACTGTTAGGCTTTTATCCATATTATCTAATATTGAGCAACCATTGTGCACCCCATTAAAACAGCTTACTACAGCCAACTTACCCATGAATCAGTGGGCAGATTGCATGAGAGCTGCAAGCTCAGGTAAGGCAAATCAGTGACTTTCTGACTGTGTGTTGCACTGACCATCACAAATGACAATTTAGCCTAATAGTTTATCTAAATGTCCAATCTGAATAGCCCAGACATAAATGCCATTAAAGGGGGTATCTCTATGATGATCTGTGTTACAAACTGCTTAGAACTGGCATATCAACCACCAAACTGAGTGGGTGAGTGCAACCTTAAAAGTGACATTGAAGTATCCTAAATCTCACACCAGTGCTTCCATTATTCGCAAATGAACCATGAGTGCTTTTCAAGTCCCTTTTTCAAATTGCAATGAATTCAAGCACTATCTGAAAAAGATAAGGCCGCTTTGGTGTAGCCTAGCTACTAAATTAAGAATTATCCTTTCGCAAACCTAGGCCTATAGTTTAGGAGACCTTATGATAACACCCAATTCACCTAAACATAAAATGGACATCAATAGTAAAGCTACATTTAGACCAGAGATGGTAGGCTCATCTTCCCATTCAGAATGTTTTAAATTGTACTGTTTTGTCTTTGGTAGTACATTTGACTTTTATATCATGCCAAGGGATTCTACGGCATCTGATCCTACTTTTTTACGTTAGATCCTTTGCACATTTGATGCCAATAACTTGAGGAGTGAAAAGTTCTTAACAGGTTGCCCTGGGGATTTAGCAAACATTACCAGTACCATAATATTATAAGAGACAAAGGTACGAGGGACATACAGTGTGGCTGATCAAATGCAATATCACAACATGACAAGGTAGAAAATAACCCACAAGCATACCGCCTCACGGAGGGCATTCTGAGGTCAAAACGAGCCCTCTATCTAGAGGTGAGGAACACCTTTCCCTACCAGCACATTCTCAATGAGCGACATAAGCAAAGTGAAGATGGCAAGCTAACAATGTTCTAGCTATTTGCTGAGCACTACGAGCGCCAAATTCTCCAGCAATCTAAGTAGTTGTCAGAATAAGATCGATAAAAACATTGGCTAGCTAGTGATATTAACTAATTGGCGTTCACTGCACAGGTGTCTGAGCTTATATCGCTACCTGCCGGTAGCTAGCTAGCTAACTAACCTAACGTCAGCTACCTAGATAACGTTAGGTCGCTAGCACAGGAACCGAATACATGACTTGGAACTAAACATGTAATATTACATCTGGTTGTGAAACTTCAGTATAGATTATAATGTTCTATATCAAGAGCCATTGCTGCAGCAGATGTGTAATATTAGCTAGCTAGTTAGCTGGCTGCTCTCTGAAATCAAGCTAACGGCTAACTAGTGTAATGGCTAGCTTGCCGTGGCATAGGATACTCACCATGTTGATGCAGTTGTGCTGAAATGGACTTAACGGCGACAACTGTCACACTAAGCTCCCCGAGTCGGAAATCGAGCGGCGCGGAGCACATAAGCCTTTCTGAAGTTGGTGATATTTAAGAGTAATGCATTTATAAATTAAACTGCTGCAATTATATTTCAATGACCAATTCATTCAAGCTCGGTTTTCAACTGCAGTAGAGGTCATGCTAATACTCTGGGTATATAGGTGTCATTGGCTATGCCTGTTTACAGTGTGATCTATGTGGGTGTTACTTTTTTTTAAACTGAAGCCTAGAGCATTGTTTTTGATAAGAATATATTTAATATAAAACCATATTAACGGAAAATGAAATATATGGCATACTTTCTACTGTAATGTCTTTATTTTATCTAGGCATTTTAGAACATAAGAAATGTACCTAAGGACCCCTAGAACGGACGTGAAGGTACACGTGACTTTTCTTTTCACCGGTCTGTCAATGGATGAGTAACCTAGCAAGATCGAAATGTTAAAACTAAAGAAGAATGTGTAGGGTTTTATAACTATTTTATTCGGCAGGTGAAGATTTTCTGGTATTTGTATGAAAAAAAATAATAATGTATGCACTAACTGTAAGTCGCTCTGGATAAGAGCGTCTGCTAAATGACTAAAATGTAAAAAAAAAAAAAAAAAAAAAAGGTAATTACAAATTTGAAATGGCCTTATGCGCTACTCTAGTGAAGCCTATGGTCCTAATTTGGCTTGATGAACTATTTTGTTTGGATGCAACATTTCAATAAATTGTTGAAAAGAAAACATATATGATTCTGTAGTAAGTGGCAGGTGGGGGTTTTGAGCCCCACCTGTTTAGCTAAAAATAAAACTTTTTTTGTGTGTTTTTTTGTTGCCTGTTTTGCATGTTATTTTGGCGCATATCAGTTTGCAAACAATGTAAAACAAAAAATAAAATAATTGAGTTAATAAAGCCGCATAGAAACATGGTCTATTTTTTGCTTTCTTGAGTAAGGCAGCTCCAAAATACAGGAGTTTCATCCTAGCTCAGTGCTTTCTGTGGTGGTGGGGCAGCCAGCGGAAAATATGGAGCGTAGGGGTTGGTAATGAGCTCGAAAATTGAAGCCCCTTGGGTGCTGCCATAGAGTTACATTAGAAGGACCCATCCAAGAAGGCTCAAGGTCATTGGCCACAGAAAAAAATGACGTCAAATCACGTTATATCTACCTTATCTTTGATTGGACCGATCATGTCAACGTCAACATTTCAAAGTTTTAGCTGGCAAGCAAGCAGTCATCATCATGAATCAAGTCGATAATCTACTGGCAAATCCTTTTCAATCCTTGTCATATGAAGAGAAATTATAGATTAAACGTATCGGTGCTCATCAGCCATTGGACATAAACACTACACAACAAGTTGGAAATCACAAATTCAACAATGAGTGGTTTGGAAGGAGTCAGTGGCTAACTGCAAGCATTGCAAAGGAATCACTAGCCTGCTATTCAGTGGAGTGCGTGTGTGGTCCAAGTCTGGGTTTAAGGGTCTATTTTCCAAGTTTAAAAGGATAAACATTCAACACTGGCCATGCTGTCAATCCAGTATGACCTCTGCTGCGTTCAAAACAACTGAAAATTCGGAACTGGGAAATCTCAGACTTCAGTGAGTTCAAGACAACTGGGAACTACTACTACTACTACTACAAACTGGGAACTACTACAAAACCATGGTGCTTGCCTACGGAGCTGTGAGGGGAACGGCACCTCCTTACCTTCAGGCTCTGATCAGACCCTACACCCAAACGAGGGCACTACGTTCATCCACCTCTGGCCTGCTAGCCCCCCTACCTCTACGGAAGCACAGTTCCCGCTCAGCCCAGTCAAAGCTATTCGCTGCTCTGGCACCCCAATGGTGGAACAAGCTCCCCCACGACGCCAAGACAGCGGAGTCACTGACCACCTTCCGGAGACACTTGAAACCCTACCTCTTTAAGGAATACCTGGAATAGTATAATAGTAATCCTTCTACCCCCCCCCCCCCCCCCTTTACTACCACTGTCTTTTGTCTAAACTAACACCTTACTTATTTCACCTGCTAGCACTGACTTGTTTAAAGAAATGTACTTATTGTGATCGAGATGTAGTTGTCCTTGATAGTAAGCTGTTAGCAGCCGGTGTGCTTCACCCTAATCATTTTGTCCCTTTTCCCCTCATAACTTAGCCTAATGTTCTGACTTGGTGGTGCACATGTAGCCTATAGCCTGCTTTAGAGAAATGTCATCATATTGTAAGAGCTTTCATTGTCTGCTCATATGCCCTCTTTATTTATCCTATGGTTCTGACTTGGTGTACAGGGAGAATACTGTAAGAACGGACCATGTTCTGAATTCCGTCACTGTACATTTCAAAAGTGCTGAACAAATAGTTATATTGACTACGTCCGCCCTAGCTCGAAATTGCGGATTGCCTCTTATCCCCTTGTCTTCCCCTTATGCCATAGTTTGTACATCTCAATTGTCATTAGAAACCACATTTGTTTAAGCAAGTCAGCCATATCAGCTGATAGTCAGGTGTAGCAGTGGTAACGTTTTGGGACTGCTGTTGGGACAGCTTTATGTAGACCCTAACAGTTTGTGGGCACTGTTTGTCACCATTATAGTGCAATTCATGTATTGTTTAGTGTTGTGTTGTTTAGTGGTTTTGCTGGCATGCATCTAACATATATTTTTTGAGTTTGCCCCACCAAGATTTACATGCTAAAATCGCCACTGAGTAAGTGTACATCTGCTATTGGGGGTGCTTCGTGCTTACTGTACCTCATAAGTTAGCCTATTAATTCTGATATTTTAGTTTAGCTAATATGAAGGCCTAGGCATTGTAAACACTAGGCTAGTTCTAAGTGGTGCCACAGTACACATGACAAAAACATGACTGATTCAATTTATTTATTAGTCTTCAGCTACTTGAGTTGGACACTTTATTATTGCATAAAACAGTGATACTGCACAATGACTCCACATCTAACCTAAACTAGTGAATTAATGTCAGCTACACCTTTTCCCGTCTACCTCAGCAACCCCAGCAGTTCCTTCCATGTCTGCCCTGAACTGGGTTTGAACCAGGTATGCGCTGCACACATGCCAACCGTGCTAGCTGACAGATCAGGAGATTACTGTGGTCTGGCACTATGTGAGAGACAGTTGACTTTTAAGGCTGGTTTCCCAGACACAGATTAAGCCTAGGCCTGGACTAAAAAGCATCCATTTTAGTCCAGGACTAGGCTTAATCTGTGTCCAGGAAACCGGCATTTAGAGTTCAAGGAAGGTGACTTCACTAGCCAATGGCTCTGCTTTTAGCATGCCACATCTAACCCAGTAAGCACAATGGCATTGAAAAGATGTCTAAAAGGCATATTTTCCACACGTTGAAGTTAGGTTCATTTCAGGATCTGAAAGAAAGGTGAAAATATGTATTTTCTAGGTGTTTAAAGTATGTATTTTCCATACGTTGAAAATACGTATTTCCCGGATGTTGAAATCAGGTTCATTTTTGGTTCTGAATGAAAGTTGAAAAATGTAATTTACATACGCTGACAATTTCCATTGGTTGTTAGCTTGTGGTGACTAAAGTTAGCTGAAGTTTGTTGTGGCTGTTGAAAGGAAACTGCACCCTGGATTACATATTCTCCTGGCCCATAGACTACTTTCCGGGTGAGGAACCATCTAATATCAAGTTGTAAAATAATTATTAATTCCCTGTTGCAGTGTGCATGTTGATTTTCTGAGTTGTTCGTTTTTTCTTGCCTTGTTGGTGTTGTGGAGTGGTTGACAGTGGGTCACATCCTTGTGTTGGGGGGAGGGGATAATTGGGATCTGGGTTGGCAGTGGTTGGATGGAGGTGGACGTTGTGGTGGTCGCTTCTGTGTCCAGGGTTGGCAAAGGGGTTGGGGCTGGATCCGGGAATGCTTGGGTTGGTGTTGGTGCTTGGGCCAGGACTGGAAGCAGTGCTGGTGCTGGGGCCGGGACTTGAAACTAAAGTGGCTAAAGTTAGCTGAAGTTTGTAGTGGCTGTTTAAAGAGAACTGAACCATGGGTCTGGTGCTGGGACAGGGGACCGGGAAACAGGAACCGGGAACCGGGAACCAGGAACCAGGAACTGGGAGCTGATCTTTGGTCCCTTCTCTGCGCATCATCTGGTGGTCTGGGCCCAGATTCACACAACTTTATTATGAAGAAATGTCTTCTTAAGTCCCATTTTTCCTTAACTTTATACTTAAGAAGAAACGTACGAAAAGTTGCTATTCCTCAATAAAGTTATTGAAAATGTTCTGAAGTTTCTTCCTGTGTTTCTTCCTAAGAAAATAGTTTAGAATAAATGATATTCTTGAAATTAAAGTTATTGGATTTCTTCTTGGAAATGTTCTTAATTCCAAGATAGCTAAACCCTTGTCATAAACTCATGGAAGTGAGAAAATAAGATAGTGAAAGCAATTAACCAGTAATCTTAGTAAGAAATATGCTAACAGGATTGCCCTTCCAAGCTAGATAGCTAGCTCGGTTGCCTAGCGACAATCATCTTAAGAAGATAGTTAAGAAGTTCGTAAGAAGATATTTGAAAATTTCGTAAGAAAATCATAAATGTTTAAGAAATGTTTGAGGAATTGCACTTAACTATCTCATGAACTTCTATTTTTTTTAAGAAGCTTCTTAAGTTTTTGCGTAAGAAGTGTTTTGTGAATCTGGGCCCTGATGCTGGGACTGCTGCTGGAAACCAGGATATGGATTGGTGATGGGGCTGGATCTGCAGAGGGGAGGAAGGACAACCTGAGGAGCAAGCAGACACACAAGGAAGACCCAGAGGTCAGTGGTGGCACTCCCCTGTGGCCTGCTCGCTCCGGGTGCGGGACAAGGTCCGATCTTTGGTCCCTCCTCCGCGCCTCGTCTGGTGGTCTGGTGTTGGGACTTGTGCTGGAAACCGGGATCTTGATTTGTGCTGGATCTGCAGAGGGGAGAAAGGACAACCTGAGGAGCAAGCAAACACACAACGGAGCCCTAGACCGGGGGGTCAGTGGTGGCACTACCCTGTGGTCTGCTCGCTCTGGGTGAAGGTCTGGTGTTTGGTACCTCCTCCGCGCCCCTTCAGGTGTTCTGTTGATGAGACTGATGCTGGAACTGCTGTTGGATCTGCAGAGTGGAGGAAGGACAACCTGAGGAGCGAGCAGACACACTTGGAAGCCGAAGACCCGGAGGTCAGTGATGGCACACCCTGTGGCCTGCTCACTCCGGGCGTAGGTCTAGATCTTTGGCCCCTCCTCCGCGCCTCTTCTGGTGTGGTGGTAAGTGGTTCCGGGTTCTGGTCTGGTTCTATGAGCGGGATAGGTGGAGAGGGAGGAAGAGAGGGGTGGAGGGGGGATGGGGAGTATGTCCATCTGCTTGGGCTGTTGGAGGATGCAGCGGCGAAGCTTGACACTGGAGGCTGGAGGATAGAGGGAAAGAAACAGGGCCTCAGCCCGCTTGGCCATGCAGCACTCACAAACTGGTGGTAGATGTATTTTAGTGCTTCTGTGGGGGCAGTCTCTGTAAGTACCTTGTGCCGTCTATTTGGGAAATGGAGGCTGCCATGAACAGCCCTCCAAGGTCTGTCTTCCAGTTCCGGGGGTAGTGTCTCGGTAATGGTGATGGGTTTTTGGGGGGTATGGGGTTGATCATTCCGTTGCAGATTAAGTGTGTATAATTTTTTGTTTTTTTGTTTATTGCTAGGTATTACTGCACTGTTGGAGCTAGAAACACAAGCATTTCGTTGAGTCTTGACCCACCTCTCCACTGACTGCCTGGTGGCCCCCTGTACATTTACATTTACGTCAGTTAGCAGACGCTCTTATCCAGAGCGACTTACAGTTAGAGTGCATACATTTTTCATACTGGCCCCCCGTGGGAATCGAACCCACAACCCTGGCGTTGCAAACGCCATGCTCTACCAACTGAGCTACATGGGGCTGTACTGACTGGGTGGTGGGATGAGGGGGGATGGAAGGGGTGAAGTCGGCTCTGAGGTTCCGGGGGGCCTGTACAGAGGCTGGCTGGTTGGCTGCTGTGTGGGATCAGGGTCCTTGTGGGGCAGAGTGGGGGCGTCATGGGCAGTAGGGAACAGGGAGGAGGGATCTGGGCCTGTAAGGTCTATAAAGTCAAGGGGGGTCAGGGGCAGTAAAGATTACTACAAGCCCCACTCTGTTGATCTACATGCGTGCATGCACGTGTTTGAAGTGGGATTTTTGGAGTAGTGGAAACCTTTTGGTAACATAATATCCTCGCTGGTCCCATTCCCATTCAAAAGTGGGCGATAGCAAAGGTTTTTATTTTTGTCTTCTCATTTTGTAAACAACAAGGAAGAGTCGCTTTCCCTTGCTAGCTGGCTTTAGCCTGGCTAAAAAGATAGCAAGCTAGCTAGCGTTTTTAGCTTCCCACATCTCCATTTGAAATAATCAGATTTATAATTTAATAAAATGCCCTGGCAAATATTCTTATACTTGTCAGTGTAACCTTCAACATTATCCTAATTTGATATGCTGCTTCAATGTATTTGCTCCCATATCAGCAAAAAATAGAATGTCATAATGTTTTGTCAAGGACAAAAAAAACAGATGGCTATCTGTTTTAGCCTAGAATAACGTTATCACTTATAAACAAAGTACATTTTGGGCTGATTCTATAAGGCTACAATGTTGTTTGGTTTATTGTTTGAACAGTCGCTGAGCTTATATTTGGTTATCAATGCAAAATAGGCTACTTTGATGAATAGCCTATATAGCCTATAGATCAGATCAAGGAACCAAGCAACAACTCTTTCCCCACGGCAACGTAAGAAATGATAAGTCGGGTCTCAATTTCCAGGTAGAATAAAACTGTGTTGAATGCTGGAATGTATTACCGGCTCTTTTGTGACGAAAAAATAACATTGCAACACTGCGCTGCACTCCGTCGGCCCCGCCTATTTGTTCTCTGTAGATGCCTTAAGGGCATTGGAAGACAGATCTGGCCTACGGGGCTAGGGTGGAGGGATCAGGGGTGGTAAAGAGTGGCGGGGAGGTAGGGTGTGGTATGCGGAATGGTCTTGGAGTGGGAGACGGTACCTCTGAGGGGGTGGGGGACTTCGGGGGCCTGCGTGCTGGCTTTGCTGGCTTTGCTGGTGTGTTGTTTTGTCTTCCTTTTCAGTTTTTTCGTCTGTCGTTTGGATTCTGTGTGTTCTGGCCTTTGTGGTTCTTCTTGTTGACTGTCGGAGGAGTAAAGGAATTGGGGGGGCGGCGTCTTGGGCGGTGAAGGGGTTGGGGCCGTTTCTGGGATGTCTTGGTTGGGGGGTTGGACACTGTGTGTGGGATGGTTTGGTTCTGGGTCTTTGACTGGAGAAGGGGATGGGGGGTTGGTGGATTTGGGATTTGGGTTAGTGGGGTTGGGTTTGGTGGTGTTGGCCCTTGCCCTGCCAGCGTAGGAACTGGGGCAGGTAGTGTAGAAGTGGCCCCCACAGGTTGCAGGGTTGTGTGGAGGTACAGTCTGAGGTGGAATGGTTGTCTTTACAGATTTTTCAAATGGTGGCTATGGCCCAGTTGGCTGCAGTTCCTTTACAGCTTGGGCATGCCGTAGTAGTGGACGGAGCCCCTGTTCCCCAGCTTGATGGTGCTAGGGCGGTGTTGGACACCGGCTACTCCAGTTGGGTCCGGTCTTAACTGAACCAACCATTTTCGTGCCCCAGTCTTTGTCTAGGACCTTCCTAGCCATTGACTTGAGGGTGGTGAACCTGCTTAACCAAAGTTGTATATCATAGTCCTGGAGGCATTCATTGTGAGGCTGTACTGTAACTTTCTTGTATTCTGTGTCAGGGTTATGCTCTGAATCTGTTAAACGGGGCTGAATCTTTGCAATTTCTGTATTTTAATCAAAACGGTTCTAGTAACTGGGGGGTCTTTAATTATTTCTGTGGCCCTGGGGGTTTCACCAGGCAGTTTAGGTCGGACGGCACATAGCCCATACCTCTCTGGAGAACTGCCCTGCTAAATTACAGGCGGGTCATGATTTTTGGTCTGCCGGTTGTTGTGCCGTTTTTGCTGCTCCTGCTGATCCCTGTCTATTGGTGGCTCTGTCCTCGGCAGCCTCCTCATTGGGGATTAGAGTCAACCTCACCACGTTGTAGTGACGCATCACGCCTGGGTTAACCCAAGTCATCTTCAGGTGGGGGTGGGAGGGCAATCTAAATATCTGCAGTGATTCATAGTAAGCATACTTTGTCTCAACATGACTTGTGTCATGTATGCTTACCATTGATATCAAAGGGGGGGAGGTGTTGGCAGTGTGAATGTGCATCTGTCATCTTCAGGTGGGGAAATGGGGATTTGGAGAAAGAGGGTTGGAAGGGTGTTGTCTGGTCTGGTCGTTGGAACCAAAACAAGAATGCAACATACAGTGCCTTGCAAAAGTATTCATCCCCCTTGGCGTTTTTCCTATTTTGTTGCATTACAACCTGTAATTTAAATTGATTTTTATTTGGATTTCATGTAATGGACATACACAAAATAGTCCAAATTGGTGAAGTGAAATTTAAAAAATAACTTGTTTCAAAAAATTATACAAAATAAATAACGGAAAAGTGATGCGTGCATATGTATTCACCCCCTTTGCAATGAAGCCCCTAAATAAGATCTGGTGCAACCAATTACCTTCAGAAGTCACATAATTAGTTAAATAAAGTCCACCTGTGTGAAAGTCTAAGTGTCACATGATCTCAGTATACATACACCTGTTCTGAAAGGCCCCAGAGTCTGCAACACCACTAAGCAAGTAGTACAGATCAGGGTTGGGTTATAAAAAAATATCCGAAACTTTGAACATCCCACGGAGCACCATTAAATCCATTATAAAAAAATTGAAAGAATATGGCACCACAACAAACCTGCCAAGAGAGGGCTGCCCACCAAAACTCACAGACCAGGCAAGGAGGGCATTAATCAGAGAGGCAACAAAGAGACCAAAGATAACCCTGAAGGAGCTGCAAAGCTCCACAGCGGAGATTGCAGTATCTGTCCATAGGACCACTTTAAGCCGTACACTCCACAGAGCTGGGCTTTACGGAAGAGTGGCCAGAAAAAAGCCATTGCTTAAAGAAAAAAATAAGCAAACACGTTTGGTGTTCGCCAAAAGGCATGTGGGAGACTCCCCAAACATATGGAAGAAGGTGCTCTGGTCAGATGAGACTAAAATTGAGCTTTTTGGCCATCAAGGAAAACACTATGTCTGGTGCAAACCCAACACCTCTCATCACCCCGAGAACACCATCCCCACAGTGAAGCATGGTGGTGGCAGCATCATGCTGTGGGGATGTTTTACATCGGCAGGGACTGGGAAACTGGTCAGAATTGAAGGAATGATGGATGGCGCTAAATACAGGGAAATTATTGAGGGAAACCTGTTTCATTCTTCCAGAGATTTGAGACTGAGACAGAGGTTTACCTTCCAATGACCCTAAGCATACTGCTAAAGCAACACTTGAGTGATTTAAGGAGAAACATTTATATGTCTTGGAATGGCCTAGTCAATGCCCAGACCTCAATCCAATTGAGAATCTGTGGTATGACTTAAAGATTGCTGTACACCAGCAGAACTCATCCAACTTTAAGGAACTGGAGCAGTTTTGCCTTGAAGAATGGGCAAAAATCCCAGTGGCTAGATGTGCCAAGCTTATAGAGACATACCCCAAGAGACTTGCAGCTGAAATTGCTGCGAAAGGTGGCTCTACAAAGTATTTACTTTTAAGGGGGGGTGAATAGTTATGCACGCTCAAGTTTTCTGTTTTATTGTCCTATTTGTTGTTTGTTTCCCCCCAAAAAATATTTTGCATCTTCAAAGTGGTAGGCATGTTGTGTAAATCAAATGATAGAAATCCCCCCAAAATCAATTTTAATTCCAGGTTGTAAGGTAACAAAATAGGAAAAATGCCAAGGGGGGGTGAATACTTTTGCAAGCCACTGGATAATACTTAAAACTTTTAAACTGGCAGCAATGATGTTCAATGTTGTTCAAACTACATAATAAACCAACAGAACACTTGAACTACAATAACATTCTCAATAACAGTTACAGAAGTATTTCTTTCTTACAATGACTGTGATATGTTTTTTTGTTGTTATTATTGAATGCACTGACTGTAATCACTCTGGATAAGAATGTCTGCTGAATTACCAAAATGGAAATGTTAAAAACAAACACTTGCAAAGCATGCTGGGTATTATTCTAAAAAGCTCCGCCCCCAAACATGTACAATTTTGGTCGGTCCGGATGTCTAGGCTATGTTTCACAAGTTTGAACAGCACAGTGCAGTACGGCAAAGTTCAGTACAGTAGAGCACAGTACAGTACAGTACGGTAATGGACAGTAGAGGTTCATTCAGTAGAGTACAATTGAGTACAGTACAATAGATTTTAATTCAGTAGAGTAGAGTAAATTACAGTATGGTTTAATTCAATACAGTAGAGTTTATTTCAGTAGAGTACATTACAGTAGTGTAGTAAGGGTACAATACAGTACACTATACCAGACTGGACCAAATATGAACCAATTATAGAAGTTATATTTGGTCCAAACCAAGGCCTGGACCAAATCTGAACCAAACATAGAGCTCTATGTTTGGGGAAAATCAATGCCGGTCCGGACCAAATCTGAACCAAACATAGTGTCACGTCTCCTCCCATTGCTCCCCTCCGGCGCTCTGATTCGCCGGTCTACTGAGCCACCGGTCTGAGCGCACCACCTCGGCAACATCGGAAAGGAAACCCAATGCACCCTAATCACCTCCAGCGCACCTGCACCTCATCATCTCATCGCCACCCCTATTTAGCCCTGGACTGTTCTGTATTATGTTGTGTGTGATTGTTTAGGGTTGTGTCGTTTACTCTCTCTTTGTTATTCTCTTTCTTATTATTAAGTAAACCTTGACCTTGTTAATTCCTGCGTCTGCGTCCTGCCTCTTCGTATATCAGTACTCATCACAGAATCACACACCACGAAAATGGATGCAGCAGGAGTTTCCCAGTGCCTCGACCAGCACCAGCAGCAGCTTGTCCAGTTGAATGCTCCAAACTCTGCATAATCTGCCCAGCGCTCCGGTTCCACCTCAGGGAACGGCGAGTGCATCCAATCCACCTGTTCCCATGCTATCACCCACGTCTGCGGGAACCCTCGCCCTACCGGAGTGCTATGACGGTAAAACTACTAAATGTAGCTGCTTCCTGCTACATGTTTCACTTTATCTGGCGTGTCAGCCTGGGGCATATCCATCTGACCAAGCCAGGATAGCGTTGGTGATTTTGTAACTTAAAGGAAAGGCGCTGGATTGGGCTACGGCAGTCTGGGAAGGAGAGGAGGCAGTAGCGCATCCCTACCCCACCTTCCTCGCTCGGTTCAGGGCCAGTTTGATCATCCCACGGAGGGAAAGGACGGGGCTGAGCGTCTCCTTCATCTACAACAGAAAGAGGGACCCGCGTCCGAGTACGCTCTGAGCTTTCGCACGGTGGCGGCGTCTTCCGGCTGGAATGAGCGTACACTGCGCACGGCCTTCAGGAGAGGCTTACGGGAGGACATCAAGACGGAACTCGTATGTCGGGACAATGAGATGGACCTTGATACCCTCATAACCATCCATCTTGACGACATGTTGAGAGAGAGACAGCGTTCCCAAAACCTCCCGGAGCCTCTACGCTCACCCCATCTAAGCTATGGAAGCCGCCCTGCTTCCGAGTCCTCACCCATGGAGGTGGGCAGCACCCCCTACACCACCACGGACCACAGATCTCCTGGCGGCTCCCTATCTAGGCGGTGTGACTCCCGTCGCCACTCTGTGAGTGTTCCGTCATCTCCTATCACAAAACCATTGTTTTTAGTTCCCATAACGGTGACTGGTTATTCCTTCTCTTCCATTTCTACTGCAATGATAGATTCCGGATCAGCGGGGAACCATATAGATAGGGAGCTGGTCTCTAAATGGGGGTTGCCCACCGTGCCACTGCCATATCCGCTACACGTCACGTCACTGGACAATAAACCCCTTGGATCAGGTACCATTATGCACTTCACTCTCCCCATCACCATCACCATTTCCACACTACCGGAGCACCACGAGCCTCCAGCCCAACATTCCACGTGAGTATGCAGATCTCTCCGATGTCTTCTCTTCATTAAAGGCTACGTTTCTCCCTCCTCACAGGCCCTGGGACTGCGCCATTGATCTGCTGGAGGGACAACACCCCCCGAAGAGTCGCTTTTACCCCCTTTCCATGGTGGAGACTGAGGCGATGGAGAAGTACAGTGGGGGGGAAAAGTATTTAGTCAGCCACCAATTGTGCAAGTTCTCCCACTTAAAAAGATGAGAGAGGCCTGTAATTTTCATCATAGGTACACGTCAACTATGACAGACAAATTGAGGAAAAAAAATCCAGAAAATCACATTGTAGGATTTTTAATGAATGTATTTGCAAATTATGGTGGAAAATAAGTATTTGGTCAATAACAAAAGTTTCTCAATACTTTGTTATATACCCTTTGTTGGCAATGACACAGGTCAAACGTTTTCTGTAAGTCTTCACAAGGTTTTCACACACTGTTGCTGGTATTTTGGCCCATTCCTCCATGCAGATCTCCTCTAGAGCAGTGATGTTTTGGGGCTGTCGCTGGGCAACACGGACTTTCAACTCCCTCCAAAGATTTTCTATGGGGTTGAGATCTGGAGACTGGCTAGGCCACTCCAGGACCTTGAAATGCTTCTTACGAAGCCACTCCTTCGTTGCCCGGGCAGTGTGTTTGGGATCATTGTCATGCTGAAAGACCCAGCCACGTTTCATCTTCAATGGAGGTTTTCACTCAAAATGGAAGGAGGTTTTCACTTCTCATTTTGTCTGTCATAGTTGATGTGTACCTATGATGAAAATTACAGGCCTCTCTCATCTTTTTAAGTGGGAGAACTTGCACAATTGGTGGCTGACTAAATACTTGTTTTCCCCACTGTATGTGGCGGAGACCCTGAAACAGGGGTTCATCAGACGCTCTACCTCTCCTGCCTCTGCCAGCTTCTTCTTCGTTGCCAAAAAAGACGGAGGACTGAGTACAGTCACAACCAAGTACCGGTAACCCTTCCCTCTGGTTCCGTCGGCCATCAAGCAGCTACGAGGGGCCCGGTACTTTACCAAGTTGGAAATGAGGATTGCCTACAACCTGATCCGAATCCGAGAAGGAGATGAGTGGAAGACTGCATTCAGCACTACCTCAGGCCACTATGAATACTGTGTCATGCCCTACGGCCTCACCAACGCACCTTCTGTGTTCGAGTCCTTCGTCAATGACGTGTTCCGGGACATGCTGAGTAGACAGGTGGTGGTGTACATCGACGATATCATGATCTACTTGGTTACATTCAAGGAGCACGTCAGGGACGTCTGAGCTGTCCTACTCCGCCTACGGGAACACAGCCTGTTGGTGATGGGGTAGAAATGTGAATTCCAGTAATAGGCCATCTCCTTCCTGGGATACTGGATCAGTCCTCAGGGGGTGTTCATAGAAGGAGTGAAGACGGACGCCGTCAGGTCATGGCCAGTTCCCACCACCATCAACGGCCTACAGAGCTTCCTGGGCTTCGCCAATTTCTACCGCCGTTTCATCAGGTCCTTCAGCTCCATAGCCGCCCCGCTCACCTCTCTCCCTAAGGGTGGGCATCAGATGCTGGCCTGGAACCCTGAGGCTGACGCTGCCTTCAAGAGGCTGAAGGAGAGGTTCACCACAGCGCCCATCCTAAAACACCCAGATCCATCTCGTCCTTTCATCCTGGAGGTGGACGCATTGGAGGAGGGCGTGGGTGCGGTCCTCTCCCAGCAGCACGGTAAGCCAGAGAAAATGTATCCCTGTGCCTTTTTCTCTAAAAAGCTTACCCCTGCAAAGAGGAACTATGGAGTTGGAGACAGGGAGCTGTTGACGGTGGTCCTCGCTCTGGAGGAATGGAGACGCTGGCTGGAGGGCGCAGTCCATCCATTCCGGATTCTTACTGACCACCGGAATTTGGAGCACATATGGGCAGCAAAACGGATGAACTCTCGTCAAGCCAGGTGGGCCCAATTTCTCACTCGCTTCCAATTCATTCTGTCCTACCGCCCAGGATCCCAGAATGTGAAAGCCGACGAACTCTCCAGGATGTTCCATACCGGAGAAAGGAAGGATCTGGGGGGTCCTATCCTGCCCTCGTCTCTCATTGTTGCACCTGTCATTTGGGATGTGGATGAAGACATCCGCCTGGTGGCTCAGGAGGACCCAGCGCCTGCCAACGCCCCTCCGGGTTGCGTGTATGTACCCACCAGTGTCCGTGACCGCCTGCTGATCTGGGCGCACACCACCCTAATGGCAGGGCACTCTGGTAACCTGCATTCTCTAGCCCCAAAATACTGGTGGCCCACCTTGGCTTCTGATGTCTCCCGCTATGTCAACTCCTGTTCCGTATGTGCCCAAACGAAGACACCCCGTAATGCCCCGGTAGGCAAACTAGTTCCTCTCCCAGTGCCTCAGCGACTTTGGTCACACCTGTCCATAGACTTTGTCACTGACCTTCACCACAGTCATGGTGGTCGTATATCGGTTCTCCAAACCATGCCGTTTTTTGCCACTAACTTGTATTCCTTCTGCTCTCCAGGTCGCTGAGGTCCTGTTCCAACAGGTCTTCCGGCATTATGGCCTTCCGGAGGACATCGTCTCGGACCGTGGCCCCCAATTCACCTCCTGAGTGTGGAAGGCTTTCCTTGATAAGATCGGGGCCATGGCCAGCCCCACTTCCAGGTATAGGCCTCAGTCGAATGGCAGGTGGAGTGCATGAACCAGGAGCTGGGGAGGTTTCTTCTTTGCCACTGTCAGGACCGGCAGGGTGAGTGGGCGAGGTTTCTTCCCTGGGCAGAATATGCCCAGAACTCCCTCGTTCACTCCTCCATGGGGCTCACTCCCTTCCAGTGCGTCCTGGGGTACCAGCTGGCCCTGGCCCCTTGGACACCCAGCCAGACCGATGCGCCCGCTGTCGACGAGTGGTTCCACTGGGACGCTGCCAATGTCCAGCTCCAGAGGGCCATTCGTCGGCAGAAGGACCAAGCCGACCGCCACCGCAGTGAGGCCCCTGTATTCCAGCCTGGTGATCGTGTCCTGCTGTCCACAAAAAACCTCCCTCTCCGCCTGCCCTGCAAGAAACTGAGCCCCCGGTTTGTGGGGCCGTTTAAGGTCCTCCGGCAGATAAATGAGGTATCATACCGGCTGCTCCTTCCCCCTCACTACCGTGTCACACCCACTTTTCATGTGTCTTTCCTCAGGCCGGTGGTTCCTGGTCCTCTGGCGGATGCCGTCCTCCGGGTACACCTCCTCCGCACCTGGACATTGACGGGAGTCCAGCGGATGCGGTGAGGGACCTGCTGGACTCCAGGTTCCGTGGGGGATGGCTCCATTACCTGGTGGACTGGGAGGGGTATGGTCCTAGGGAGAGGAGCTGGGTTCCGGCTGGGGACGTTCTGGACACCAACCTAATTCGGGACTTCCACCGTCGCCGCCCTGACTGGCCCGCTCCTCGTCGTTGAGGTCGTCCTCCTGGCCGGCGACGTCCTGCGGCTGGAGCCATGTGTCCGGGGGTGGTACTGTCACGTCTCCTCCCATTGCTCCCCTCCGGTGCTCTGATTTGCCGGTCTACTGAGCCACCGGTCTGAGTGCACCACCTCAGCAACACCGGAATGGAAACCCAACGCACCCTAATCACCACCAGCGCACCTGCACCTCATCATCTCATCACCACCCCTATTTAGCCCTGGACTGTTCTGTATTATGTTGTGTGTGTGATTGTTTAGGGTTGTGTCGTTTACTCTCTCTTTGTTATTCTCTTTCTTATTATTAAGTAAACCTTGACCTTTTTAATTCCTGCATCTGCGACCTGCCTCTTCGTATATCAGTACTCATCACACATACTGTAGACCAAAAATCAACTGGTCTGGACTGCACCAAAAAATGACGTTGCCGTCAGTCAGTGCTTAGTGGGAACTACCTAGCCATTTAATATCGGCTACACTTTCACCAGTGTCAGCCCACACCTAACACAATGCTAGCATAGTGTAAGCTCTGACTTTGACTCTGCATGTCTGCAGAAATGGCTGCCATAACAAGTCATTGCTACTACGAGGATATTCTTCAACAGTGTTTGTATTTATTAGGGATCCCCATTAGCTGCTCTTCCTGGGGTCCAAAGACATTACGGCACTTATCACACATAAAACTAACTATAAAACAGTACATCATATAACATTATTACACCACTACATATCTACAATACAAAATGTATAATACCACCATACAACAATATTACAATGTACGTGTGTAGAGTGCGTGTGCTGTCTGTACCTGTGTGTGTGTGTGTGTGTGTCTCTTCACAGTCCCCTCTGTTCCATAAGATTAATTTATATCTGTTATTTTTTAAAATCTGATTCTACTGCTTGGCTTTATGTAGTACTGTGTGCCTCCTATTGTCTGTTCTGGACTTGGGGATTGTAAAGAGACCTCGGTTGGCATGTCTTGTGGGGTATGCATGGGTGTCCGAGCTGTATGCTAGTAGTTTAAACAGACTGCTCGGTGCATTCACTTTGAGCCATGAGAGATTGACATGCATATTACTAATGTTAGCGCTCCGTGTACATATAAGGGGCAGCCGTGCTGCCATGTTGTGAGCCAATTGTAAGTCCCTCTTTGTGGCACCCAGAGTATGTGAGCGGAGTTGAGTGGTTGGAAATCCTGCTCATTGCTCATGTGCTTACTCACCGCTCTGGATGTGAAAAAATCATAATTTAACCAACACCCATCTATTTTTGTGACTACCTGGATCTACCATTTGGTTTTGAAGTATTGAAACCAAACCATATGATTTGAATGAAAAGTACAGTATTGGAATAAACATGAAAAGGTGAAATGTAAGAAGCACACATAATTTCAACTAGGCTACATGTCATATTAAACAGCATATAAACACTCTAAATAGGTCAGGAGCCAGACAGGGAGCCTAAGAAGGAACGAAAATGAATTATTTAGGCTATATTATTTCAAGGCTATAGCCTACAAAGAAATACATTGTGAAGCATTTGTGAGTGCGACACAATAGGCTGGTAGGGACATAAAACGCTCAGCATTTAAACAACATTTCATTGTATTTAATCTTTGTAGTCTATAAATTGCATGTATAGGCTGTGACTTACTTAGAATTAAATCATATTTAAAATATCTGATGTATTTGTTTATAAATACAATGATACAATTATCTACCCACCTCGTTCCTTTCTTTTAGCATGTGCGTGTAATAAGTACACCATCATGCTTTCGGGATATGTGTCTTTTCAGATTCCACAATGATTCTTTAGTTGTGGAAACTACATCACCGCACTCCCTCTCTTACGCTTGGTCCTCATCTTTGTAAGTCACCTTGATTTTGTACCTGTGTGTTTTATCAGTTTCTTTATGAAAATATTTAGCGAACTCCATGACAGTAGCTAAAGCGAGGGGCTATAGCAGAACACAAGTAGACTACAAATGCAGGCTGGGCCGGGCATGCCCTGAGCTCGTGAAGTGAGTTCTACTGGAGCGCTACTGGAGCGAAATTGGTGCGGGCGAGAAGGCCGACGCTCCAGCCTTTGGGAATCTCGTTCCACTCCAGTCAAATTGGGCACAAACTGCTCCTCGCTCCTCGCTCCAGTTCCGCTCCGCTCACATACTCTGGTGGCACCTGACCACACGACTGAGCAGTAGCCCAGGTGCGACAAAACTGGGGCCTGTAGAACCTGCCTTGTTGATTGTGTTGTTCAGAAGGCAGAGCAGCGCTTTATTATGGACAGACTTCTCCCCATCTTAGCTACTGTTGTATCAACATGTTTTGACTATGACAGTTTACAATCCAGGGTTACTCCAAGCAGTTTAGTCACCACAATTTCCACATTATTCATTACAAGATTTAGATGAGGTTTAGCGTTTAGTGAATGATTTGTCCCAAATACAATGCTTTTAGTTTTTGAAATATTTAGGACTAACTTATTCCTTGCCACCCATTCTGAAACGAACTGCAGCTCTTTCTTAAGTGTTGCAGTCATTTCAGTCACTGCAGTAGCTGACGTGTATAGCGTTGAGTCATCTGCGTACATAGACACTTTACTCAAAGCCAGTGGCATGTCATTAGTAAAGATTGAAAAAAGAAATGGGCCTAGACAGCTGTCCTGGGGAATTTCTGATTCTACCTGGATTATGTTGGAGAGCCTTCCATTAAAGAACAGCCTCTATGTTCTGTTAGACAGGTAATCTTTTGTCCACAATATACAGTAGCTGGGGGTGTAACGCCATAACACATACGTTTTTCTAGCAGCAGACTATGATCGATATTTTATTTATTTATTTCACCTTTATTTAACCAGGTAAGCCAGTTGAGAACAAGTTCTCATTTACAACTGCGACCTGGCCAAGATAAAGAAGTAATGTCAGAAGCTGCACTGAAGTCTAACAAAACAGCCCCCACAATCTGTTTATCAACAATTTATCTCAGCCAATCATCAGTCATTTGTGTACATGCTGTGCTTGTTGAATGTCCTTCCCTATAAGCGTGCTGAAAGTCTGTTGTCAATTTGTTTACTGTAGAATACCATTGGATCTGGTCAAACACCATTTTTTCCAAAAGTTTACCAAGGGGTTGGTAACAGGCTGATTGGTCGGCTATTTGATCCAGTAAAGGGGGCTTTACTATTCTTAGGTAGCGGAAGGACTATTGCTTCCCTCCTGGAGGCACACACTTTCTAGTAGGCTTAGGTTGAAGCTATGGCAAATAGGAGTGGCAATATTGTCCGCTATTATCCTCAGTAATTTTCCATCTAAGTTGTCAGATCCCGGTGGCTTGATGGACAACAATAATGTTTTCACATGCTTGTCTTTCAGAATTTGGTCAGTTATACTTGGATGTGTAGTGTCGACGTTTGTTGCTGGCATGTCATGCCTAAATTTGCTAATCTTGCCAATGAAAAAATTATTAAAGTAGTTGGCAATATCAGTGGGTTTTGTGATGAATGAGCCATCATATTTAATGAATGGTGGAGCTGAGTTTGCCTTTTTGCCCAAAATGTCATTTAAGGTGCTCCAAAGCTTTTTACTATCATTCTTTAAATAATTTATCTTTGTTTCACAGTATAGTTTCTTATTCTTCTTTTTATTCAGTTTAGTCACATGATTTCTCAATTTAAAGTACGCCAATCGGTTGTGCAGACAGATTTATTTGCCATTCCTTTTGCCTCACCCCTCTCAACCTTACAACTTTTCAATTCCTCATCATTCCAAGGGGATTTAACCATTTTTTTTCTTAATGGTAAATGCTGCACAATGTTCAAGAGGGTCCAATTCAAATCTTACCCTGGAGGTCCAAACTACTGCTGGTCTTCTGTTCTACCTGATAATTAATTGCACCTACCTGGTGTTCCCAGATCTAAATCAGTCCCTGATTTAAAAGCAGTGTTACTGGCTTCGAGGTCCATATTTCAGTTTGAAGGGCCTACTCGTATCCTTTCCATAATGAATAAGTGTAAACATATGGCTCATGTTTAGGACTTAAGAAGCAACACAATTACAATACTGTATTTTTCCACCAGTCTAGATCATTTCTTTTGTAGATTTCATCATTCATACAGTGAGCGAAAAAAGTATTTGATCCCCTGCTGATTTTGTACGTTTGCCCACTGACAAAGACATGATCAGTCTATAATTTTAATGGTAGAATAACAACAACAAAATCCAGAAAAGCGCATGTCAAAAATGTTATAAATTGATTTGCATTTTAATGAGGGAAATAAGTATATGACCCCTCTGCAAAACATGACTTAGTACTTGGTGGCAAAACCCTTGTTGGCAATCACAGAGATCAGACGTTTCTTGGAGTTGGCCACCAGGTTTGCACACATCTCAGGAGGGATTTTGTCCCACTCCTATTTGCAGATCTTCTCCAAGTTATTAAGGTTTCGAGGCTGACGTTTGGCAACTCGAACCTTCAGCTCCCTCCACAGATTTTCTATGGGATTAAATTCTGGAGACTGGCTAGGCCACTCCAGGACCTTAATGTGCTTCTTCTTGAGCCACTCCTTTGTTGCCTTGGCCGTGTGTTTTGGGTCATTGTCATGCTGGAATACCTATCCACAACCAATTTTCAATGCCCAGGCTGAGGGAAGGAGGTTCTCACCCAAGATTTGATGGTACATGGCCCCGTCCATCATCCCTTTGATGCGGTGAAGTTGTCCTGTCCCCTTAGCAGAAAAACACCCCCATAGCATAATGTTTCCACCTCCATGTTTGACGATGGGGATGGTGTTCTTGGGGTCATAGGCAGCATTCCTCCACCTCCAAACACGGCGAGTTGAGTTGAGCCAAAGAGCTCGATTTTGGTCTCATCTGACCACAACACTTTCACCCAGTTCTCCTCTGAATCATTCAGATGTTCATTGGCAAACTTCAGACGGCCCTGTATATGTGCTTTCTTGAGCAGGGGGACCTTGCGGGCGCTGCAGGATTTCAGTCCTTCATGGTGTAGTGTGTTACTAATTGTTTTCTTGGTGACTATGGTCCCAGCTGCCTTGAGATCATTGACAAGATCCTCCCATGTAGTTCTGGGCTGATTCCTCACCGTTCTCATGATCATTACAACTCCACGAGGTGAGATCTTGCATGGAGCCCCAGGCCAAGGGAGATTTACAGTTATTTTGTGTTTCTTCCATTTGCAAATAATCGCACCAACTGTTGTCACCTTCTCACCAAGCTGCTTGGCGATGGTCTTGTAGCCCATTCCAGCCTTGTGTAGGTCTACAATCTTGTCCCTGACATCCTTGGAGAGCTCTTTGGTCTTGGCCATGGTGGAGAGTTTGGAATCTGATTGATTGATTGCTTCTGTGGACAGGTATCTTTTATACAGGTAACAAACTGAGATTAGGAGCACTCCCTTTAAGAGTGTGCTCCTAATCTCAGCTCGTTACATGTATAAAAGACACCTGGGAGCCAGATATCTTTCTGATTGAGAGGGGGTCAAATACTTATTTCCCTCATTAAAATGCAAATCCATTGATAACATTTTTGACATGCGTTTTTCTGGATTTTTTGTTGTTGTTATTCTGTCTCACACTGTTCAAATAAACCTACCATAAAAATTATAGACTGATCATTTCTTTGTCAGTGGGCAAACTAACAAAATCAGCAGGGAATCAAATACTTTTTTCCCTCACTGTATATGTTACCCTAACAGTAGAGGAAGATAGTATACAGCCTAGTACAAGACAGTATGGAACGTTAGCCTAAACAATCTGCATAGTGTTGCTAGATTATGGATTGATACGCTGTGGCCTACAGTCATTGCGTATTGAGTTATCAACAAGTCTACATTTGTTTCTTCACTTCATAATCTAAAAGCAATCTAAATATCTGCAGTGATTCATAGTAGGCCTACTCTCAGTCTCAACATGACTTGTGTCATGTATGCTTACCATTGTTATCAAAGGGTGGGAGATGGGAGGAGGTGTTGGGAGTGTGAATGTGCATCTGCCTGGGGTGCGCTGCCAGCTTTAGGGCGTGCGCGAGTATGTATTTGCACATGCGCATATGTTCATTTGCCAGTCCAGAGCCCTCCTCTCTTATTGCAGGGATCCCCACCCCCATTATGCATGACTGCAGCCCCCAGTGGCATACAGACATGTGCACGCACACACACACACACACACACACACAGCAGGAGAATCCCTGTCTCTCAATCTGCCACGTCGCTCATTTCCCTTGTTAAGAAATCACATCTCCCCGTGAGGGCCTCAGGCCTGAATTGAGCTCAATGTGTTGTAATATAATGTCAGCAGAGAAAGCAATTAATTGTCATATGCATATGCCACAAGTTCTATACATACATATTTCATATATAGGGCATGGTTATTTAAAATGTGATACTTTTCTGACAGTGTACTGTGACTTGGTGACAATAACATGTTAAATTCGTAATGAAAAGCAATGCTCTATATTGTATTGTGTCCATGTTGTAAGCCTCTATCCAGTCAGCAGCTCTGTCATTGCTAGAACATGGACTGTAGTCTCTGTGGGACAGAGGAGTTCTGTTCTTAACACAGCCCAGATCTCAACTGTAGTTTTATTTTTAGATGAAACATATAATAGTCGTCATCCAGTGTGTACTGTTGAGTTTCAAACTCGTTCCTGATTTTAATCCATATGACATCTCCCCCGTGTCTCCTGCTCTTTTGAGTTCCCACTCACGAGCCCTGCAAGATAAATAAAGCTGATAGAAATATTACAGTAAAACCTCTGCATTGTCAATCAAACACACTCATTGCGCAATGTCACACTTTTTGGTATTTGAAAGCTGGTGCGCATTATACATCGTTTCCTTCTTTTATTTATCAAACAACAGTTTGAAATGCATGCTACTGATCTCAGCAGTATACTGCCTCTGAGCGGAAGAAAATGGAACAAAAAAGGAGGTGTTGGGAGTGCAGACTATGAAAATGGTTCGGAGAGGAATTTTGAAGTCTCTTTGGTGTAGCGCCTCCTTCCCCATTCGCTCTAATCTACAAGAATGCAAATTAAAATTAAAATATAAATACTACTGAATAATTTATGTATTGAATTCCTTAACGCAAACCATGAGCTTTCTACTTAAACAGAATAATGTAGCTTTGGAGCACACATTTGTTTTTGCCATAGCAATGCAGCATACAAATGGTTCTGCTTGACAATTTGGCAGATGCTGCACATGCAAAAATCTACTCATAAACTTCATAAATACATGCTTCTGAATTGTATTATTGTGTGACAGGCTGTGTTTTTGCTGTGCTGTAATCAATCTGACCTCCATAATCTCTACCATACCTGAATGCTAGTAGGTCTACTGGACATACTAAGGAGCTGACATACAGACCCTCTATTTCATGACTTTCTTGTACAACATTTAGCTGTATTTTAAATCCACTGTCATTGCTTGGAGGGGAATGGCCATTTGTTTTGAATATTATATACTTAATTTTTCCTCACAAATGTTTTGTGAGTTTTCTGTAGCATGAGGTCATTGTAGCAATTGAAACATTTGGGTTATGTTAATATTATGTGCCTCTGCTATTGAAAATGTCAATATGTAAATGTAACTTATCACCACTGGTGACTTTTGCTCCTCACCATCTGATGCTAACTCTGCATGATACAACACCGCAACTGGAACCTTTCAATGCCCTTCCTTGGACCCTGTGCTAAAATAAGCTTCACCTTCAATTATACACTATTCCACCACACATCCACTATTCAGTAGGCTATATAGTTTCCTATTTCAGGCAATAAAAAATACTTCAGAAAGTATTCATACCCCTTGACTTATTCCACATTTTGTTATTACAGCATAAATTCAAAATTGATTAAATATATTTAATTTCTCACCCATCTACACACAATACCCCATAATGGCAAAGTGAAAACATGATTTTAGACATGTAATTTTTTTTCTTGAAAATGAAATACAGAAATGTCTCATTTACATAAGTATTCACACCCCTGAGTCAATACATATTAGAATCACCTTTGGCAGCGATTATAGCTAGCTGTGAGTCTTTCTGGGTAAGTCTCTAAAAGCTTTGCACATTTGGATTGTACAATATTAGCAAATTCTTCAAGCTCTGTCAAGTTGGTTGTTGATCATTGCTAGACAGCCATAGATTTTCATGCCGATTTAAGTCAAAACTGTAACTAAGCCACTCAGGAACATCCATTGTTGTATTGGTAAACAACTCTAGTGTATATTTGGCCTTGTGTTTTAGGTTATTGTCCTGATGAAATTTGAATTTGTCTCCCGGTGTCTGTTGGAAAGCAGACTGAACCAGGTTTTCCTCTAGGATTTTGCCTGTGCTTAGCTCTATTAAGTTTATTTTTATCCTAAAAAACTCCCTAGTCCTTGCCGATAACAAGCATACCCATTTTGTACATTTTACATTTTAGCAGACACTCTTATCCAGAGCGACTTACAGTTAAGTGAGTGCATACATTTTTTTTTCATACTGGCCACCTGTGGGAAACGAACCCACAACCATGGCGTTGCAAACACCATGCTCTACCAACTGAGCTACACGGGGCCTAATACCCATAACATGATGCAGCCACCACCATGCTTGAAAATATGAAGAGTGGTACTCAGTGATGTGTTGTATTGGATTCGCCCCAAAAATAACACTTTATATTCAGGACAAAATGTTCATTTCTTTGTCTATTTTTTTTTGCAGTTTTACTTTAGTACCTTGTTGCAAACAGGATGCATGTTTTGGAATGGTTTTATTCTGTGCAGGCTTCTTTATTTCCCTCTGTCATTTAGGTTTGGTATTTTGGAGTAACTACAATGTTGTTGGTCCATCTTCAGTTTTCTCCTATGACAGCCATTAAACTCTGTAACTGTTTTAAAGTCACCATCCGTGGAGACCTGTCATTCAGGGCAGGTGGGGCAGCGCAAGCAGAGCCCCACCTGTTTTAAGCCCCACCTTTTTAGCAGATTTTCTTTTATATATATATATATATATATATATATATATATATATATAATAATTGGTTGCCTGTTTTGCATGTTATTTTGGCATTAATACGTGTCACGTATCAGCTTGCAAAAAATGTAAAAATAAAATAAAAATTACATTGAGTTAATAAAGCCGCATACAAACTTGGTCTATTTTTTGCTTTCTTGAGTAAGGCAGCTCCAAAATGCAGGTGTTTCAGCCTAGCTCAGTGCTTTCTGTGGTGGTAGGGCAGCCAGCGGAAGATACGGAGCGTAGGAGTTGGTAATGTTATAATAATAAGTTGGTAATAACCCAAAAAGTGTTAAACAAATCAAAATATATTTTATATTTGAGATTCTTCAAAGTAGCCACCTTTTGCCTTGATGACAGCTTTGCACACTCTTGGCATTCTCTCAACCAGCTTCATGAGGTAGTCACCTGGAATGCATTTCAATTAACAGGTGTGCCTTGTTAAAAGTTAATTTGTGGAATTTCTTTCCTTCTTAATGGAAGAATTCCTTTCCTCCGTCCATTTTATGGCAAGAACAGCTCAAGTAAGCAAAGAGAAACAACAGTCCAGCATTACTTTAAGACATGAAGATCAGTCAATCCAGAACATTTCTGGAACTTTGAAAGTTTCTTCAAGTGCCGTCGCAAAAACCATCAAGCGCTATGATAAAACTGGCTCTCATGAGGACCACCACAGGAAAGGAAGACCCAGAGTTACCTCTGCTGCAGAGGATAAGTTCATTAGAGTGAACTGCATCTCAGATTGCAGCCCAAATATATGCTTCACAGAGTTCAAGTAACAGACACATCTCAACATCAACTGTTCAGAGGAGACTGCATGAATCAGGCCTTCATGGTCGAATTGCTGCAAAGAAACCACTATGAAAGGACACCAATAAGAAGAAGAGACTTGCTTGGGCCAAGAAACACGAGCAATGGACATTAGACCGGTGGAAATGTGTCCTTTGTTCTGAGTCCAAATTTGAGATTTTTGGTTCCAACCGCCGTAGAGTAGGTGAACGGATGATCCCTGCATGTGTGGTTCCCACCGAGAAGCATGGAGGAGGAGGTGTGATGGTGTGGGGTTGCTTTTCTGGTGACACTGTCAGTGATTTATTTAGAATTCAAGGCACACTTAACCAGCATGGCTACCACAGCATTCCGTAGCGATACGCCATCCCATCTGGTTTACACTTAGTCCCACTATCATTTGTTTTTCAACAGTAAAATGACCCAAAACACACCTCCAGGCTGTGTAAGAGCTATTTGACCAAGATGGAGAGTGATGGTGCTGCATCAGATGACCTGGCCTCCACAATCACCTGACCTCAACCCAATTGAGATGGTTTGGGATGAGTTGGACCACAGAGTGAAGGAAAAGCAGCCAACAAGTGCTCACCATATGTGGGAACTCCTTCAAGATTGTTGGTAAAGCATTCCCCATGAAGCTGGTTGAGAGAATGCCAAGAGTGTGCAAAGCTGTCATCAACGCAAAGGGTGGCTACTTTGAAGAATCTAAAATCTAAAATATATTTTGATTTGTTTAACACTTTTTTGGTTACTACATGATTCCACATGTGTTATTTCATAGTTTTGATGTCTTCACAATTATTTTACAATGTAGAAATTACTAAAAATAAAGAAAAACCCTTGAATGAGTAGGTGTGTCCAAGCTTTTGACCGGTTCTGTGTGTGTATATATATATATATATATATATATATATATATATATATATATATATATATATATATATACTTCCATAGTTTTACGCTTTCTGTGGACAGACAAACCCCTTGATTGCATAATACAGTGTAATTTAGTCTATGTGGGCACATACTGTGCGCGAGTAAGGAGGGGAGGGAGGGAGAGAAACGCTCATTTTAATCAGGTAATTATGCCAGTGAAATTAGAAGTGTCCTAATTTTCTCAGGCGGCAGTCAGAGTATGGAGACGTTGAAGTGATTCCAGACTTAATCATTGGTTAGAGCAGACTCTCTGGGCTAATGTGGAGTGACTGTAGCCTGGTGTAAGACAACAGGCTTTGAAGGTGAAAGCCTGTCCTGTCGGCGGCCTGGGTGTGCCTGGTCGCAGGTTCCCCAGGATCGCTGCGCTCATTTGTATTGATGAGGATTTTCTTCATGCTTTAGCTCGGCACAACCACAGCGCAGCGAGAAGGGCTCAGCATCCTTCTCATCAAGCCCTCTTACCTAACTGGATGGAACTTACAAACCCACCCAATTACCAATTAAGTGCATATTTTGTATATTTTTGCATACTTTTGTTATTCAATGTAATAGTATATCGTCTGTGCTATATCTGTCTAATATGTACAAGTAGGCCTATTCAATTGTGTCAATAATGAATGTAGGATAATACCTGCCAACTAAATTAACTTTACTTTGTACTGATTGTGAGATGTGATATGTGTGTGTGTTTGTCAAGTGTCTTGCCAGTCAAATGAATTAGTGTAATGTAAATTATAAATGTAACTGAGAGGCTGCTTTAAAGAAGGCTAGGTTATCCCCCCCAAAATTGGCTTATTTTATCAAGATATATTTTTTAGAATTTAAATGTGAAAATAAACTGAATTTTGTATTAGGCTTATAATAAGGGCAATTTAGTTTTCCACAACAGTCAATTTCCATTGCTCTCAACGAAAATGAATAGTAAACAATAAGATGTTAAAAAATATATATGTAATTATGCAATCTTTCTGTATATATTTTAATACATTTAATTAAAACATTTGCATTTGATAGCCTATTGCAGCCTAATACGTACATTATTTGAAACGCACCAGCAGTTTGAGACCCGAATCGATTGTAAGCCAACAACAATCTATATTTCTGTGTAAGACTTTGACCTTGGGGTTAAGGGTGTTTGACCATCATTTGACCTCACATATGTTACCTTATCAACCCCTGCTTGTTAACCGCCATTGATCACCTCTCCCCGGAGACATCACACAATAATGGTAAAAAATATATAAAGAACAAAACAAATGATATTGTTTGTTTTGATTCTTGTCTCTTCCAAATAATAGTCTAAGCACATTTGATTTTTCCTACTTTGAATTCAATACTTGAATATTCACTGGATACATCCATTTTATAAAGGTAAGAAATATATATGTCTATCTACCTAACAACAAAAATGAAATATTTAATTGTATAAATGAATAGCCCCTTTCCCCTCCCTCCCCGACCCATGAAGCATTTTATTTTTTCTTCAGTCAACGGCAGGCCAAATCAATCTGGAACAATAAATACATGTAGATTTCCAATGTTTTATCTTCGATATTGATGTCAATTCTTGTGCTTTGTTGCTCATTTAATTTGGGAAATGTTATCATGCCTTGTTTAAAATAGTTTTGAGGTATAGATGTCAATCATTTGTAGAGAATAATAGGGTGCATTGCAGTCGATCTTACTGTATAAACAAATCGAAAAGTAGACTCCAAATGCTCGTCTATACGTTTTTGGACACGTATGTGAAAAATCACTGTTCTGTAGGCCTATACTTTAAAATCAAATGTCATTTAATGTCCAGAAAATGTCTGTCATGTAGCTGACAGTGTCAAAAACGTTGAAATTAAATGAGCTGATGCTGATTGAAACATGCACTAATAGGCTTAAATACCCCCCCACCACCCAAGCAGGGATAAAAGTGTATTATTAATAACATATTAACAACATTATTATTTTTATTATCATTATTATTATTAGGCTATTTTGCTCCAGTTGTAAGATGATAAAATAGTGATAATTTGATGCATCTGCTCATCATTTTAGCAAATACACACACACACACACAAACACATGAACACACACATCCATAAAAAAAGGTCCCCAGCATTTGGGCAGCGGAGAGGGGTGGGGGGGGGGGGGGTGGGGGGGGGGAATGGCACACAGTGGAATGACAACTCCCTGAAAGTTCTCAGGGAAGTGTTTGTGTCTGGCCATGGAGCAGGCAGCTGATTTTGGATTGAGCGTTAGCATAACAAAGGGCCAGAGCCTGTGAACTTGGGGCACCTTTCGACCCTGGTGCTGTGGCGATGAATAGCCCCCAGGCCTCCCCATAGAGTGCCCCCACAGCTCACCTGTTCCTGGCTAAATTGTTAATCAGGGTAATTTAATATAGTTTTCAATATGCCTCATCTCTCATCGGGAAAGCATTCACAGGCCCCTCGCACTCACGCCCAAAGAAAGCCCCCCCTATTCAGCCAGGCGAGACGGGCAGCTGCAGGCCTTCTAGCCCCCTGAATTGAAATGTTCAAACATCAACAACACGGAGACCTGAGAGTCTGTGCGTGTGCGCGCGTGCGGTGAGGAGGGGTGATGGGAGGAGTGCTGGTGTGAACTGGTTCTCTGTCTGTCCTCCAAACTTGAACGTGAACAGCCATTCATCCATGTCTAAATCAACACACACACACACACACACACACACAGCCTTAACTTGGATGCGGACAAATGGCAGTGACAATAGTAGCGGAAGTCATTAGTGAAACATTTTGGTCACAAAATGTTTGTTTTGATATTGGATTGCGTGCCGTACAATACCATGTAAGCAATTTGGATGAGAATGTGACTTTAGTAAGTACAAGTAGATGTAGATACCAATTGTCACACAAATGTATCAACTGAGTAACTATTGTCACTTTATTGTTGTGCGACTGTTAGTATGAAAATACAATCCAGGATATTTGGACCATTATTATAGCATTTCTACAGTTCTTAATCTAAATGACTCTTCATCGGTGACCCTGTGTGTTCAGTGTCCTTGATCAGAGGGAAATCACATCAACCCTGCTACGGGAGCACCTCCTTGATTGGTTGGTGCTGGATACTTCTCCTATTCTTCTCCAGATGAGGCAGCCCCATTGCTGTCCACTCTGACATGACACATACTGTAATCCCAGGCCGTATTTCAGCCTGGCCCAGAGTGATGTCATCTCTCCGGGCAGTAACTCTGTGCGTTCGTCTCATCCTGGTGATGTCACCGCTTGGCTGGCGTGTTCAGTGGTGATGGTGAGTCACTGGACCCCGGACTGCTGAGTTTGACTAACTGTGTGGAGGGGAGAAACCCAGGGCCTACTCTTGACTCTAGCGTCTATAAATACTACAGTAATCGAGGATGACTCAGGCCCTCCCTTGACTCTGTGTGTGAAGGAATGGCGTAAGACTGGGACAGAGACTGGTCAATGACGGGCCCTTTTGTAGCTGGAAAAGTGTGTGCGTGTGTGCGTGTGCAGGTATGTGTATGTTAGTGTGTGTGCGTGCGCGCGCGGGTGTGTGTCATGTTCCATTATCATTAACATTATCTTTAGACATGTTTATATGATTTGTTTTACTTTTCCATCGGCACCTTTAGCTGTCAGTCAGGCATTGTTGTTTCCATGACCTCCAACCAAGCTGTACCACAGCCTTATCACAAGGACATACAATCCTCTCAACAATATGTCTGAAAATGTTGGCCAGCTGCATTTTCTGCCTTTGATGCAGTCTTCAAGTAGCAGACTACTGGTTCCCAGCTGATGTAGTAAAGAGACGTGCTTGGTGCGGCTGCCTGTGGGCTCCTGATAATAATAGAGAGGGGTGCATATTTAGCTGGATTCAGGAGAATTTCTGTGAGGATGTGTTACTGAGTCTCGTTGAGTATAGAATACTTTGCCTCCTTTACTCATTGGAAACAGCTATGATTGTCTGAGGATTTTCTCCGCACTGCTAAAATGAAGTGCTTTGTAACACCAGAACTAGCGGCAAATGAGCTGCCACCAATGGAAGAAGACGAAACCTTAACGGTTTTATATCCGTTCATCATGATCCATTACAGCTCATGGCACAACAAGCGTAATACTCGTGTAGAAATATACTTTTCTTTCTTCAAATATGCATGCAACATTGTTTGAAATGATCAAAAAGTCAAACATTTTTGAATGAACCACAATCCTCTAAAATCTGAGTCATGTGGCAAGATATGAAATCCAAGGTGATTAAAACCTTCCAATTAGTTCAATTACTCAATGTTCTCTCTGTTTGTTTATCCTCATTAAAGATACTTACATTTTGAGCAACATATTTAGATCTATTCTTAAAAATCATTGAAACGACTTGCATAAACGGGTGTTTTGACACTTTATTGGGACAGTTATGAATTGACAGAGGGGATACAGATAGGTGGGAGAAACAGATTGAAGGGTTGGAGCGGGGAATTTAACCCCGGTCTTCAGTGGGGAGAGGGGTGACGTGTCCAAGCCGGGTGCTTTATTGCTAGACCACAGGCTCCGCATGACTTGCATACATTTTTATTAAGTATATTAGTTGTTTTTTTGTTGTTGTAAATTTCAATTCACCCAAGAATAATTTCTTACACTGGGGATGATTGGGTAAAATTCCAATGAAATGTATCATCTTACTGCCCCTCCTGTTTCCAATCTTTCTAAATAAAAATATACAAATGTGGAATTCCACAAAAAATATTCTCCGTAGGCCCTTATCATCAATCAGTATTTAGGCAAAAAAACATTTGCATTTCTAAACAATTGATTGTATGAGAAACACAGTTTTTGTGTTTTGATGCTGCCTTTTACATGCACTGAAACCTCCAAAAAGTGTTTTCACAACACTCTTAAAAACACCAATATTAAGGTTGAAGAACCACTTTCAGAGTCTGTTTTAAAACACAATCTGTGAATTAAAAGACTTACATTGGGTTTACAAACACCCTCCAAATACCAGATCTCAGTTTAGGTGCACTACTTTTCATGGTTTCATTACACAATCATGGTGTTTTAAGACTTTCTATTTTTACAGTGCAGGTGATAAGGGGAGAAAGGGGAATACACAATTGACTAATGAGAAGATGGGCCTTATACTATTTGGTACATCATATTTTACCATTGTTATTACTACCGTACTTTCCCCTCATTGCACCTTTACAATAAACACTTCCATTATGGTTCTGGACAATAACTGTCATTGTAGTGTATCATGAACATGGATAGTGTACGGCACGTGTCAAACTCATTCCACGGAGGGCTGAGTTTCTGCGGGTTTTTGCTCCACCCTTGTACTAGATTGATGAATTAAGGTCACTAATTAGTAAGGAACTCCCCTCACCAGGTTGTCTAGGTCTTAATTGAAAGGAAAAACCAAAAACCTGCAGACACTTGGCCCTCCATGGAATGAGTTTGACACACCTGGTGTACGGCTATGCTATTCAGACTATTGAAAATACTGGTATATTTTTAGAGACCTTTCTAGCTTTATCTGTCTTCACAGAGTTTGACGTGGGCCCATATCTCAAGAGTGAAAATATAGCATCTGTGAATTTACTGAGATCAAATCAGAGGCAGGCTGTCTATTATTGACTCACATAAGGATTCCGCACCCGCTAGACGGCAGCTCATTTTGACAGCCATAAATAGTAATGTTGTATATCAATAAAAACATCTAAGCAAGGGGGAAAAGCAACAGTAGAGAGGCGGGTAAGTAGATTGAGAGGAACAGGCACAGGGACAGAGAGAGTGCGAGAGGGGGCAGAGATGGAGGACCAAATAAAAAAGGTAGAGAGAGGATGTTCGTCTGTTTCGGCCCTGTGGTCCCGTGCCTCATGGGATACCCGGACACTCCGTCAAGATTCTGCACTTCAAAATCAATCACTATCCACCGGTTTAAACACACACACACACTCTCTCTCTCACACACACACCAAACGTGTTTGAGAATGTCTCCACCTGAGCAGTCTCAGTATGTCATGTCAGTGTGATAACATGAGATGTGATTCCCTGTGAAGACAGAGAGGTCTGGTCTCTGGGCTGGCCATGTCCTACAGGCTGTCCACTGTCCACTCATACCTGCATTTCAGAGACACTGAACAAATACAAGAGGACAAGAAGAGGACGCTAAATGGAAGTATGGAAATATTTTGTTTAAATCTAGTTTCAGTACAAAGTATTCAATACAATTCATTTACATTACCATTTTAGTCATTTAGCTAATCAAATCAAATCAAATTGTATTGGTCACATGCGCCGAATAGAACAGGTGCAGACATTACAGTGAAATGCTTACGTACAGCCCTTAACCAACAGTGCATTTATTTTTAACAAAAAAAGTAAAAATAAAACAACAACAAAAAAAGTGTTGAGAAAAAAAAGAGCAGAAGTAAAATAAAATAACAGTAGGGAGGCTATATATACAGGGGGGTACCGTTGCAGAGTCAATGTGCGGGGGCACCGGCTAGTTGAGGTAGTTGAGGTAATATGTACATGTGGGTAGAGTTAAAGTGACTATGCATAAATAATTAACAGAGTAGCAGCAGCGTAAAAAGGATGGGGTGGGGGGGCAGTGCAAATAGTCCGGGTAGCCATGATTAGCTGTTCAGGAGTCTTATGGCTTGGGGGTAGAAGCTGTTGAGAAGTCTTTTGGACCTAGACTTGGCACTCCGGTACCGCTTGCCGTGCGGTAGCAGAGAGAACAGTCTATGACTAGGGTGGCTGGAGTCTTTGACAATTTTGAGGGCCTTCCTCTGACACCGCCTGGTATAGAGGTCCTGGATGGCAGGAAGCTTGGCCCCAGTGATGTACTGTGCCGTACGCACTACCCTCTGTAGTGCCTTGCGGTCGGAGGCCAAGCAGTTGCCATACCAGGCGGTGATGCAACCAGTCAGGATGCTCTCGATGGTGCAGCTGTAGAATTTTTTGAGGATCTGAGGACCCATGCCAAATCTTTTCAGTCTCCTGAGGGGGAATAGGCTTTGTCGTGCCCTCTTCACGACTGTCTTGGTGTGTTTGGACCATGATAGTTCGTTGGTGATGTGGACACCAAGGAACTTGAAGCTCTCAACCTGTTCCACTACAGCCCCGTCGATGAGAATGGGGGCGTGCTCAGTCCTCTTTTTATCCTGTAGTCCACAATCATCTCCTTTGTCTTGGTCACGTTGAGGGAGAGGTTGTTGTCCTGGCACCACACGGCCAGGTCTCTGACCTCCTCCCTATAGGCTGTCTCATCGTTGTCGGTGATCAGGCCTACCACTGTTGTGTCGTCGGCAAACTTAATGATGGTGTTGGCGTCGTGCCTGGCCATGCAGTCATGGGTGAACAGAGAGTACAGGAGGGGACTGAGCACGCACCCCTGAGGGGCCCCCGTGTTGAGGATCAGTGTGGCAGATGTGTTGTTACCTACCCTTACCACCTGGGGGCAGCCCGTCAGGAAGTCCAGGATCCAGTTGCAGAGGGAGGTGTTTAGTCCCAGGATCCTTAGCTTAGTGATGAGCTTAGAGGGCACTATGGTGTTGAATGCTGAGCTGTAGTCAATGAATAGCATTCTCACGTAGGTGTTCCTCTTGTCCAGGTGGGAAAGGGCAGTGTGGAGTGCAATAGAGATTGCATCATCTGTGGATCTGTTGGGGTGGTATGCAAATTGGAGTGGGTCTAGGATTTCTGGGATAATGGTGTTGATGTGAGCCATGACCAGACTTTCAAAGCACTTCATGGCTACAGACGTCAGTGCTACGGGTCGGTAGTCATTTAGGCAGGTTATCTTAGAGTTCTTGGGCACGGGGACTATGGTGGTCTGCTTGAAACATGTTGGTATTACAGACTCAGTCAGGGACATGTTGAAAATGTCAGTGAAGACACTTGCCAGTTGGTCAGCACATGTTCGGAGTATACGTCCTGGTAATCCGTCTGGCCCTGCGGCCTTGTGAATGTTGACCTGCTTAAAAGTCTTACTCACATCGGCTACGGAGAGCGTGATCACATAGTCATCCGGAACAGCTGGTGCTCTCATGCATGCTTCAGTGTTGCTTGCCTCGAAGCGAGCATAGAAGTGGTTTAGCTCGTCTGGTAGGCTTGTGTCACTAGGCAGCTCGCGGCTGTGCTTCCCTTTGTAGTCTGTAATAGTTTTCAAGCCCTGCCACATCCGACGAGCGTCAGAGCCAGTGTAGTACGATTCAATCTTAGTCCTGTATTGACTCCTGTTTGATGGTTCGTCGGAGGGCATAGCGGGATTTCTTATAAGCGTCCGGGTTAGAGTCCCGTTCCTTGAAAGCGGCAGCTCTACCCTTTAGCTCAGTGCGGATGTTTCCTGTAATCCATGGCTTCTGGTTGGGGTATGTACGTACGGTCACTGTGGGGACGACATCATCGATGCACTTATTGATGAAGCCAGTGACTGATGTGGTGTACTCCTCAATGCTGTCTGAAGGATCCCGGAACATGTTCCAGTCTGTGCTAGCAAAACAGTCCTGTAGCTTAGCATCTTATCCAGAGCATTCATCTTAAGATAGCTGGGTGGGACAACCACATATCACAGGCATAGTAAGTACACTTTTCCTAAATAAAGTAGCTATCAGCAGTCAGAGCCAGAAAGCGGGGGTGGGGGGGGGGTTAGGAATGATTATTTATTTTATTTTGGGGGGGTGTCGAGGTGAGGAGGGGGATTATTTAAGATACTCTTTGAAGAGGTAGGGTTTCAGATGCTTTTGGAAGATGGGCAGGGTTGGGGTGTAGAGTTTGAGTGAGGGTCCTAAAATGTATAAATAGAGTAGGGCCTATACGTTCCAATGTTACGTTCCATCATATGCGCCATACTGTCTGTCAGATAATACAGTATGTCTGTTTACCTCTCTACCGTTCTACAAACATGCTACTTCACCTTACCTCTCCCTACAGTTTCTCCTCTTCTGCCTAGTTAAATAAAGGTTAAATAAAAAATAAAATATAAAAAAAAACAGTTTCTCCTAGCAGCCCTGCTTTACTTCTCTTTCTTCTGGGGTAGAATTGTGTGGAAAACACTACAGTACATGCAGTTATATGTAATTTTTCTTGCAGAGAAGTTTCCAAACTTAAAGAATTGTGTTTATCATCTGGCCGCCCGGATCATGAGGTGGATGGTACTTGGGAGTGTTCTCCCAAACCAAATAAGATAACACAAAGTCCTGTTAACTGCAGATAAAAGTGAAATACTGTGCCTTTAAAAAAAGAGAGAAAAAAGCCTCTCTCTTAGACATAATGGAGTTTAGAAGTTAGATACTCCTCACCTGCCCTACCAAGGTCATGTTTCTCCTAAGCCAAAATAAACTCTCCAGAATCTTTTTCCTTCAAATGGCGTGTCAACAGTGAAATTCTTCACTGTTTACCAGGGATCAATCCTAAGTAACTCCAGAGCAAGGCCGGCTGAGCTTTTTGTGGTTCCCAAATGCTCCTGGCTCAATTCAATTGTGCTGAAAAATGTAGAGCCCAGCATTACGATTCCAGGAAGAACAGTTTACCCAGTCATCCATAACTACAAATGTTGCATCGGTCTTCATTGGATTTCAATAGACATTCGTCAAACAATCAGTCTTATAGAATTTGATCCCTGACATCCATTTTTTATTGCTAATGCTAGATTACATATGACAAGAAATACTTAATCTGATTGTTTACACTTAACCATTTCTGATTAATAATCCAATTATATTCTCGTCAGCTATAGAGTAGTCAACTCTTACCGTACGAGGTCCAAAGCCTGCTGGTTTTTTGTTCTACCTGAAAATGAATTGCCCCCACCTGGTGTGCCAGGTCTAAATCAGTCCCTGATTAGAGGGGAACAATGAAAACAAGCAGTGGAACTGGCTTCGAGGTCCTGAGTTGAGTTTGAGGGGAGGTTACATTTTGTATTCTCTGTTCTGATTGAGAAGTGGCACCAGAGAAGATGGCTGCCGTTTCACAGCACTCTAACCAATTGTACTATTATGTCTGTTTTTTCGCGTTATTTGTAATTTATTCTGTACATAATGTTTCTGCCACCGTCTCTTATGACCAAAAATAACTTCTGGATATCAGGACAGCGATTACTCACCTCGTATTGGACGAAGATTTTTTCTTCAACGAGCCGGACGCAAAGGATATCATACAGACACCCGACAAGGCCCAAATCACTGTTATTCGCATGAGAAAGAGATGGAGATATCGTGGACGTAGGTCGGGGTGCCTTGTAAGGATCCGACGGCAAGCGAGTAAACTGCGTCTTCCATCAATCCTATAGCGAATGTTTAATCATTTGAGAACAAATTGGACGACCTAAGATTACGGTTATCCTACCAACGGGACATTAAAAACTTTCTTAATATCTTATGTTTCACAGAGTCGTGGCTGAACGTCAACATGGACAACATACAGCTGACGGGATATACGCTACATCTGCAGGATAGAACGGCTGACTCCGGTAAGACAATGGGTGGCGGTCTGTGTATATTTGTAAACAACAGCTGGTGCACACAATCTAACACTAAGGAAGTCTCAAGGTTTTGCTCGCCTGAGGTAGAGTATCTCATGATAAACTGTAGACCACACTATTTACCAAGATACTTTTCATCTATATTTTTCGTAGCTGTCTATCTACCACCACAAACCAATGCTGGCATTAAGATTGCACTCAATGAGCTGTATAAGGCCATAAGTAAACAGGAAAACGCTCATCCAGAGGCAACGCTCCTAGTGGCCGTGGACTTTAATGCAGGGAAACTTAAATCCTCTCTACCTAATTTCTACCAGCATGTTAAATGTGCAACCAGAGGAAAAAAAACTCTAGACCACCTTTACTCCACACACAGAGACGCATACAGTGAGGGAAAAAAGTATTTGATCTCCTGCTGATTTTGTATGTTTGCCCACTGACAAAGACATGATCAGTCTATAATTTTAATGGTAGGTTTATTTGAACAGTGAGAGACAGAATAACAACCAAAAAATCCAGAAAAACGCATGTCAAAAATGTTATAAATTGATTAACATTTTAATGAGGGAAATAAGTATTTGACCCCTCTGCAAAACATGACTTGGTGGCAAAACCCTTCTGATTCCTGCTTATAAGCAAAAACTAAAGCAGGAAGCACCAGTGACTCGGTTAATAAAAAAGTGGTCAGATGATGCAGATGCTAAGCTACAGGACTGTATTGATAGCACAGACTGGAATATGTTCCGGAATTCTTCAGATAGCATTGAGGTGTACACCACATCAGTCATTGGCTTCATCAATAAGTCCATCGATGACGTCGTCCCCACAGTGACCGTACGTACATACCCCAAATAGAAGCCATGGATTACAGGCAACATCCGCACTGAGCTAAAGGGTAGAGCTGCACAGCCGCGAGCTGCCCAGTGACACAAGCATACAAGACGAGCTAAATCACTTCTATTCTCGCTTCGAGGCAAGCAACACTGAAGCATGCATGAGAGCACCAGCTGTTCCGGATGACTATGTGATCACGCTCTCCGTAGCCGATGTGAGTAAGACTTTTAAACAGGTCAACATTCACAAGGCTGCAGGGCCAGACGGATTACCAGGACGTGTACTCTGAGCATGTGCTAACCAACTGGCAAGTGTCTTCACTGACATTTTCAACATGTCCCTGACTGAGTCTGTAATACCAACATGTTTCAAGCAGACCACCATAGTCCCTGTGCCCAAGCACACTAAGATAACCTGCCTAAATGACTACCGACCCGTAGCACTCAAGTCTGTAGACATGAAGTGCTTTGAAAGTCTGGTCAAGGCTCACATCTGTCACGGTTCAGACAGACGACCAGAGGACCACAATTGCGTCACACCAGAAAGTTTATTAAAACTTAAGGGAAAAGGGAAGTAGGGAGTGAGTGAAGGCTCCAGAGGTTACTGGGAATAACAGGGATTCCGTCCAATGTGCTGGGTCTGTGCCCCCCCCAGTGGCAGCGATGCGTCCTATGACGCCGGTGGTGGGTGGTCCAGAAATCCTGGGGGGGGGAAACACAGACACAACGGGGCGGATGAAACAAGGCAGAAGTACAGTTCAAGGGAAATCCAAAATACGTTGTAGCAAGGCAGAAGGCTGGTCAGAGTTACCGGGATCGAAGAGTAGTCAGGAGTCGTTATGGCAGAAAGCAGGTCTGGTTTTCCTGGGGCAGAAGAGTATCCAAGAATCAGGCAGGTCCGGGGTCACAAAACAAGGGTGAGCCAGAAGCGCGAGCAAACAGGTACCGGGTGTGAGCTTTGCAGACGATCTGACAAAGGAGAGCTGAAAGACAGGGCTTTAAATACTGGGAGAGGTTAGTGGGTAATGCAGCGCAGCTGGCAGAGTAATTAGAGCAGAGCAGAGCAGGGACAGGTGGAGCTAGTTAGGCTGAGTAGAGAGAGTGGTGAGCAGAGTGGAAACAAATTAAGGTGGTAACCCGGTGGAGTGAGAGGGCTCATGACAGAACCCCCCCCCCAAGGGACGGCCCCAGAAGTCCCAAGAGCAACACCACGCCGGGCGGGAGGAGGGGAGCCGGAGGAGGGCTAGAACTCCTCCGAACGGTCCGAGTGAACGTCCTCATCCTCGGAGGAAGCCGGAGGGCCGTGGTCGGGAGATGGGACAGGTCCCGAGACAGGATCAGGCACAGGACAGGAAGCCGAGCGGGCAGGACGGTTAGGGACCCCTCTGGGGCGGCCCCTACGGATTGCAGGTTGATCAGGATGCCGTTGGTGGAAGGCGGTGATGAGAGTCCTATCCACAATCCGACTAGCTGGCACCCAGGTCCTTTCCTCAGGTCCATAGCCCTCCCAGTCAATGAGGTACTGGAGACCCCTACCCCTCCGTCTGGACCGAAGCAGGCGGCGGACGGTGTAAACCAGACCACCATCGACGAGCTGTGGAGGAGGAGGACAAGGCGCAGCAGGGACCAGCGGACTCTCATGAATGGGCTTAATCTTAGACACATGGAAAGTGGGGTGCACCCTCATGGAATTAGGCAGTTGGAGCCGGACAGCAGTTGGGCTAATCACTCTTATGATAGGGAATGGGCCAATGAACCGAGGTGCCAGCTTTTGCGACTCCACCCTGAGTGGCAGGTTCTTCGATGACAACCACACCCTTTGACCAACATGGTAGGTGGGAGCAGGAATTCTCCGACGGTTGGCCCCGGTAGTGTAGCTGGCAACGGATCTGAGGAGTGTGGCTCGGGCTTGTGACCAGGTGCGGCGACATCGACGGGCAAAAGCAAGTGCAGATGGGCAAGTAACCTCCCCTTCCTGGCTGGCAAATAGAGGAGGCTGGTATCCATAAACACATTGGAAAGGGGACATACCGATGGCAGAGCAGGTCAGAGAATTGTGTGCGTACTCCACCCATGTCAATTGCTGCGACCAGGAGTGGGGGTTGCGTGAAGTCATGCATCGCAGTGCCTTCTCGAGCTCCTGATTTGCCCGCTCTGACTGCCCATTGGATTGGGGATGGAATCCGGAAGTCAGACTGACTGTGGCTCCCAGCAGGTGACAGAACTCCTTCCAAAAAGCGGAGGAGAATTGTGGACCACGGTCAGAAACTACATCCTTTGGCAGTCCGTGGATCCGGAAGACGTGTTCCAGGACCACCTGGGCGGTCTCCTTGGCGGTTGGGAGCTTGGGGAGGGGAATGAAGTGTGCCATCTTGCTGAATCGGTCAACTATGGTGAGAATGACGGTCATGCCACTTGAAGGGGGCAGCCCCGTGACAAAGTCAAGGGCGATGTGAGACCAGGGACGTCTGGGCACAGGCAGGGGCTGCAGCAATCCGGCTGGGGGCTGGCAGGACGACTTGTGTTGGTTGCAGATGGGGCAGGCTTGGACGAATTCCCGTACATCCTTTCTCAGAGAGGGCCACCAGAACCTCTGGGCGAGCAGGTTGTAAGTGCGGGTGGAGCCAGGGTGACAAGCTAGGCGGGAGTCATGTCCCCACTGAACGACCTGGGACCTCAGGTTTTCGGGGACAAAAAGGCGGTCAGCTGGGCAAGTGCTGGGACCTGGCTGGTTACGGAGAGCTTCCAGCACCTGTTCCTCAACAGCCCAGGTCAGAGCTGCTACGATGCAGGGACTTGGCAGAATCGACACAGGATCCTTGGAGGGGGTGTCATCCTTCTGGAATTGACGGGAGAGGGCGTCTGGCTTGGTGTTGCGTGATCCAGGCCGGTATGACAGAGTGAAATTAAACCTGGTGAAGAACAGGGCCCAGCGGGACTGCCTGGAGTTCAACCGTTTGGCCGTGCGGATGTACTCCAAGTTCTTATGATCGGTCCAAACGAGAAATGGAATGGTGGACCCCTCCAGCCAGTGACGCCACTCCTCCAAGGCAAGCTTCACAGCCAGCAGCTCTCGGTTCCCTATGTCGTAATTGCACTCAGAGGGAGACAACCGACGTGAGAAAAAGGCACAGGGATGGAGCTTCCTATCCTCCGCAGCCCACTGAGAAATCACAGCACCAACTCCCACATCCGAGGCGTCCACCTCCACAATGAATTGCCGGTCCACATCAGGCATCTGGAGGATGGGAGCGGAGGTGAACCTTACCTTGAGGGTACTGAAGGCTTTGTCGGCTGCTGGGGTCCAGGTGAAGGGTTGCTTGGTGCTGGTTAGAGCAGTGAGAGGGGCAGCAACGGTACTGTAGTTCCGGATAAACTTTCTATAGAAGTTAGCAAACCCCAGAAACTGTTGCAGCTTCTTTCTGTTCTCCGGAACTGGCCATGAAGTGACTGCTGATACTTTGGCAGGATCCATTTGGATACTTCCCTCTGCCACTATGTACCCCAGGAAGGCCACTGTCTTGACGTGAAACTCACATTTCTCTGCCTTGGCGTAGAGGGAATTCTCCAGAAGACGATGAAGGACTTGCTGGACATGGCGGGTGTGTTCAGACAGGTTTCTGGAGTAGATTAAGATGTCATCCAGGTAAACGAAGACAAACTTGTTTAACATGTCCCGCAGTACATCATTCACTAGAGCCTGGAACACAGCAGGAGCATTGGTGAGGCCAAAAGGCATAACCAGATACTCGTAGTGGCCTGTTGGTGTATTGAATGCGGTTTTCCATTCATCTCCCTCCCGGATCCGCACTAGGTGGTAAGCGTTTCTGAGATCCAACTTGGTAAAAACAGTGGCTCCCTGGAGCAACTCAAAAGCAGAGGTGAGCAGAGGCAGAGGGTAACGGTTTTTCACTGTGATGTCGTTGAGTCCCCTGTAGTCGATGCAGGGGCGAAGAGATCCGTCCCTCTTCCCCACAAAGAAGAAGCCAGCACCAGCAGGAGATGAAGATGAACGGATTAATCCTGCGGACAGAGAGTCATTGATGTAGTCCTCCATGGACTTTCTTTCAGGAGCAGACAACGAATAAAGACGGCCCCTTGGAGGGGCTGTTCCAGGGAGGAGGTCGATGGCACAGTCGTACGGTCGGTGAGGGGGCAGAGATGTGGCTCTTGCTTTGTTAAACACTTCTCTGAGACCATGGTAGCATTCTGGGACATTGGAGAGGTCAGGAGCGGAGTTAGTAGGTACTGGCCGAGGGGGTAGTGCGGCAGCAAGCAGGCAGGTTCGGTGGCAGTCCTCTCCCCACTCCCTGATCACCCCGGTCACCCAGTCGAGCTGAGGGTTGTGCCGGCGGAGCCATGGGTAACCCAGGATGAGGGGTTGGCCTGGAGAGGGGAGCAGGTGAAACTGGATAGTTTCTTGATGGTTTCCGGACAGACCCATCGAGACCGGGGCCGTGACATGAGTGACCGATCCGAGTAAGTGTCCGTCCAGTGCCCGGGCAGGAATAGGAGGTGTCAAACGGAGGTTCTCCAGTCCCAGTTGGCGTGCCAGCTTGATGTCCATTATGTTGGCTTCGGCGCCAGAATCCACCAGAGCAGCCAGGGTGTGAGTTGAGTCAGAGAGGCGGAGGTGAACTTGCAGCAGGGGTTTGCGGTCGGAGGACTGGATGGTCATTGAGCTCAACCGGACTCCCCCTATGCCCGGTGAGCTTCGGCTTTTAAAGGGCAGGTTACCACACGATGTCCATCACCTCCACAATAGAGGCAGAGGTTTGAGGTGAAGCGGCGCTGGCGCTCTGCAGGAGTGAGAGAGGCTCGCCCAATCTCCATAGGCTCAGACTGATCAAGCTGACTTGGGTGAGTGGCAGTAGATGACAGGAGCCCAGTCGGATCTCTCCGAATGCCGGTAGTTGGTGGACCTTGGCGCCCCCTCTCACGACGACGGGTCTGTATCCTTCTGTCGATCCGGACAGTCAGTGCGATGGCTTCATCAAGAGTGGAAGGCAGTTCATGGGAGACCAACTCGTCCTTGATATAGTCAGCCAAGCTATGGAAGAACGCGTCCACCAACGATGGTGTGTTCCAAGAACTTCGTCTTGCCAGGGTTCGGAAGTCGATGGAATGGTCTGCGACTGTACGTCTGCCTTGTCGAATACTGAACAGTTCACGAGACGCCTCTGCGGTTGGTGAATCCAGGTCAAACACCTTCAGCATCTCCTCAGCAAACAGGTCGAAGGTTGCACATGCGGGGGTTTGACGTTCGAACTCTGCTGTTCCCCAGAGTCGAGCTCGGCCCGTCAGGTGAGTGATGGCATACCCAACTTTAGCCCCCTCCGTGGCGAAGGTCCTTGGCTGCAAGGAGAACTGAAGTCGGCAGCTAGTCAGGAATGGCCGGACCTGGGTTGAATCGCCGTTGAACCGCTCGGGGTTTCCAATCTTGGGTTCCGGAGCAGCGGCTGCAATGACCGGGGCAGGTAACTCGGGGGCAGGGCTGGTGGGCAGACTGGCTGGGGTAAGGTTGGTGAGGAGTTGGATGATCATGGCGAGTTGTTGTTGCTGCTGCTGGAACTGCTGCTGGTGCTGCTGGAACTGCTGATGCTGTTGGTGGCCGACCTGAAGCAGAGAGGTGATGTCGCCGCTCATGCGGGCTAGCCCTCTCTCAGTGTGTTCCAGGCGTAGCATGGCGGTGGGTTGCTCAGGTTCGTCGGTTTCCATGTCGGGGGAAGTGTGCGCTGAGTCCATGATGGTCAGATCGTACTGTCACGGTTCAGACAGACGACCAGAGGACCACAATTGCGTCACACCAGAAAGTTTATTAAAACTTAAGGGAAAAGGGAAGTAGGGAGTGAGTGAAGGCTCCAGAGGTTACTGGGAATAACAGGGATTCCGTCCAATGTGCTGGGTCTGTGCCCCCCCCAGTGGCAGCGATGCGTCCTATGACGCCGGTGGTGGGTGGTCCAGAAATCCTGGGGGGGGGAAACACAGACACAACGGGGCGGATGAAACAAGGCAGAAGTACAGTTCAAGGGAAATCCAAAATACGTTGTAGCAAGGCAGAAGGCTGGTCAGAGTTACCGGGATCGAAGAGTAGTCAGGAGTCGTTATGGCAGAAAGCAGGTCTGGTTTTCCTGGGGCAGAAGAGTATCCAAGAATCAGGCAGGTCCGGGGTCACAAAACAAGGGTGAGCCAGAAGCGCGAGCAAACAGGTACCGGGTGTGAGCTTTGCAGACGATCTGACAAAGGAGAGCTGAAAGACAGGGCTTTAAATACTGGGAGAGGTTAGTGGGTAATGCAGCGCAGCTGGCAGAGTAATTAGAGCAGAGCAGAGCAGGGACAGGTGGAGCTAGTTAGGCTGAGTAGAGAGAGTGGTGAGCAGAGTGGAAACAAATTAAGGTGGTAACCCGGTGGAGTGAGAGGGCTCATGACAACATCAACAGCATTATCCCAGAAACCCTAGACCCACTCCAATTTGCATACCACCCCAACAGATCCACATATGATGCAATCTCTATTGCACTCCACACTGCCCTTTCCCACCTGGACAAGAGAAACACCTACGTGAGAATGCTGTTCATTGACTACAGCTCAGCATTCAACACCATAGTGCCCTCAAAGCTCATCACTAAGCTAAGGATCCTGGGACTAAACACCTCCCTCTGCAAATGGATCCTGGACTTCCTGACAGGCCCCCCCAGGTGGTAAGGGTAGGTAACAACACATCTACCACGCTGATCCTCAACATGGGGGCCCCTCAGGGGTGCGTGCTCAGTCCCCTCCTGTACTCCCTGTTCACGCATGACTGCATGGCCAGGCACGACTCCAACACCATCATTAGTTTGCTGACGACACAACAGTGGTAGGCCTGATCACCGACAAGGTTGAGACAGCCTATAGGGAGGAGGTTCGAGACCTGGCCGTGTGGTGCCAGGATAACAACCTCTCCCTCAATGTGATCAAGACAAAGGAGATGATTGTGGACTACAGGAAAAAAAAGAGGACTGAGCACGCCCCCATTCTCATTGACGGGACTGTAGTGGATCAGGTTGAGAGCTTCAAGTTCCTTGGTGTCCACATCACCAACAAACTATCATGGTCCAAACACACAAAGACAGTCGTGTAGAGGGCATGACAAAGCCTATTCACCCTCAGGAGACTGAAAAGATTTGGCATGGGTCCTCAGATCCTCAAAAGGTTCTACAGCTGCACCATCGAGAGCATCCTGACTGGTTGCATCACCGCCTGGTATGGCAACTGCTCGGCCTCCGACCGCAAGGCACTACAGAGGGTAGTGCATATGGCCCAGTACATCACTCGGGCCAACTTCCTGCCATCCAGGACCTCTATACCAGGCGGTGTCAGAGGAAGGCCCTCAAAATGGTAAAAGACTCCAGCCACCCTAGTCATAGACTGTTCTCTCTGCTACCGCACGGCAAGTGGTACCAGAGCGCCAAGTCTAGGTCCAAAAGGCTTCTCAACAGCTTCTACCCCCAAGCCATAAGACTCCTGAACAGCTAATCATGGCTACCCAGACTATTTGCTCTGCCCCCCCACCCCCACCTCCCTCTTTTACGCTGCTGCTACTCTGTTATTTATGCATAGTCACTTTAACTCTACCCACATGTACATATTACCTCAATTACCTCGACTAGCCTGTTCCCCCGCACATTGACTCTGCACAGGTACACCCCTGTATATAGCCTTCCTTTCTGTTATTTTATTTTACTGCTGCTCTTTAGTTATTTGCTTGTATTTTTTTTCACTTAACACTTAAAAAAATAAAAAAATAAATGCATTGTTGGTTAAGGGCTTGTAAGTAAGCATTTCACTGTAATGTCTACACCTGTTGTATTCGGCGCATGTGGCAAATCAAATTTGATTTGATTTGATTCTATCTTTAGGTGTTATGGGTAGTGTAGTTTCATTTTCAGTTTGGCCACTTTCCTCACTTTCTACACCAGGGATGGGCAACTCCAGTCCTCGGGGGCCGGAGTGGTGTCACACTTTTGCCCGAGCCCCAGCTAACACACCTGACTCCAATAATCAACTAATCATGATCTTCAGTTCATAATTCAATTAATTTAATGTAACAGTCTCAGACATATTTTTTGCTTGTGTTGCAACATTGTAGGCTTGGGCGATATACCGTTTATACCGTATACCAGGGTATTTCGAAATACCGATGGTATGATTTTCAAGACCGTAAAAAAATAGAAAAAGAAGAAGAATAAAATAAAAATACATTTTGTGATGTAGAAACGTGAGACTACATGTGTGGCTGTTTTATGCAAATCTGGGAATATGTGGCCAAGTAAACATTTCTGGTGGGTCCCAGGGAATGTAAAACTGTTAGGAAGGTAGACTTTTGAAACAGGATTGAATGAATTGGCAGCATATACAGTATGTTGAATGAGCAACTAATGAGCATGGAGAGTTTCACAAGTTTTAACAAAATGACCTTATATCTTTCAGTCTACCACGGCTATTTACTTACTTTTGTAGCTAGCTCTTCGTCAGAAGCACACTTTTTGTAAGTAGTTAGGCCTAATTGTCCTCTCCAAGATTAGCTGGAATTTAGGCCAATAGGATTTGAGAAATGTGATTGGTTGACGATAGGCCTATGACATTGGCCTACATCTCATTTTGCGCTGCGCCGAATATCAGATCTCAACAACAGCTGGAGAAGTGTTTAACATCACCAGTACCACATCCTTATGATATATTTATATATTTTTTCATAAGCACAACGTGACTGCAAGAGACTGAAATACGGGACATAGGCAATTTTTTTCTAAATTAGTGCTGTTTGAATTTGTTAATAAAATATGGGACATGATGATAGCTTATCCCAGCTCCCCTCTAGCTTGGTTAGTACACACCAGTGGAGGCTGGTGGGAGGAGCTATAGGAGGATGGGCTCATTGTAATAGCTGGAATGGAATTAATGGAACGGTATCAAACAGATCAAACATATGGAAACCACATATTTGACTCTGTTCCATTGATTCCATTCCAGCCATTACAATGAGCCCGTCCTCCTATAGCTCTTCCCACCAGCCTCCACTGGTACACACTGGTGTGGTGTGTGCGTACATACTGTGTGTGTGTGTGTGTGTGTGTGTGTGTGTGTGTGTGTGTGTGTGTGTGTGTGTAAGGGAAAGATCGAAGCCATCTTTCATCTCCTGCAGCGTCCAGGTACTCTACATGATATGATGATACAGGCCCAATTAAGGGATGGGGCTGTATGAAAAATGTGATGACAGGGGGTGATCTGACATCTGCGAGAGAGTGAAAAGAGGGGAGGGAGGGAGAGAGAAAGAGAGGAAGGGTTGGTAAGGGAAATGAAAAGGAGAGGGAGGGTGAGAAAGGAAAAAGAGCAAGAGAGACAGAAAGGTTTAATGGGATTGGGAAGGAGAGAGACAAAGAAGTGTGAGAGAGCGAGAGAGCGAGAGAGAGAGAGGAGAAGGAAATATGATAGAGTGAGACAGAGTGGAGGTAGAAAGGTGAGGAAAGAAACATTTTGTCAGGAGAAGTGAGACAGGTGTAGGCCGGCCCAACCCCCAACCTCACTTTTATCAACACTATGCAACAGGTTGTATTGTCTTCTCAGGAATTCAGCCTTCTCTGTGTTGTTCTCTCCATCCCTCATTCTGTCATACCTCTGGGAAGCAGTAATTGATGTTGGGATGACATCCTGTAGGTCTGATGATTTGATTGGACGTTCACTTCTACAGTATCCTATCGGTCATCAACTCAGATTTTGAATCCAAACATGGTCAAATGGTTATAAAAGGGTCTTCGCTTCATTGTGTCTTTCTCTTTGTTCCTGACCTGCATTGTAGATGTACTTTTTACAGTTTTATTTTTTTACACTTATCCAGAGTGACTTACAGTAGTGAGTGCATACATTTTTCTTACTTTTTCGTACTGCTCTGGTGAGATACACTTCTTTCTCTCCTTTCCTCCCCATGGACTTTTGGGGCATGTCCTTTCAAGCCATGTCTTCTCTCTCTCTCTCCCTCTCTGATCATGCCTAGATTATGAATGCTTTGTTAATGGCAGTGTTGCCTTAAGCTTATGCTTTGTATAAACTTTAAGCTTATGCTTTGTATATGAATCCATTTAAAAATGTAATTAAATCTATTTGCCTTTAGTATTCCATGTCACATGTGGGGTATGTAGGAGAAACGTAGAAGATGCAAACATTAACCTGACATGTGGCTGTGCTAAAAAGTTTGCTCTGGTTGTCAAGGTGCTTCGGGTAATGAGCATAGCTAGTATCCTTTCCATTTGAGATTTTACAGTTGTATCTAATTTGACATATGCTAACACATTGACAATGTAGGAATACATACTGTCTTCGTACTGTATGCAAATTGTATGTTTCTCAGCGTTGTCAGGGTCCATCAGAAACAACTACAGCCATGTCAGCAACCATTCTCCTTTGATCCCACAGAGGACCTAATTATGTCAAAGGTATACACAGAAGGCTCATGTGGGGAAAATTTATTCTTCCCCAAAATATTCTTGAATATACTTTATTCAATTTATTGAGAAAATACAGTGATTTGAAAACGTACACAAATATTATCTTTGATGTGTACTGTTTCAATCAATTCATATTTCAGATAAAGAGCAAGTGCACTGTGGGTTCCCTTTGGGTTCACTTACACTCTATTCTAAGGACAGGTTCACTTGAAATCCAGTACAGCAATACAGACTTTTACAATTCAGAATAGATTATGTTGTACTTTTACAGCCCAGTAGACCGTAAACAGTTTAACAACTTATAGATTTAAATCACAATGATACAGAAATGACTGGGTTCAAAGGATGGGAGTGTACATTTGGTGGTTTGTGTCTTTAAGATGTATGCATGCTGATTAGAAATAGTAGTTTGCTGTATCCTTCTTCATCAGCATACTGTATCTTGGCTGTTGTTCAGAAGGTGATGACAGCCCATGCCTCTCTCTCCTCTAGAGACAGCTGTAGAGAGTCACCCAAATAGATGCTCCACCTGGATGAGACAAACACACACTATTAGTTTAACAATACAATCTCTGTCCTAGTGATCATGATCTTCATGTTAAACTCTTGTGTCTTGGGTGAACTTTGAACTTGGAGGGGCATTACTGTCACACCCCAGGCAATGAATTGTCCTTTCCTTTTGTTATCCAATGGACAGCTATGCGTTTATGTTACAATACAGTTTACATTTTATTTCAAACAAACTGTTCATCCAAGCATATCATTTACAAGTACAGCACAACAAACACACATAGCTACTGTCAAAAACATGAAGAATGGTACACTCTTAGAAAATAAGGTGCTTTCTAGAACCTAAAACAGTTCATCGGCTATCCCCATAGGAGAACCTTGTGAATAACTATTTTTGGTTCCAGGTAGAACCCTTTTGGGTTCCAGGTAGAACTCTGTCCACAGAACCAAAACGGGTTAACCTGTGGGGACAGCCGAATAACCCTAAAATAAATACATCTTTGCTTTTTTTGTTGCGTGCTCCAACTCCTTTCTACCTTGAATTAGTCCTTTTGGACATTTTTCTTGGTAAGCCCTTCTCATGGTTTTTGTCATTGTTGTTGAGCACCCCTCCTTTCTTTTGTTTGCTGAAGCGTGAAGGCCCACCTGAACCCTTTTGGAACCTTTTTTCTAAGAGTGAACTTTCTACTTTACACTTTGCATACATTTCACTACATACAAACTCCAGGCCTGCAGATGAAAAGAGGGCTCTGAGTTCAAAGTTCCCAATGTACTCGACAGCAACAAAGGGCCACAACAATGGCTCCTGACATGAGTCTCCCTCATATCACACTGCACTTTCCATGCATTGTTCTCCTGGCCTTCTCACATGTATTGTCTTACATTATATTCTTAGAAGCGGATAAGACAGCTAGGTTTTGTGCCGGGGACACAAGGCCTGGGAGTGTCTATGTGTTACAGACGCTTATTATTCTCTCATAGGGTGATGGGGCGATGGAGCTTGGGAACGCCTTATCAGATCCCCCTTACACTCACCCCAACCTGGGTTCAGATCCCCCCCCACCATCACCACCACTCTCTCACCGACACCCCCTCCAACAAGGTATTATGCTATCATGTTTCCCGAAACTATATAAGCTGCTGACAAGCATGGGAGACTCTGGTAGCCTTTGTGGGGCACTATGAAAGTATGTACCATGTTGCTACAGCAGCTCGGGCTACTGGAGTTTCAACAGAGATATGACTGATTATTGTGTTAAATAGTGTAAAAATGATTCAGGATAAATGCATTTTCTATCATCTTGATACATTGCTGTCTACCAGTTGACATTTTTGGGGTAAGCACAGCAGTGTATATTACAAGATACTTTATGGTTTGTGCAGGTATTTGGAGGGCATTCAAATATATACTGTAGCTGCTAACACACAACTGTTTTCAGTGGATGGGGCCCCACTGCATTCATCTTTGCCTCCAACAACAAAACCCAAACGAAAGAAAGAACAGAGCAGAGTTCAAAGGGCATACCTCCTTGCTTGCACACAGCACCTTAAGGGCACTCCCTGCCTGCCTGTCTCCCTGCCTGCCTGTCTCCTTCCCTGCCTATCTGCCCCCCTCCCTCCCTGCCTCCCTGCCTCCCTCCCTTCTTGCATGCCTGTCTTCTGGCTGTTTGTGGCAGGCAGGTTTTTCCCCTACACCCTACTTCCTGCATTCTACTCCCTTTGAGTCTGCACATTTACACATCTACCTGGAGCTAAAGCCACGTCAAACTACACACGTTTCACGCACGTGCGTGAGTTTCTGTGTGTGGGCATGCACATTTGTGTGTGTTAAACACATCTCTATCCCCCACTGAGTGACTGGGCATTGCTTATATCTATCCCAGAGTTCTCAGTTACCTCGGATGGGCCCTGTGGCTTTCTATGGTGGTACAGGCGACTTAGTGACACAGCCAGATGGAGGGGGCTAATGGTTGACTACACACAAACACACACACACACACACACAAACACACACACACAGCTTTGTTCCTTTTTCTGGAATGCATATCCATTTAAGCAGTACCTTTGTCCTCCAAAAAGCAACTCGAAAGGTACATTCTTGATTTAAATGACTTTTGAAGGTATTTTAAAAGCAAGGACCAGTGTTTAACATATTTCAAAACTTTTGAAAGAATGAGATGTATAAATACAATCCATTGGCCAGATTTTACAGTGAAAACCAGTAGAGATATTTCAGTAGAACATTACACTGAGTATACAAAACATTAAGAACACCTGCTCTTTCCAGAGCAGCTTACCGATCACTGTACCTGTACACAGCCCATCTGTAATTAGCCCACCCAACTACCTCATCCCCATATTGTTATTTACATTTGTTATTTATTTTGCTCATTTGCACTCCAGTATCTCTATTTGCACATCATCTTCTGCACATCTATCACTCCAGTGTTAATACTAAATTGTAATTATTTTGCACTATGGCCTATTTAATGCCTTACCTCCATAACTTACTACATTTGCACACACTGTATATAGATTTTCTATTTTCTATTGTGTTATTGACTGTACATTTTTGTTAATTCCATATGTAACTCTGTGTTGTTGTTGTTTTTATCGCACTGCTTTGCTTTATCTTGGCCAGGTCGCAGTTGTAAATGAGAACTTGTTCTCAACTGGCTTACCTGGTTAAATAAAGGTGAAAAAAAAAGACTGACCAGGTGAATCCAGGTGAAAGTTATGATCCCTTATTGATGTCACTTGTTAAATCCACTTCAATCAGTGTAGATAAAGGGGACGAGACACCTTAAAGATGCCTTGAGACAAATTAGACATTGATTGTGTATGTGTGCCATTCAGAGGGTGAATGGGAAATACAAAAGATTTAAGTACCTTTGAATGGGGTATGGTAGTAGGTGCCAGGAGTACCGGTTTGAGTGTGTCAAGAAATGCAATGCTGCTGGATTTCTCATGCTTAACAGTTTCCCGTGTGCATCAAGAATGGTCCACCACCCAAAGGACATCCAGCCAACTTGACACAACTGTGGGAAGCATTGGAGTCAACATGGGCCAGCATCCCTGTGGAACACTTTCGACACCTTGTAGAATCCATGCCGCGACTAATTGAGTCTGTTCTGAGAGCAACTCAGTATTAGGAAGGTGTTCCTAATGTTTGGTATACTCAGTGTATATAATAAATAAAAAATAAATGAATAGCTGTTGGTCAAAGAGTCTTTCATTGACTCAAACCACTCAACACGACAGCTCTCCAGAACAATGGCATTTATGTGAATAAATCTGAAAATCTTGGATATTTTCCCCCTGCTTTCTGATGCTGGCAGAAAGTGGGCCTCCAGTTGCCCCAAGTCAGATGCGGGTGTAGAGGAGTGTTATCCCTCACGCCCTCACCGCTAACTACTCCAAAAGGACTTCACCGTTCTCTCTGGGGGGTATCAAATACTGCTAGAGCAGAGACTGATGTTGAAGGACAGAGAATGGAACTGTATGGAGGCATACCAATAGTGACAGAAAGAAGACACACACATTGAGGAACATGACCCACATGCACGCACATGCACACACAGTACATACACTTGCACACACACCGCAAAATTAAGTTGGTTTTACTGATAATATGTATGAAAAATGTATGCACTCACTAACTGTAAGTCACTCTGGATGAGAGCGTCTGCTAAATGACTAAAATGTAAAATGTTATTTTTTTTTACATAATCTCTCTAATTAGTTACTTTCAGTGATTGTGTCTTAATGTTTAATATTGTGTAATGTATTTGTTAATTTGCCATTTACCAGCTTTGGCTGGCATTGTTGAGTGCAGTGCTTAATTCACTTGCAGTAACTGGAGGTAGATCTGCAAGCATTGCAAGCATTGCAATGTGCTGATCGTGGAAATGGGTGGTCTCATCATTGAACGTCAGTTTTGATATCCGTTCATGATCCATTACACATCATGGCACAACAAGCTGCTTAATACAAATATATAAATATAATTTTATTTATTCAAACATGTATACATTATTGTGTAAAATAAACATAAAGTCTACAAATGTTTAATTACCCACAATCCTCTAAAAACCGAGCCACGAGGCAAGTAGTTGCAATACATTTTTATATTATTAAAATTGAGTCAATTAAATAAATATTATTTATCTTATGTTATCGCTCATAAAATGTACTTACTTATTTTAAGCAACATATTGAGATCGATTAATTCTGAACTGTTTTGGTAAAATTAAATTAACAAATTATTTAAACGACTTGCATTCATTTTTATTAAGTATATGTTATTATTATTATTTTATTTTTAATCAATTTCAATTCACCTCAGAATCATTTTTACAGTGTAGGGCTATAGAAACCTTAAGTAGACATATACTTCTCCATCTGTCAGGTTGGATGGAAACAGACATGATCAAAGCACACAACAAAAGCCTTTCCACCAGAGGAGGCTCTATATTTTGTATGCTTGAAACATTGCATTATCTCCTTCTCTGTGTTCCAGTCAGAGTAGTAAATAATGTATAGTCTCCTGCACTGTGAAAAAGCCCAGTCTTTCACTTCAGGGATCATCCAGGGTTTACCTGTATAAATTGACTTTCAGGGTCTTCAGATAAATGGATAGCACCACAGAATGTGGGTCAGACCATTTAATTTGCACAGCGTTTCTATTTGTCTTATTCAATCAGTGTTTGACAGATGCAATGTCACTCATAACGTCTTAGGGACATCTGGGGCCAAAACTATTTCAGACTATGAATTGGTGGAGGTAAGGATTATTTGATCCATGATAAGAGGTTATTGAGATAGATATGGCCCAGGTAAGGAGAGGACAAGAGCAGACCTATGTGAAATGGCAGATCTCTCGCTCACCTCTTCAATCTGTAGGCCATGCTTAACACATGGCCAAATCAGTCGTTATCCTCTTTCTCTCTGTCTTGCTCCTCTCACCTGAAACAGAAAAACAAAATGGGATGTTAGAAGTGTTTCTCACTGACGATACAGTGCATTCGGAAAGTACTCAGACCTCTTGACTTTTTCCACATTTTGTTATGTTACAGCCTTATTTTAAAATTGATTAAGTACATTTTTCTCCTCATCAATCTACACACAATACCCCATAATGACAAAGCGAAAACAGGTTTTTCGATTTTTTTGCGAATTTATAAAAAATAAGAAAATTGAAATACCTTATTTACATAAGTATTCAGACCCTTTGCTACGCGACTTGAAATTGAGCTCAGGTGCATACTGTTTCCATTGATCATCCTTGAGATGTTTCTACAACTTGATTGGAGTCCACCTGAGGTAAATTCAATTGATTGGACATGATTTGGAAAGGCACAACCCTGTCTATATAAGGTACCACAGTTGACAGTGCATGTCAGAGCAAAAACCAAGCCATGAGGTCAAAGGATTTGTCCTCAGAGCTCGGAGACAGGATTGTGTCAAGGCACAGATCTGGGGAATGGTACCAAAAAATGTCTGCAGCATTGAAGGTCCCCAGGAACACAGTGGCCTCCATCACTCTTAAATTGAAGAAGTTTGGAACCACCAAGAACTGAGCAATCGGGGGAGAAGGGCCTTGATCAGGGAGGTGACCAAGAACCTGATGGTCACTGACAGAGCTCCAGAGTTCCTCTGTGGAGATAGGAGAACCTTCCAGAAGGACAACCATCTCTGCAGCACTCCACCAATCAGGCCTTTATGGTAGAGTGGCAAGACGGAAGCCACTCATCAGTAAAAGGCACATGACAGCCCGCATGGAGTTTGCCAAAAGGCACCTAAAGGACTCTCAGGCCTGGTCTGATCAAAACAAGACTGTCAGGACTTCCTCCGAAGCTGCCACCCCTCCTTGTTTGGGCAGGCTTTGGCGTTCATCTTCACCGGCTTTCTAGCCACTGCCGCTCCATATCTCATCATTCCATTTGTCTTGTCTTGTCAATTACACACACCTGGTTCATATTCCCCTCATTAGTACATGTATAAGTGTTCCCTCGGCCCCCTTGTCCTTGTGGATAATTGTTTCATGTGAGATGAGTGTAGCTCGGTGGAGCTACCTGTACTTTGTATTGCCGGGGTATATTTTCCCCGTGTGCCTGTACAGTCGTGGTCAAAAGTTTTGAGACTGACACAAGTATTGGTCTTCACAAAGTTTGCTGCTTCAGTGTTTTTAGATATTTTTGTCAGATGTTACTATGGTATACTGAAGTATAATTACAAGCATTCCATGAGTGTCAAAGGCTTTTATTGACAATTACATTCAGTTTATGCAAAGAGTCAATATTTGCAGTGTTGACCCTTCTTTTTCAAGACCTCTGCAATCCGCCCTGGCATGCTGTCAATTTTCTTCAGGGCCACATCCTGACTGATGGCAGCCCATTCTTGCATAATCAATGCTTGGAGTTTGTCAGAATTTGTGGGTTTTTGTTTGTCCACCCACCTCTTGAGGATTGACCTCAAGTTCTCAATGGGATTAAGGTCTGGGGAGTTTCCTGGCCATGGACCCAAAATGTCGATGTTTTGTTCCCCGAGCCACTTAGTTATCACTTTTGCCTTATGGCAAGGTGCTCCATCATGCTGGAAAAGGCATTGTTCATCACCAAACTGTTCTTGGATGGTTGGGAGAAGTTGCTCTCGGAGGATGTGTTGGTACCATTCTTCATTCATGGCTGTGTTCTTAGGCAAAATTGTGAGTGAGCCCACTCCCTTGGCTGAGAAGCAACCCCACACATGAATGGTCTCAGGATGCTTTATTTTTGGCATGACACAAGACTGATGGTAGTGCTCACCTTGTCTTCTCCGGACAAGCTTTTTTCCGGATGCCCCAAACAATCGGAAGGGGGATTCATCAGAGAAAATGACTTTACCCCAGTCCTCAGCAGTCCAATCCCTATACCTTTTGCAGAATATCAGTCTGTCCCTGATGTTTTTCCTGGAGAGAAGTGGCTTCCTCGCTGCCCTTCTTGACACCAGGCCATCCTCCAAAAGTCTTCGACTCACTGTGCGTGCAGATGCACTCACACCTGCCTGCTGCCATTCCTGAGCAAGCTCTGCACTGGTGGTGCCCCGATCCCGCAGCTGAATCAACTTTAGGAGACGGTCCTGGCGCTTGCTGGACTTTCTTGGGCACCCTGAAGCCTTCTTCACAACAGTTGAACCTCTCTCCTTGAAGTTCTTGATGATCCGATAAATGGTTGATTTAGGTGCAATCTTACTAGCAGCAATATCCTTGCCTGTGAAGCCCTTTTTGTGCAAAGCAATGATGACGGCACGTGTTTCCTTGCAGGTAACCATGGTTAACAGAGGAAGAACAATGATTTCAAGCATCACCCTCCTTTTAAAGATTCCAATCTGTTATTCTAACTCTATCAGCATGACAGGGTGATCACCAGCCTTGTCCTCGTCAACACTCTTACCTGTGTTAACGAGAGAATCACTGACATGATGTCAGCTGGTCCTTTTGTGGCAGGGCTAAAATGCAGTGGAAATGTTTTGGGATTAAGTTCATTTTCATGGCAAAGAGGGACTTTGCAATGAATTGCAATTCATCTGATCACTCTTCATAACATTCTGGAGTATATGCAAATTGCCATCATAAAAACTGAGGCAGCAGACTTTGTGAAAATTAATATTTGTGTCATTCTCAAAACTTTTGACCACGACTGTATTTCTTCCAGTGCGCCTGTTTTGCGCACTGGACTGTTGACGCTATCCAGCATGACTGTGTACTACGGAATAAACTCTGTATTCTGTGATTTACCCTCCTGCGCCTGACTCCTTCAAATCACACTCTCACAAAGATTGAACTCTTTGGCCTGAATGCAAAGCGTCACGTCTGGAGGAAACCTGGCACCATCCCTACGGTGAAGCATGGTGGTGGCAGCATCATGCTGTGGGGATGTTTTTCAGCTTCAGGGACTGGGAGACTAGCTAGGATCAAGGGAAAGTTAAACAGAGCAAAGTACAGACAGATCCTTGATGAAAACCTGCTCCAGAGTGCTCAGGACCTCAGTCTGGGACGAAGGTTCACCTTCCAACAGGACAACGACCTTAAGCACACAGCGAAGACAATGCAGGAGTGGCTTCGGGACAAGAATTCATGTCCTTGAGTGGCCCAGCCAAAGCCCGGACTTGAACCCGATCTAACATCTTTGGAGAGACCTGAAAATAGCAGTGCAGCGACGCTCCCCATCCAACCTGACAGAGCTCGAGAGGATCTGCAGAGTAAAATGGGAGAAACTGCCCAAATACAGGTGTGCCAAGCTTGTAGCGTCATACCCAAGAAGACTGGAGGCTGTAATCGCTGCCAAAGGTGCTTCAACAAAGTACTGAGTAAAGGGTCTGAATACTTATGTAAATGTGATATTGCATTATTTATTTATTTTTTGCAAACATTATGGGGTGTTGTGTGTAGATTGAAGAGGGGAAAAAACTATTTAATCCATTGCAGAATAAGGCTGTAACGTAACAAAATGTGGAAAAAGTAAAGGGGTCTGAATACTTTCCGAATGCACTGTATGTTTCATGAGTGGACCGCAGTGACACAGACTTGACTTCTCTTCATATGACTTTGGGTTGGGGATTACCTATTTTTATGTCACTGTTTGGTTCTCTTGTAGAAGCCTTTGACAGTAGAGTCACATCTTAAGTCTGACTATTGTGGCACCATGACATAACTCTCTTTGGCTCCCTTCCCCCTCTTTCCCACCAGTTGGAGGTACATTGAAAGAGTTTAATAAATTCTGACTTATTTACTTATTTACAACCCTTTAACACCTCAGCAAATGTGCAGGCTGCTTGGGTTAAAAATATACCCCCCGAGGCTCTGTATATGTATGTGGTATAACATACACACGTGTGCCTGCGAACACGTACACGTGTACTAAAGGCCCAGTGCAATACTTTTGTGAACAAACAAAACAAATCCTGTGCTGCGGCTTGGTCTGCTAATATAGGACTAGTAAAGGCCCTGTGCACTACTTTTGTGAAGAAAAAATAAATGTCTACATATTTAAAAAAATATATTATTATGGTCTATGTGAGAGGCCATGCAGTCCCAGATGGGATTATTATTACACAGCTTGATCTTTGTGTCTGTGTGTTTGTGTGTGTGAGTGTGTGTGTTGTGTGTTGTGTGTGTATTGGAAAGAGAAAGAGATGTGTTCTCCTGCCCTGACCTATGCTCTGTACTCTTTGCCCTGACTGAATGTGTGTCTGTCTGAGTATACATGATGGTGTTAGTACAGTCACAAAACGTTGCAAAGCAAGCCATTAGCAGCAACCATTGTTGGGGCAACAACTGGATAAAACCCCTAAAACACAACTGAACACATGCACCCCCATCCCACACACACACACACACACACACACACACACACACACACACACAGACAGACACAAACCACTACCACCACCACCCATTAAACTCAAAATAGAAGCTAAACAAAGACATGACAATGTGCTGCTGTTCTAGCAACAATTACATTCTGGGTGAGTGTCAATAAATTGGACCAAATCCATGTTGAGCTGATGAATCAAAGAGCATTGCGGCAGATGAAAGGTGTGGGTAATATATGTATGTCTGTCTGCAGCTAACTGGCTCTGGTTTTAGTCTACTGTGTGTGAGTGAATATTAATGTCACAGAGATTTGTGGTTCTTAAAGGATCTCCATGCTCTCCCCCCTCTCCCCCTGTCTACCCCCTCTGCCCTTGGCCATGTCGCCGTGGTATCTCCCTGGCATGCTGAATGGTTGTCATGGATACCCCCAGACACATCCGCCATACCATGAGCGGGGGATGCTGAGCGCTTCGGTGGGGCCGGCGCCGAGACTTTCCCTCCTCCACCTCCCTTCCCCCAATCCCTTCCCCCCTCAACCCGTCAACCCCCACCCAATCCCCTCTTTCCCACTTCACCTATCACAGCCCAAACCCCCACTCTATGGCTCTTTTTCCCGTTTTTGGCTGGCTAGGCCTGAGACTAACAGCAGCTATCCAAACCCCATACCAGGGTCCTGTCTGCCTTTCAGAGGAGTGATAATGAATTCATGGCATTCTGAGTAGGAGGTACAGGAGACACAGACACATGGCTGAACCAGGAGTAACACAATAATAAAATAAGACACCACAGATGCCTTGAATAAGCTGAACGAGTCAATGAAATGTTGTGTGTGTGTCTGCCTGTCTGTTTGCCTGAGGCCTTGATTCAACTTGATGTTCATCCTGAAGAGATCCTTTTCATTAGCCACTATCAATTATTCAACATTGCACTTGCTTAAATGCTCTAATGTGTTCAAACCCTCCACTCTCTGCCTAACATTCGCCACTTATGATCTGTGCACTTTTCTAATGAGGTGAACAGAGGTGTGTTGATTGGTTCAAATGTTCACACTCAAGTCTTCAAACGTTTTTAAAACTATGAACATTTAGTACAACCGCTGACACTCAATGTGGTTATGCACAGTCATAGTTGCATTCAGTATTACACCAAATAAAATATTTTGCGCAAAAAATTCATTAAATCCAGTCTCGCAAACAGAAGAAATAAAACGGTTAATAATTTATGACACCTCCTCTCGCTCACCCTACCCTCCCTTTAATATTTTCCAATATGACAGCGCTCTCTTCTTCCACATATTCTCAGGAACAATAATCCTCTGTGATTGGAAAGCTAATTTTAAGTGTCAATTATTCTTATGCAAATGCATGTGCAGTTTCCCACATCTAAAAAGGTTGGGAGCACAGATGGGTGCAGACACAAATCTCCCTCCAAAAAACACAGTGCCTTCCTGTCTGCCTCTTTATTTGTACCTCCAGGACAAGAAAGCTCCCAGACAAAGAAAGCTTGCATAATGGAACCGTGATATTTGCATGCTTATTGTCCATGCCGAACACCAAACATATCGTAAATTAACGATACAATACTGGAACGCTAAGTGTGGCATAGATGGGCCATTCAACACAAAACAGTAAAGATATTGTAGGCTATGCAATACTATGGTACTATCATGTTATGTAAACAATGCCACAACAATGCCACAATGTTTCACTGGGGATAATGTGTAGTAAAACAACTATGGTGAAGCATCTATCCAGCCTTAGAGTGGCTGTGCCATTTCATAATACGTACAGTGAGGGAAAAAAGTATTTGATCCCCTGCTGATTTTGTAAGTTTGCCAACTGACAAAGAAATGATCAGTCTATAATTTTAATGTTAGGTTTATTTGAACAGTGAGAGACAGAATAACAAAACAAAAATCCAAAAAAACGTATGTCAAAAATGTTTTAATTAGGGAAATAAGTATTTTACCCCCTCTCAATCAGAAAGATTTCTGGCTCCCAGGTGTCTTTTATACAGGTAACGAGCTGAGATTAGGAGCACACTCTTAAAGGGAGTGCTCCTAATCTCAGTTTGTTTCCTATATAAAAGACACCTGTCCACAGAAGCAATCAATCAATCAGATTCCAAACTCTCCACCATGGCCAAGACCAAAGAGCTCTCCAAGGATGTAAGGGACAAGATTGTAGACCTACACAAGGCTGGAATGGGCTACAAGACCATCGCCAAGCAGCTTGGTGAGAAGGTGGCAACAGTTGGTGCGATTATTCGCAAATGGAATGAAAAAAATGGAAGAAACACAAAATAACTGTCAATCTACCTCGGCCTGGGGCTCCATGCAAGACCTCACCTCGTGGAGTTGCAATGATCATTAGAACGGTGAGGTATCAGCCCAGAACTACACGGGAGGATCTTGTCAATGATCTCAAGGCAGCTGGGACCATAGTCACCAAGAAAACAATTGGTAACACACTACACCGTGAAGGACTGAAATCCTGCAGCACCCGCAAGGTCCCCCTGCTCAAGAAAGCACATATACAGGCCCGTCTGAAGTTTTCCAATGAACATCTGAATGATTCAGAGGAGAACTGGGTGAAAGTGTTGTGGTCAGATAAGACCAAAATCGAGCTCTTTGGCATCAAATCAACTCGCCGTGTTTGGAGGAGGAGGAATGCTGCCTATGACCCCAAGAACACCATCCCCACCGTCAAACATGGAGGTGGAAACATTATGCTTTGGGGGGTGTTTTTTCTGCTAAGGGGACAGGACAACTTCACCACATCAAAGGGACGATGGATGGGGCCATGTACCGTCAAATCTTGGGTGAGAACCTCCTTCCCTCAGCCAGGGCATTGAAAATGGGTCGTGGATGGGTATTCCAGCATGACAATGACCCAAAACACACGGCCAAGGCAACAAAGGAGTGGCTCCTGAAGAAGCATATTAAGGTCCTGTAGTGGCCTAGCCAGTCTCCAGACCTTAATCCCATAGACAATCTGTGGAGGGAGCTGAAGGTTCGAGTTGCAGAACGTCAGCCTCGAAACCTTAATGACTTGGAGAAGATCTGCAAAGAGGAGTGGGACAAAATCGCTCCTGAGATGTGTGCAAACCTGGTGGCCAACTACAAAGAAACGTCTGACCTCTGTGATTGCCAACAAGGGTTTTGCCACCAAGTACTAAGTCATGTTTTGCAGAGGGGTCAAATACTTATTTCCCTCATTAAAATGCAAATCAATTAATAACATTTTTGACATGCGTTTTTCTGGATTTTTTTGTTGTTATTCTGTTCAAATTAACCTACCATTAACATTATAGATTGATCATTTCTTTGTCAGTGGGCAAACGTACAAAATCAGCAGGGGATCAAATACTTTTTTCCCTCACTGTAACTCATATTAACTAGTAGTTGTGTTATATGTTGTTGACACCTTATCCGAGCCAGAGTTAGCTCTCTCTGTGCAGCCTCCACCAAGAGACAGAGAGTGAAAGAGAAGGCTAGAGAGAGTGAGAGACAGAGAGAAAAAAGAATGAAAGAGAGAGAGACAGAGATCAGGGGTAGAGCGATACGGGAGTCTTGTTCCCTGACCCTCTCAGCTGATGTGACTTTTTAAAAAAGCCTTTTCAGGCCAAACAGGATCAAACAACCTGCTGCAGAGTCCGGTTACACCACAACAATGGTCTCCATTCACCCTCCGCCTCAACACAACAGCTTTTTCCACAAGTTATTTTTTTCTGTATTATTAGCTCAAAGGGTGGAGAGAGTGGGGCGAGTAGGAGGAATGGGGAGGGGGGCTGTGTGGGGATATCTTAGACGATAATGGTGCTTCACACATTAGATGATATCGGTGAACGGTGTTTGTTTTTAACTGTCTGCCACCAGCCACTGGGATCTACAGTTGAAGTCGGAAGTTTACATACACTTAGGTTGGAGTCATTGAAACTCATTTTTCAACCACTCCACAAATTTCTTTTTAACAAACTATAGTTTTGGCAAGTCGATTAGGACATCTACTTTGTGCATGACACAAGTAATTTTTCCAACAATTGTTTACAGACAGATTATTTCACTTATAATTCACTGTATCACAATTCCAGTGGGTCAGAAGTGTACATACACTAAGTTGACTGTGCCTTTAAACAGCTTGGAAAAGTCCAGAAAATGATGTCATGGCTTTAGAAGCTTCTGATAGGCTAATTGACATCATTTGAGTCAATTGGAGGTGTACCTGTGGATGTATTTCAAGGCCTACCTTCAAACTCAGTGCCTCTTTGCTTGACATCATGGGAAAATTAAGAGAAATCTGCCAAGACCTCAGGAAGAAAATTGTAGACCACCACAAGTCTGGTTCATCCTTGGGAGCAATTTCCAAACGCCTGAAGGTACCACGTTCATCTGTACAAACAATAGTACGCAAGTACAAACACCATGGAACCACGCAGCCATCATACCGCTCAGGAAGGAGACGCGTTCTGTCTCCTGGAGATGAACGTACCTTGGTGCGAAAAGTGCAAATCAATCCCAGAACAATAGCAAAGGACCTTGTGAAGATGCTGGAGGAAACAGGTACAAAAGTATCTATATCCACAGTAAAATGAGTCCTATATCGACATAACCTGAAAGACCACTCAGCAAGGAAGAAGCCACTGCTCCAAAACCGCCATAAAAAAGCCAGACTACGGTTTGCAACTGCACATGGGGACAAAGATCGTACTTTTTGGAGAAATGTCCTCTGGTCTGATGAAACATAAATAGAACTGTTTGACCATAATGACCATCATTATGTTTGGAGGAAAAAGGGGATGGCTTTCAAGCCGATGAACCCCAACCCAACCGTGAAGCACGGGGGTGGCAGCATCATGCTGTGGGGGTGCTTTGCTGCAGGAGAGACTGGTGCACTTCACAAAATAGATGGCATCATGAGGAAGGAAAATTATGTGGATATATTGAAGCAACATCTCAAGACATCAGTCAGGAAGTTAAAGCTTGGTCGCAAATGGGTCTTCCAAATGGGCAATGACCCCAAGCATACTTCAAAAGTTGTGGCAAAATGGCTTAAGGACAACAAAGTCAATGTATTGGAGTGGCCATCACAAAGCCCTGACCTCAATCCTATAGAAAATGTGTGGGCAGATCTGAAAAAGTGTGTGCGAGCGAGGAGGCCTAAAAACCTGACTCAGTTACACCAGCTCTGTCAGGAGGAATGGGCCAACATTTGTGGAAGGCTACCCAAAATGTTTGACCTAAGTAAAACAATTTAAAGGCAATGCTACCAAATACTAATTGAGTGTATGTAAACTTCTGACCCACTGGGAATGTGATGAAAGATATAAAAGCTGAAATAAATCATTCTCTCTAATATTATTACACTCCTGAGTGGCGCAGTGGTCTAAGGCACTGCATCACAGTGCTAACTGTGCCACTAGATCCTGGTTCGAATCCAGGCTCTGTCGCAGCCGGCCGCGACCAGGAGACTCATGGGCGGCGCACAATTGGCCCCGCGTCGTCCAGGGTAGGGGAGGGAATGGCCGGCAGGGATGTAGCTCAGTTGATAGAGCATGGCGTTTGCAACGCCAGGGTTGTGGGTTCGATTCCCACAGGGGGCCAGTATAAAAAAATATGTATTCACTAACTGTAAGTCGCTCTGGATAAGAGCGTCTGCTAAATGACGTAAAATTATTCTGACATTTCACATTCTTAAAATAAAGTGGTGATCCTAACTGACATAAGACAGGGAATTTTTACTAGGATTAAATGTCAGGAATTGTGAAAAACTGAGTTTAAATGTATTTGGCCAAGGTGTATGTAAACTTCCGACTTCAACTGTATATCTAGAGCCGCACTAATTCACACTCTGGACCCTCAGAAAACACTAGAGAAACTTAGGTAGCCCTTTCCACTAGTACGGGTTGAAAATGCCAGATTTGGACACTGATAAACACCTAAATTGGAATGCATGGAATATTCTGTAAATTTAAGAGCACCCTATGTATTTTGAAAGATGAGACGTTGAAGATTATAATAAATACTGCTTCGATGTCATACAAGCAAGCCAAACACCCATGAGTCCAAATGTGCACTTCACATTTCCATGTCATATACAGTGTCAACGTTTATGATCACTATGTTTGATGTACAGTTACAAGATGACATGGCGTCATACCCTGGGTAGTTCTTAACAGAATGAGTCTATTGTGAATAAAATTGATGCGTCACATGCACCTGAATGCACTAATGACTCCTTTCTATGCGCACCAAAATGATCTGTTTCCCTGAATTGCATTGTGAAAGGCTAACACTGTAAGATCGTATGTTTTAACTTAGGTAGTCATGTTGACAATAGAACAGGCTTTCAAATTATGCCCACCTAACTCAGATTTAAATTTATAATGGACCGTTTTTGGATTGTGTAAACAACAACAGCAAATTGTATGATGGTGTGGATGCAGTGTTGTGTTCCAAACAAAGCAATTGCAAGTGTGATTGTGCTAGTTCCTCAACGGCACATCTAGGAGAGCTAAAAAAAACACCTTATAGTTGAAGACTCTTCTTTGAGTCATAATAGAGCATTGAAATTACTTAGGAACTGTGCAGACTTTGGAGAGGTGTGTGGTCACTTGGAGACACCAGTTAGTCCTCTCATTCAAACCCTTCTAATTTGTGTGTCTTTTGTTGCACCTACCCCACATTTTCTGAATGTATCCAAAGTATTTTCAGATTTCGTTATCAACAAATACGGCGAAAAGTACAGAAAATTTAAAATGCACATAAAATCAACATTGTAATGTTTGGATTCAGTCTTGTGTCAGTTGAATTGTTGTATCCTCCCCTTTGGTCTAATAATTGTCCCATAATCTCCAAACTGTTGCCTTTCAATTGCTACAATGGTTATGCATATGCTTTTCATATTTATTCCGTAAGAAATGTTTTAATTTAGCCCTATCGATATAGGCCAATTCCCACAAGTATAGGGTTAAAGCCCTCAGATAGCTGAAGCTGCCAATATGAACTGGTGAAGAGAGATACAGTATATTGAGGACAAGTTAACTAATGTCTACACAAAGTACTCAAATTAGTGAAAACACCTAAAACTTGAATAAGTGTGCTTTTAAGTGTATGTATGGTTACGATATCTATTTTTATGATATAGTTCTGCTTGGTTTGTTATTGGGGTCATACACTGAGTATACAAAACATTAGGAACACCTTCCTAATATTGAGTTGCACCCCTTTTTGCCCTCAGAACAGCCTCAATTCTTTGGGGCATGGACTACAAGATGTCGAAAGCGTTCCAAAGGGATGCTGGCCCATGTTGACTCCAATGCTTCCCACAGTTGTGTCAAGTTGGCTGGATGTCCTTTGGGTGGTCGACCATTCTTGAT